>NC_048233.1:77485559-77486152 GCF_002007445.2 Ailuropoda melanoleuca | reverse complement strand
TTTTTCATAAATCTACTTTTTTTTATTTTTGAATATTATAAATGTGACGGCATCCAGTTTGTCCTTTCTATTGCTTGCACTTTTCTTCAGTATTGTTTCTAACCCTATTTTATGTTCATACTCATTCCTGTACTCTTTAATTTTACAGTTCCATGGTATTATTTTTCCTTAATGTGCCATAACTAAATTGTCTGCTACTTTCTATCATGACTAATGCTTCTGTGAACACTACTCTACAGGTCCCTTGGCGCACACATGCAAGTCTGTCTGGGTACATCCCTAGATGTGGCATTGATTGGATACAGAGTATGCTTACGTTCAGCTTTAAAATATAACCAAATGTTTTCTAAATTTCTTGCTCATATTTATACTCTCAACAACAGCACGTAATACTTCAGGTTCCATGTACTTAATGACACTTGTTATGGTCAGACATTTAACACTTTTTTTGGCAACATAGTGGGTGTGTCAGATATTTAAATCTTCAACACATCTGGAATTATTATTTTTTGTTTATTATATTAAGTAGGGATCTTTTATTTTTTGAATGCCGACAGTATATTTTCCCCACTGTTGCTTTTTTTTTTTTTTTT
>NC_048233.1:77481977-77482075 GCF_002007445.2 Ailuropoda melanoleuca | reverse complement strand
CGTGTGTGTGTGTGTGTGTGTGTGTGTGTGTGTGTGTGGTCTTACTACTGAATGACAAATATTATCAGCTCAGGGGCCAGAGCCTGGATTTGGGTCAG
>NC_048233.1:77470821-77481877 GCF_002007445.2 Ailuropoda melanoleuca | reverse complement strand
GACTCAGCTCACTGGTTGGTCAACTGGACATTAATTTGCAGAAAACAAAAACAAGAAGAAAAGAAAAAAAAGAGAGAGAAAGCAAGAAAGAAGAAGAGGAAATGAGAGAGAGAAGGAAGGAAGACGGGAGGAAGAGAGAAAGGAAATTACATTAAACTATACACCAAAATCAAGGAGAAAATAATTGACCTGAGGTAAAAAAAAATTTAAATTCTTGAATAAAACAAGGTTGTTTGAGTGGCTCCATTTGTTAAGTGTCTGACTTTTGATTTTGGCTCCTGTTGTTATCTCAGAGTTGTGAGATCAAGCCCCATGTCAGGCTCTGCTCAGGCTGTTGAGCTTGTTTAAGATTCTCTCCCTCCTCCTCTTACTCTGTCCCCCACCACGACTCCCACACAAGCATGCTTGGTCTCTCTCTCTCTCACTCCAAAAAAAAAAAAAAAAAAAAAAAAATAGAACAGGAAATCTCAAAAATTGTTGGCAATAAAAAGCAACACAATAATTTTGTTAAAGTTTTTCAGTCTTTTTTTTTTTAAGATTTTATTTATTTATTTGAGAGAGACAGATAGTGAGACAGCACGAGTTGGGAGGAGAGGGAGAAGCAGACTCCCCAGTGAGCAGGGAGCCTGATGTGGGGCTTCATCCCAGAACCCTGGGATAATGACCAGAGCCAAAGGCAGACATTTAACTGACTAAGCCACCCAGGCACCCCAAAGTTTGTCAGTCTTTTAAACTTACACTTACTATAGATTCCAACAATCTTACTACTACTTACTCAAGACAAGAACATACATGAACAGGAACTTTGTATATAATTGCTCTGAATTGGAAACAGACGTGGTTGCCATCAACTAACGACACATCTATAGAATGGACCGCTACTTAGTAATATAAGGGGAAAAATGGATAAAAAGTAACAACATCATTGAATCTCAAAAGTTACAATGAGGGACAGAAGCCAGACTTAAAAGGCTGCACACTGTGGTTGGTTTGCAAACTGGCCCCAAACACAGATGACAAGGAGAGACCTAAGCAAGAGGCAGAACATTCCAGATTGGTGGCAGGTTTAATAAGCAAGGGAACTTACATACAACATTTGTCTTGGGAGACCACAAAACAAATGGATCACTACACCTGCTCACCAAATCTTAAAAGTTTATGTAGAGGTCTTACCTGGATTCAGTCATGTTTTCAGTTCAGGTGGTCTCAACACCTTACTTTCTCAAGGCGACATCCTTGAAATGGCTGCTAAAATTGGAATGATGGGCAGATCATGCATTTCAAGGACAGGAGAGAAGTAAGGAGCATCGATCGCCTTGGTTCGGCTCACAAGTCAGCTGGAGGTCACATCCTCTCAATGGCCTCCTCTAGCAACTGTACGATTCCATTTAGATCGGATCCTGGAAGAGGCAAAAGCATGACATAGATTGCATCAGTGGTTTCCCAGTGGTTGTCAGAGGCTGGAGGAAGGGATAGGATTGTCTATAAAGGGACATAATGGAATTTATTAGGCTGGCTGCAGCCTTGATTCTGTCTTGATTGTGGTGGTGGTTGCAAGACTGTGTTTGTCAAAACTCACCAAATGTGCACCAAAACACGGTGATAATTTACTGTAAGAAAACTATGGCATATCAAGACTGACTTAAAAAACTGACACCTTCCAACTCAATTATTTTACCATTTTTAGCCATATTTTAAATTAGAAGATTTTTTATTTGTTGTCCTTTCTTCCTCAATGAAACTCTTTTTAAGATTTTTAATTATAATCTCTTGTTCAATGAATTTAATATCCCTTTTCAATCTTTGTTTTTACTGTGGTGTAAGAATATTGATTTCTTCTTTGTTTATAACATTCTCTCCTTTCCTTGCTTCCATGATGACTCACTATGTTGAGTCCCCTGTTGTTCTCTTAATTCACATTTCTGGTTGTTTAATTACAAATATTTTCAAGTACTTCATTTCTTAAATTGTTAATTAAGTTTCATACATTTTAAACAAATATGTATTTTTTAGAGATCAGTTAAGAGGTAGTTTTTAAATGGTGTAAGGATGACATCCTTAAAAGTCAAGTTTTTAAGCAATATATTACAAGAGGTTAAAAACCTTTTTTAGATAGAGAAGTACTCTCCCTGGTCTGATGATCAGATTATATTCACTGGAAGACACATGCAAATATGTGTGTATATGTATGTATGTAACCTACGTGTGTTTACATATATTAATAATCTTCTAAAAGACTATGGTAAAATGAGATGGGACAAGAAAGTTAGGTAGCTGGGTATTATTTCTTTCTGTTGAAAATTGTCCTCAAGTTGATTCTTCCATTTCTTAACAGATTGTCTATTGAAAAGTCACGTAATAGCTTGAAACCTCAGCTGTAAATTGTGTAAAATAACAATGTAACATCAAAGGCTGGTGTGGAGGATTAATTGGGAATTTAAGTGGAAAATTTTCATGTATTATGACTTCTCTATGGAAATAGACTCTGTGTTTATGGATGCTCCATGGTTTTTGTGGTTTTTGTTGTTGTTCGTTTTTTTTGTTTGTTTGTTTTTTGTTTTTTTCACTTTGCTTTATTTGTATTTAGATCTGGAAATCTGTTGTTTCATCCTCTTACAGGAACAGAATCACAAACATTAATTGTAAAAAGCCAACACAATTTTAAAATCATAAAAAAGAAGTTAGATATTTTGATCCGTTGTCTTATTTGCTCAGGCTATCATATTTCCTTAAATGTTGTACAATGGAATTAATTCTCATTGTCATTAAATTCACTCAAGAAGAGAGTTGGATTAAAGGATTAACTTGCCAAGACAAAGGGAAAAGTGTACACACACACATACCACAAACACACATACAGGCAAAGGGAATGGAAAAGAAAAATAATACTTTCAATAATTGAAAAGGCAAAGGAAGATTAATATATTGGTATTGGGCCATGAACCCATTTGGGATAAGCTGCAAAGAGAGAGGAAACAAATAGCCAATTAAAATTATTATCATTTTTTTAACTTTGGCAAAAGAATATTTTTTAATTCTTTTTACATTCCAATGTAGTTAATATATAGTATATCAAATAGTGATCCATCAATTATTTTGGTGAGACGTTAAAGTAACACAGAGATCAGGAACACCTTTATGATGCAAGGTCCACATGTTTGATTCCATATATATGCATGTGATCATTATGTGTTCTCATTTGAGACTGGGGTTTCTGCCTTAGAGGATTGACTCATAGTTAAAATCCACAATCTGGTTCCCATAATTACCCGTTTCTCTTTATGAAAATAAGTATAAAAGCATAGCAAAGTGTATTTTTTCGGAAGGTGTCTCAAATTCTGACAAATAGTTAATTTGAATTTTCATTGCATTGCATTTCATTTAAAAAATAGAATTTTTCTACTTTTGATTTTTAAGCTTCAACTGAGAACTCCAAATAGAAAAGAAAATAGTAAACTATCCAGGTAAGACCCTAGGAAGGAATTTAGCCGGGTTTGATGCTGTTGTTCACAGAGATGGACAAGTATCATGTCTGCTACTACATGATGTAACTTGAGAGTGTATTTGTAACAAGAACAATTGTTTCATTCCCTTTCCTTTTAAAACACTACAAAATCATTCCTAAGACCATCAGAGGTATCAAAATATTGGTTATTTGAAATGGTCACTATATTTGTTACTTGAGGTAGACAAGAACGATTGTTGGGTGCTTTGGTGTTGAAGAATATTCAGAGTGCTCCTGAGTGGAAAAAATAGATTTCAATTAAACACATGTATCTGTTCACAGAATGAGAGAATTTGAAGCAAGAATATTCTTATCATTTGCATATGGATGTTGGCTGGAATGAAAGAGCAGAACAACATATAGAGCTTTTGCAGAAACTGAATGGGAGTGTGTGGTCTTGCACTACGGAGTTGAGAGACCCCCAAACCTGATTCAACACAGAACTGTTCATTAATTTCAAAGACCGATCTATTTGTCCCCCAATTTCCTCTTACTCCATCACTCGATTTACTGTGTTGTATTATCCTAGGTTGTGTTTTCCCCCATGTGTGAATGGCCCCTTAACAGTTCCATTTCCGGGAAACTTAAGACAGGAAAGTATTTACACCTAAGGCAAGTTTAGGCAAACTATGTGCGTGACGAATGGCCAGAAGGAACCACACGGCCCTGACTGAGTTCATCCTGCTGGGGTTAGCTGACACGATGGAGCTACAGATTGTCCTCTTTCTGCTTTTTCTGGTGATTTACACACTTACAGTTTTGGGGAATGTTGGGATGATCCTCGTAATCAGGACTGACTCCCGACTTCACACACCCATGTATTTCTTCCTGGCGAACCTGTCCCTCGTGGATGTTTGTTACTCCTCCACCATCACCCCAAAGATGCTGGCGGACCTATTATCAGAGAAGAAAACCATCTCCGTTGCGGGCTGCTTCCTGCAACTGTACTTCTTCATCGCCTTGGCCACGACTGAATGCATCCTCTTTGGGTTAATGGCCTATGACCGGTATGTGGCCATATGCAACCCACTCCTTTACCCTGTGGTCATGTCCAGGACAGTGTGCCTCAAAATGGCAGCGGGCGCTTTTACAGCAGGGTTCTTGAACTCCATGGTTAACACAAGTTATGTGAGCAGCTTGCCATTCTGCAGTTCCAATGTCATTCATCATTTCTTCTGTGACAGCCCTCCACTTTTTAGGCTCTCATGTTCCAACACACACCTGAATGAAAGTATCATTTCCACATTTGCTGGTGTGAATATGGTGGGAAGTCTGCTGGTCATCCTCACCTCCTACTCCTATGTTCTCTTTTCTATCTTCCGTATGCATTCAAGGGAGGGGAGGCGCAAAGCCTTCTCAACCTGTGCCTCTCACCTGACCGCTATAACTCTGTTCTACGCCACCGCCATCTATACCTATCTGAGACCTAGTTCCAGCTACTCTCTGGATCAGGACAAAGTGGCTTCCGTGTTCTACACGGTGGTGATCCCCATGTTGAATCCTCTGATCTACAGCCTGCGGAATAAGGAAGTAAAGAAGGCTTTATGGAATGTAACTAGCAGGACACGCATCCCTTCATTTCTCTGATTTGCTTGGTAAATTATCTGAACTAGGTAGCAAATGAACTTTCTAGGTCCATTGGATCCTACATTTTTCATTGGGATATTTCTAAGTAATTGCATTCTGTTAATATTCAAGTGCATGCACCCGTTTAGGAACCAAGTAATTCACAAGTCTAAAAATGGACTCAGGGCTTTCATGTAATTGTTGTTAATTTTTGCTGGGTCCTCACAAATAGGGCTTATTTCTCATCAAATCTTGGTTAGAGAATGAAAGAGATTTAGTATTTAGAATCAAAAGTCACAATAGCACATGAAACTAACCATATAGATTATTTGGAATTGTTCACTTATGTTTCCCACGCATTTTTATTTCACTCTTTTTGATCTGTAAGAGACTGTTATGTGTCACTGATGCGTGAAACATTTAAATTTAAAATATATTTGCATTTTAATTTTTTGAATTATCTTCAGGAGGGAGGCTTAAATCAAATTTTAGGACTACAGTTTTAATTGCAGCTATAAACTCACCATTTTTTTTTCCAGAGCCTTCTCCCCATGCACATATATATCCATTAATAGATAAGTGTGAGCTTGTCTAAAACATGGTAACAGGAGAAGTACCATCTCATTAGAATGCACCAATTACAACTCTCATATACCTTTCTCTGGTCTTCAAAATTTCCAACCTTTCTTTCTCTTCCTGTATCTTGGATGGACACATAGGACAAAGTCACGCACACGCATTCAGCTGCTCAGAGTTTAATCAGTGCATAGGTCCAAGGAGGTTGATCAATGTTAAGGGGATGAATCTGACACATACTCTTTACAATAAGCTCATGAATTTCCTGCTTATTGGTATCAATCAATTGCCAATAAAAATCAATTCAACTTAATATTAAAGCCATGCTTTGCTGGTATGGAGGTAAACAGGGAGTTGGTTTAATAGAACTTTGCAGAGACTGAGTAGGGGTTAGCACTTTCTAAAGAAACATCCACACTTGGAGTTTTTGGGGAGAATTTCCCCATGACCTTTGCCCTTGCAGATGACATTGCACCGGATAGAAGTGATGTCCATGTCTGGGATGTAGACACTGCATATGCTGTGTCCCGTCACAAAGAGTCCAACTAGCTCGACCATCCAATGTACCCAGTGACCTATGTAGGTGACCTTGCTCAGACATGTGTTTGTGATGTCATGGCTGTTGTCTATGCACCTGTGGGCTCTACTGTCCCTCCCCAGGTCCCGGGTGGTTACCTGGCCTGGACACCCTACAGCAGAAGAATCAGTTTGTTCTCTGAGATAATTATCCTTCCTCTTAGGGCTCGCCTATGGTCTTCTGCACCGGCTGGCTGCTCCCTGGCTGGATTCTTTCTGCGTCCCCTGTCCCCATTATTTAGTAGATTGATATATAGGACCAAGATACTTCACAAGTAAATGGCAATAATATGTTCCTTCTACTAGATGTTTTATTTTCTGGTAAAATTTGACAATAGTAAGAATGTTTGGGAGAAAAAATCCAGTTATTCTTAGATTTTTTTTTTAGACATACCCTATATTAAGCCACATTCTCTGCTCTCTAATTCTGTTTTTTTACATTTACTTAATCTGATTTACAGAGTCTACAAAAACTTTCAATTTCAGGGGCTATAATCACTTAATTATATTGCCAGCTTTTTAATTTCTTAAATATGTGTTTCTTATGTAAAGTTTGGTTACTTCTTTAATGCATACACTTGTAAAAATATTTTTAAATTATCATAATTTTTTGTATATTGTTCAATACATTTATGTGAAAAATGTTCCAGATATTGTTTATTTTCTTTAACTCAAAATAAATTTAAGTTGTGAAACCACTAAGACTTCTAATTATTATATTGAGTGAACAAACAAGCTGGAAATAATGAGGAATCAATATTCAAGAATCACATAGCTCCAAATAAACAAAAAAGAAATATAATTAATTTTGAAATCCTGTATTTAGGCAAAAAAATTTGTACAGACGGTTTGATATTATATATAAGAATAATTTTGGATTTAGTTTGTTACGTGTGAATTAACACGGACAACATAGTTTCCAGTAGTCCATTAAAAATGGCAGTTATACCTTTGTAAACAATAATTAAATAAAGGTTAGGTGCTGAAATAAGTGAAGTAATAATCCTATTTAATTTCACATTGCTCAAATAAAATAGAAGATAGTATGTTAACTCACAATAAGCGTCTTTCAGAGGATAGAGATAAGTGAAATTTTGTCAAGAAGATAATGCCCAACTGGTTGGATGAACAGGAAAAAATTAAATAAAAGTAGTTGAGTTGATGTGAGAAGATGTAATCTGTAGAAAAGGAATGTACAAAGAGCCGTATTGGAAATGTATAACTTTTGGGTCCTGGGGTGGCTCAGCCTGTTGAGCTTCTGACTCTTGGTTTTGGCTCAGGTCATGATCTCAGGGTTATGGGATCGAATCCCATGTCAGGCTCCACACTCAGTGGGGAGCCTGTTTGAGGTTCTCCCTCTCTCTCTGCCTCTCCTCCCCAAACAAATAAAGAAATCTTAAAAAAAGAAAATGTATAGCTTTATGAAAATATACAACTTTATAAAAGCAAGCTTAAAACAAGTAGGTTTATTGAAAACACGGAACACACATCAAATAGAATGTGTTGCAACAGAAAGCAGACATGTGCACATTGTTGCTAAACGTAGGTATAATTTACCATTTTTCTGGGAAATTGGTGTGTACTACCTCTAAATTCTCTTTAAATTTTGTGCTTTTAATCTTAATGTGAAAACACTGCATATGTCCGTGTACCACTCCAAAGTCTCAGAAGAATCCTTGGTAAACTTCAGCCACTTAACATGCATAGTTCCAGCTACTCTCTGGATCAGGGCAAAGGGGAAGGTAGTGAATATTAACCAAGTAATATTGAGGTTTTGCAAACGGGAGATCAACTGGATGAAGATCTATGTCAAAAGCTGAGTTTCCAAATTGGGCTCCAAACCCTCAACCTCTTGAAGTCTTATGATCATTTTAACTACGTGCAAAGTAAAACTAGTGAAATATAACTTATTAGCTAAGGTTGTGTTGAGAATGTGTCAGATTCATTTATACACTGATGAGAGAAGGAGCGAGATAAAAAGAAATTACAGATTTGGAGAGGATGTGGAAACAGGAGGTTTATTTAGCTTGGAGACAGAAAAAGCAGCATTAAAAACATCTGAAATAAAGGCTGAGGTTTGATTTTACAAGTCGTAACATTTTTATGCCCAAATCACGTATCGCAGAAGAGAACTGTGTTTCAGAGTTACCCTAAATACTTGATTTGGCGAGAGTAGTCAAAAGGAACCACAGATTTAAGAAGCAAATGCTAAAGATATATCAATGGCTGATTGCAGTGACATAGCTTTACCTCCAGCGGTAGGGTCCAGTACAGACAGCAAACATGGGCTCCTGAGATGGTGCCAACAGAGATTAGAAGCAGAGTGACAAGAAACAAGTTTGGTTTTTAAGTGGCTACGGTCAGTGATTTTTTTTCTAACATGTAAACAAAATTGCAACATACACTCTTTGCTTATTCTTAATTTTTATTTTTCCCTTTAAAAAGTTCATGTGTGTTAAATTTATCCCCTAAGGATAGGCTGATAACTTTGCATGAGACCCACGTGAAGTAGCTATCTACTATTAATCAGTTCAGATGCACAGATCATAATGTATTTGATGTGAAAAAATCCCTAATTCCTACAATGATTCTTCAAAGGTGAAAAAATTGACATTCTACCACAAAAAAAACAATGTTTTACATTTTGTAAATAGAAAACCTTACATACCAATAATACAAATATGAAGATGCTTTTAGTGATGGTTACTAAATTAGCTTTATGTCCATAGCATCAAAAATATATGGACCCATGTGATGATGAATGATATTAAGTGATCCCAATTTTTTCAATGAAAAAAAAAAAAGAAATAAAAGAAATGTAGAGGACTTCTATAGTGGGGGACCAAGGTCCTCTGTGAATCACTATGCCTTTAATAAAGCAAAGAATATACTCAAAATGTTAAATCAATTTTTTCAGAGCTCTGGATATCAACCAAAGGTTAGAAACAATGTGAGAAGAATTTACTCAATAAAAACTGATGAATTTTGGTAAGAATAACAGGGTTTGTGGCATAGTAACTTGACCTAATACCATCACAGTTCTCAACAGTTAAGCAATAGTCATGAAAACCAGCAGCTTGAAAACAATGTTAACTGCTGTGTAGATACTGGATTGTGCAGACTGAGTTTGGACTCCTAAGGGTGCCCCATCCCCAGAGTAATCAATACATCCTATAAAACATAAAGAAATAAGGCTTTTATATAGTATCACAATTAAATAAGACATTAATAGCATTGAAAAATCCCATCTACATGGGTATTAAAAAGTTATCAAATAATACACTCCAAATGATAATATAAATTGTAAATACTGGATAATGTAAACCAAAAAATAAAATAAATTACAAAATTGCATATTAGAAGTGATGCAATTTCTGTTAAGTCCTTAAAGAAGTTTAAGTGCTACTAATTCTAACCAAGACATAATTAAAATAAATTACAAATTATTTGTCTTAAATACTCAAGAAAGTACGAACAGCAAACTATATGCAAAATAGCATAAGTGAGTTATGAAGAGAAAGCCAGAGGAATGGATGGGATTTTTGAGATGATATGTTTTCTTGTATCCCATGCAGGGAGAATGTGTTGATAGACTTTTATTTAGCTAGGGACTTCAAAATGTTTCAAGAGAAATAAATATAGCAGGTAAACAGTACAAGAAGAGGTGAGGCAAGCAGACTAAATGATATGTGCTTATAAACCATCTGACTCATATTCTCTTTGCTCTGGCCTCCTCATTTCACTTCCCCATCACTACCCCTCAGTGACTTTTCTCAGTGAAAATGTAACTGTCATTGTCACCTTTGTCACCTCACTGTGAGGAAGAGACTAGGATGACCCTGGCATTTCAGGGTCCAGGTGACAAGAGTTTCACAAATCATTTTGTACAGACAGTTAATGTCAGCCTCTAATTGTATGCCTGTCTTCACCGAGGCTCTGCCTGGGAGAAACATCTGGTAGCTAGATTTCTAACTACAAACTGCAGAAATCAAAATGACTTCACCAAATTGAGATGATAGGATATATTGCATGAGTAATGGGGCATCTCACAGTAGCCCTAGTGGCAGAAAGAGCCTGAGCGGAGTCTCTGGATCTGGGAAATAACTTGAAACAAGGACTTGTATCTCTTCATGTCATGTTTGCTGATGTTTGTACATCTGTCTAATTCTCCTCTATGTACCTGATGTCTGAGTTCTGACTTGTTGCAGGAAATGGTTGAATGTTTGGTGTAACACCTACTGTTAAACCCAATTAACTAGGGCCTGTGCGTGCAGTCAGGTGGGATATAATGACCATGTAAAATGCGGGGGTGAGAGTGAAGAAATTTCTTAGATAATTCATGCAGGGCATAAGCAGAAAAAGCAAGACATCTATGTTAATTTGGTTAAACTAAGCTGAATAGAAAACCTGTTTGATTTTGAGGTCTTTAAAAAAGAATAATCCAGGACAGGATCCTAGGTTTAGTGTGAAATAATGATTCCAGGACAGGTGGCTCTGATGTTTATTATTGGCTGGTCTCATGGTTGCTGTGGTCATTTACAGGCCAGCCAGCCAAAGTGGGAAGACAGACATCCTCTCAAGTAAGTGAGTAAACCTGCTCCCAGTGTTTTCCCCCCTATTTCATTGCCAAGAATTAAGTCAGGCAAGGTGCAAGAGACACTGGAAACACATCCTAGCTTCTATGGAAATAAAAAAGAAGGAAATGAAGGAAAATTGAATTTCATAGACACAATGAGTTTCTAGCATGGTGCACGATACCATCAAGAAGAGAAGGAGAGCCAAATAAAAGGAATTAAGGGAAAAATGACATGGTTTAATTTAGATCATAAAAAA
>NC_048233.1:77341297-77469973 GCF_002007445.2 Ailuropoda melanoleuca | reverse complement strand
TTTTTTTGTTTGTTTGTTTTTTGTTTTTTTCACTTTGCTTTATTTGTATTTAGATCTGGAAATCTGTTGTTTCATCCTCTTACAGGAACAGAATCACAAACATTAATTGTAAAAAGCCAACACAATTTTAAAATCATAAAAAAGAAGTTAGGTATTTTGATCCATTGTCTTATTTGCTCAGGGTATCATATTTCCTTAAATGTTGTACAATGGAATTAATTCTCATTGTCATTAAATTCACTCAAGAAGAGAGTTGGATTAAAGGATTAACTTGCCAAGACAAAGGGAAAAGTGTACACACACACATACCACAAACACACATACAGGCAAAGGGAATGGAAAAGAAAAATAATACTTTCAATAATTGAAAAGGCAAAGGAAGATTAATATATTGGTATTGGGCCATGAACCCATTTGGGATAAGCTGCAAAGAGAGAGGAAACAAATAGCCAATTAAAATTATTATCATTTTTTTAACTTTGGCAAAAGAATATTTTTTAATTCTTTTTACATTCCAATGTAGTTAATATATAGTATATCAAATAGTGATCCATCAATTATTTTGGTGAGACGTTAAAGTAACACAGAGATCAGGAACACCTTTATGATGCAAGGTCCACATGTTTGATTCCATATATATGCATGTGATCATTATGTGTTCTCATTTGAGACTGGGGTTTCTGCCTTAGAGGATTGACTCATAGTTAAAATCCACAATCTGGTTCCCATAATTACCCGTTTCTCTTTATGAAAATAAGTATAAAAGCATAGCAAAGTGTATTTTTTCGGAAGGTGTCTCAAATTCTGACAAATAGTTAATTTGAATTTTCATTGCATTGCATTTCATTTAAAAAATAGAATTTTTCTACTTTTGATTTTTAAGCTTCAACTGAGAACTCCAAATAGAAAAGAAAATAGTAAACTATCCAGGTAAGACCCTAGGAAGGAATTTAGCCGGGTTTGATGCTGTTGTTCACAGAGATGGACAAGTATCATGTCTGCTACTACATGATGTAACTTGAGAGTGTATTTGTAACAAGAACAATTGTTTCATTCCCTTTCCTTTTAAAACACTACAAAATCATTCCTAAGACCATCAGAGGTATCAAAATATTGGTTATTTGAAATGGTCACTATATTTGTTACTTGAGGTAGACAAGAACGATTGTTGGGTGCTTTGGTGTTGAAGAATATTCAGAGTGCTCCTGAGTGGAAAAAATAGATTTCAATTAAACACATGTATCTGTTCACAGAATGAGAGAATTTGAAGCAAGAATATTCTTATCATTTGCATATGGATGTTGGCTGGAATGAAAGAGCAGAACAACATATAGAGCTTTTGCAGAAACTGAATGGGAGTGTGTGGTCTTGCACTACGGAGTTGAGAGACCCCCAAACCTGATTCAACACAGACAACTGTTCATTAAATTCAAAGACCGATCTATTTGTCCCCCAATTTCCTCTTACTCCATCACTCGATTTACTGTGTTGTATTATCCTAGGTTGTGTTTTCCCCCATGTGTGAATGGCCCCTTAACAGTTCCATTTCCGGGAAACTTAAGACAGGAAAGTATTTACACCTAAGGCAAGTTTAGGCAAACTATGTGCGTGACGAATGGCCAGAAGGAACCACACGGCCCTGACTGAGTTCATCCTGCTGGGGTTAGCTGACACGATGGAGCTACAGATTGTCCTCTTTCTGCTTTTTCTGGTGATTTACACACTTACAGTTTTGGGGAATGTTGGGATGATCCTCGTAATCAGGACTGACTCCCGACTTCACACACCCATGTATTTCTTCCTGGCGAACCTGTCCCTCGTGGATGTTTGTTACTCCTCCACCATCACCCCAAAGATGCTGGCGGACCTATTATCAGAGAAGAAAACCATCTCCGTTGCGGGCTGCTTCCTGCAACTGTACTTCTTCATCGCCTTGGCCACGACTGAATGCATCCTCTTTGGGTTAATGGCCTATGACCGGTATGTGGCCATATGCAACCCACTCCTTTACCCTGTGGTCATGTCCAGGACAGTGTGCCTCAAAATGGCAGCGGGCGCTTTTACAGCAGGGTTCTTGAACTCCATGGTTAACACAAGTTATGTGAGCAGCTTGCCATTCTGCAGTTCCAATGTCATTCATCATTTCTTCTGTGACAGCCCTCCACTTTTTAGGCTCTCATGTTCCAACACACACCTGAATGAAAGTATCATTTCCACATTTGCTGGTGTGAATATGGTGGGAAGTCTGCTGGTCATCCTCACCTCCTACTCCTATGTTCTGTTTTCTATCTTCCACATGCATTCAGGGGAGGGGAGGCGCAAAGCCTTCTCAACCTGTGCCTCTCACCTGACCGCTATAACTCTGTTCTACGCCACCGCCATCTATACCTATCTGAGACCTAGTTCCAGCTACTCTCTGGATCAGGACAAAGTGGCTTCCGTGTTCTACACGGTGGTGATCCCCATGTTGAATCCTCTGATCTACAGCCTGCGGAATAAGGAAGTAAAGAAGGCTTTATGGAACATAACTACCAGGACACAGATCCCGTCATTTCTGTGGTTGGTTGGTTGATTTTCTGAACAAAACAGAGTATTTAATTGACTTTTGAAAGCTGTGTCAAGACTCCAGTTTTTCTTTAGAATATTTTTGGAGTGATTAGAGTCTACAATATTCAATATATGAAACAATGAAGCATAAGGTAAATTATGAAAGTTATATAAGGCTATAGAACCTTTCATTTAATCCTTTAAACTTAACTTCTTTTCACCTCAAAAATTTCCAAACCTTCTCTCCCTTTCTCTCTCTTTGCCTGTTACATACACAGAAAACCACATAGACACATTTAGCTCTGACAAAGTTTAATCAGTGCATGGTTGCAAAAGGCATAGATCAATGTTCAGTGTATAATCTGACATATTCTTTATAATAAACTCACGGATTTTCTGCTCAAAAATTATATATCATTTGCAAATCAATTTAATTTAACTTGATATTTAAAGCTGAGCTTTATTAATATGGAAGGAAACAGGGAGTTGGTTTATTAAAAATTGGCAAGTACCAAGACTTGCATAGGAGACAGCCACACATACAGTTTTTAGACAGAAATTCCCAATGGTCTTAACCCTTTCCACTGAAGTTGCAAGTGATAGAAGTAGTGATGTCCATGTCATCTGGTATGTAGACATAATGTGGATTGTTTCCTGCCACAAAGACATGATCCAAATTGTATTCCAATGTTTCCTCTGATCCACATAAGTGACCTTGCCCAGACAGGTGTTTGTGAAGTCATCGGTTTTTTCTATGCACCGTGAGCCATACTCTCACGCCCCAGGTCCATGGTGGTTACCTGGCCCTGGACACCCTTCAGCCAATGATCAGCTTGTCTTCAGAGATAATTTGCTCTTTGACTAAGTGGTAGTTTGCTCATATTCTTCTCCACAAGCTGGATGCTCCTTGACTGGACTCTTTCTTTTCTCTGTCCTGGGTATTTAGCAGATTCATGGATCAGACTGAGATATTTCACAAGTAAATACTAATATTATATTCCTCTCATTAAATGCTTTAATTTCTTTTAAAACTTTCAAATAGAACTAATGGGCAATAAGATTGCGTTTGAGATTTGCGTTTGAGACATAAGCTATTTGAGGTCATTCTCTCTGCTCTCTAGTTAACCTCTCCAACATTTACTGAATCTCCTTGATGGACTCTACAGCTAATTCCAACTTTGGGAGCAATTTTCACTTAATTATCTTGCATGATTTTTAAATTCTTTGACTACATGTTTCTTCTGTCCATTTTGATTATTTCTTTAAACAAAATTACTTGTAAAAATATTTTAAATTATCCTAATTTCTTGCTTATTTTTTTGTTGCATTTATGTAAAAAGTGCAATTATTATATATTTTATGTAACTCAAGTTTAAACTATAAAAACATTGAGTTTTCTCATTATTATATAGAGTGGGGATTTATCACTCTCTTTTGTTTTAAGTCCTTGAACATATTTACTAAACCTTTCCTCATGAATGTAATAGTGCTTTTGCCTCTTTGATATACTATATCCATTGCTTTTCTCTTTTTCTAATTCCCTCATTCTTTTGTTTTGGCTGAATTTTAATTGAAATTCATTATGCAAATATACAGATGTCAACCAATATTTTGTCTTATTTAATGATTTTTGAGTAATTTATTTACTAAAATTAATGAAAGATGTTTGAAGTATATGCATTTAGGCTTTGTTTTGGCCAACATTTTTATCGGTGATTATGTGAGGCCAGAAGAGACTAGCTTACACAACCTGTTAGCATCACAAAGTTGGAAAAATAAACAAACAATTTGGAAGAAATGAAGCAATCAATATCAAGAATCACATACATCCAAAAACACAGCAAAAGAAAAAGAGATGATATTATTAGAAGATGAAGTCCTGCACTTAGGCAGGAAAAAAATGTGTACAGAGAATTTAATCTTAACACACAAGTATTGATTTTGATATAGTTTGTTAAATGTGAACTAACACGCATGCACAATGTAATTTTCATTGCCGTATTAAAATGAGAAGTCTACAACTGTAAACAATAAACAGATATTTACTAGAAGATGCACACACACAGACACATATGCAGGTGTGCACACATGGATATGTACATATATAGGTACACGTGTATGTATGTGAATATCTTTACGATTCTTAGTGACTAGGGTGAAAGGAGACAAGACACGGAAGTTAGGTAGCTGGGTATTATTTCCTTCGTTGAAAACTCTGCACCAGTTGATTCTTCCACTTTCTAACAGTGTGTCTATTGAAAAGTCATTTAACAACCTGAAATCTCAGCTGCAAAATGCATAAAATAATAATGTCAACCTCAAAGACTGGCATGGAGGGTTAACTGAAAGTTTAAATGGAAAAGAGCTATATGTTGTGAGTTCTCAATGCAAACAGGCTCTCCATGCGTACGGACGTCCAATATGGTTTATTTCACCTTGCTGTCCTTGTTTTTAGATCTGGAACATCTTTCATTTCATCCCCTTCTAGGCATAGAATCATACACAATAATTGCAAAATCCAACACAATTCTGAAATCATAAAAACATGAGTTAGTTTTCTTATCCATTGTATTATTTGCCCAGGGTTTAGTATTTCCTTAAATATTGTGCACTTAGGTTAGTTTCTCCTTCTCATTAATTTCACTCAAGACAAAGTTGAATGGAAGGATACACTTGCCCAGACAAAGGAGGGGTGTGCACACATGTGTGCGCACACACACACACACACACAAATAACACAGACACATAAAAACACAATTTCACACAGAAGGAAACAGAAAGAATATATTTTTTTTTCAGTTACTGAAAAGACAAAGGAGGAATAATAATTTGGTACAGGGATTTGTATCCATTTGGGATAAGTCAAAAATATAAAGGGAGAAGCAGTATCAACAACCAATTAAAAGTATTATTATTTATTTTTTTTACTTTGGCAAGACTTTTTTCAAGTAACATAGAGATAAGGAATTACTTTGTGATGCAAGCCCCACATAATGTTAGATGCCATATATCTACCAGTGATCATATTTTGTCTTCTTTTGAGACTAGACCTTCTGTCTCTAGAGGTCTGACTCACAATTAACCCATAAACTAGTCCCATTGCTACCCAGTGCTCCTTACAAAAACAAAATAAAAGTGTGGCAATGTGTATTTACTCAGAAGGCATCTCAAATGTTTACAAAAAAGGTAAATTGAATGCTTAATGCATTTCATTACATGTAAAAATGAAATTTTCTTCCTTTTTCTATATGCTCCATTTGATTGGAGAACATCTCATAAAAAGGAAAATACTAGACTCCACAGGTAAGACCCTGGGAAGGGAGTGATCAGGATTTCGTGCTGTTACTCACTGAGGTGGAACATAGCATGTCTCTTGGTAAGGATGGTAATTCAGAAGTGTACTTTGTGATGGGAACAAAATTTTGGATCACCTTTAAAGCAGAACAAAATCATTTTAAAATAAATGATAGGAGTCTGAAAACTGATTATTAGAATTGATCACTGTTGTTGCTGCTTAAAGCAATCAAGAGGGACTTCTGGGAAGCAGTGCATGAATTTTATAGTTGAAGAATATTCAGAGTGGTCTTGATGGTAAATGGAAAGGAAAAAGAACTAGAGCTAAACTCACATACCTGCTTAGAGAATGGGAGAGATATCAGCAATGATATTTCTACCCTTTGCATTTGGACACAGACTGTACTGAAAAAATAGTATAACATATGTAGGTTTTTGGAAACTGAAGTGGGATGGGTGGTCTTGCACTACGGAGTTGAGAGACCCCCAAACCTGATTGAATACAGACAATTGTTCATTAATTTCAAAGGCCGATCTATTTGTCCCCCAATTTCCTCTTACTCCATCACTCGATTTACTGTGTTGTATTATCCTAGGTTGTGTTTTCCCCCATGTGTGAATGGCCTCATAACAGTTTCATTTCCTGGAAATTTAAGACAGGAAAGTATTTACACCTAAGGCAAGTTTAGGCAAACTATGTGTGTGACGAATGGCCAGAAGAAACCACACGGCCCTGACTGAGTTCATCCTGCTGGGGTTAGCTGACACGATGGAGCTACAGGTTGTCCTCTTTCTGCTTTTTCTGGTGATTTACACACTTACAGTTTTGGGGAATGTTGGGATGATCCTCGTAATCAGGACTGACTCCCGACTTCACACACCCATGTATTTCTTCCTGGCGAACCTGTCCCTCGTGGATGTTTGTTACTCCTCCACCATCACCCCAAAGATGCTGGCGGACCTATTATCAGAGAAGAAAACCATCTCCGTTGCGGGCTGCTTCCTGCAACTGTACTTCTTCATCGCCTTGGCCACAACTGAATGCATCCTCTTTGGGTTAATGGCCTATGACCGGTATGTGGCCATATGCAACCCGCTCCTTTACCCTGTGGTCATGTCCAGGACGGTGTGCCTCAAAATGGCAGCGGGCGCTTTTACAGCAGGGTTCTTGAACTCCATGGTTAACACAAGTTATGTGAGCAGCTTGCCATTCTGCAGTTCCAATGTCATTCATCATTTCTTCTGTGACAGCCCTCCACTTTTTNCCCCCCCACTTTTTAGGCTCTCATGTTCTGACACACACCTGAATGAAAGTTTCTTTTCCACATTTGCTGGTGTGAATATGGTTGGGGCTTTGCTGGTCATCCTCACCTCCTACTCCTATGTTCTCTTTTCTATCTTCCGTATGCATTCAAGGGAGGGGAGGCGCAAAGCCTTCTCAACCTGTGCCTCTCACCTGACCGCTATAACTCTGTTCTACGCCACCGCCATCTATACCTATCTGAGACCTAGTTCCAGCTACTCTCTGGATCAGGACAAAGTGGCTTCCGTGTTCTACACGGTGGTGATCCCCATGTTGAATCCTCTGATCTACAGCCTGCGGAATAAGGAAGTAAAGAAGGCTTTATGGAACATAANTGTAACTAGCAGGACACGCATCCCTTCATTTCTCTGATTTGCTTGGTAAATTTTCTGAACTAGGTAGCAAATGAACTTTCTAGGTCCATTGGATCCTACATTTTTCATTGGGATATTTCTAAGTAATTGCATTCTGTTAATATTCAAGTGCATGCACCCGTTTAGGAACCAAGTAATTCACAAGTCTAAAAATGGACTCAGGGCTTTCATGTAATTGTTGTTAATTTTTGCTGGGTCCTCACAAATAGGGCTTATTTCTCATCAAATCTTGGTTAGAGAATGAAAGAGATTTAGTATTTAGAATCAAAAGTCACAATAGCACATGAAACTAACCATATAGATTATTTGGAATTGTTCACTTATGTTTCCCACGCATTTTTATTTCACTCTTTTTGATCTGTAAGAGACTGTTATGTGTCACTGATGCGTGAAACATTTAAATTTAAAATATATTTGCATTTTAATTTTTTGAATTATCTTCAGGAGGGAGGCTTAAATCAAATTTTAGGACTACAGTTTTAATTGCAGCTATAAACTCACCATTTTTTTTTCCAGAGCCTTCTCCCCATGCACATATATATCCATTAATAGATAAGTGTGAGCTTGTCTAAAACATGGTAACAGGAGAAGTACCATCTCATTAGAATGCACCAATTACAACTCTCATATACCTTTCTCTGGTCTTCAAAATTTCCAACCTTTCTTTCTCTTCCTGTATCTTGGATGGACACATAGGACAAAGTCACGCACATGCATTCAGCTGCTCAGAGTTTAATCAGTGCATAGGTCCAAGGAGGTTGATCAATGTTAAGGGGATGAATCTGACACATACTCTTTACAATAAGCTCATGAATTTCCTGCTTATTGGTATCAATCAATTGCCAATAAAAATCAATTCAACTTAATATTAAAGCCATGCATTGCTGGTATGGAGGTAAACAGGGAGTTGGTTTAATAGAACTTTGCAGAGACTGAGTAGGGGTTAGCACTTTCTAAAGAAACATCCACACTTGGAGTTTTTGGGGAGAATTTCCCCATGACCTTTGCCCTTGCAGATGACATTGCACCGGATAGAAGTGATGTCCATGTCTGGGATGTAGACACTGCATATGCTGTGTCCCGTCACAAAGAGTCCAACTAGCTCGACCATCCAATGTACCCAGTGACCTATGTAGGTGACCTTGCTCAGACATGTGTTTGTGATGTCATGGCTGTTGTCTATGCACCTGTGGGCTCTACTGTCCCTCCCCAGGTCCCGGGTGGTTACCTGGCCTGGACACCCTACAGCAGAAGAATCAGTTTGTTCTCTGAGATAATTATCCTTCCTCTTAGGGCTCGCCTATGGTCTTCTGCACCGGCTGGCTGCTCCCTGGCTGGATTCTTTCTGCGTCCCCTGTCCCCATTATTTAGTAGATTGATATATAGGACCAAGATACTTCACAAGTAAATGGAAATAATATGTTCCTTCTACTAGATGTTTTATTTTCTGGTAAAATTTGACAATAGTAAGAATGTTTGGGAGAAAAAATCCAGTTATTCTTAGATTTTTTTTTTAGACATACCCTATATTAAGCCACATTCTCTGCTCTCTAATTCTGTTTTTTTACATTTACTTAATCTGATTTACAGAGTCTACAAAAACTTTCAATTTCAGGGGCTATAATCACTTAATTATATTGCCAGCTTTTTAATTTCTTAAATATGTGTTTCTTATGTAAAGTTTGGTTACTTCTTTAATGCATACACTTGTAAAAATATTTTTAAATTATCATAATTTTTTGTATATTGTTCAATACATTTATGTGAAAAATGTTCCAGATATTGTTTATTTTCTTTAACTCAAAATAAATTTAAGTTGTGAAACCACTAAGACTTCTAATTATTATATTGAGTGAACAAACAAGCTGGAAATAATGAGGAATCAATATTCAAGAATCACATAGCTCCAAATAAACAAAAAAGAAATATAATTAATTTTGAAATCCTGTATTTAGGCAAAAAAATTTGTACAGACGGTTTGATATTATATATAAGAATAATTTTGGATTTAGTTTGTTACGTGTGAATTAACACGGACAACATAGTTTCCAGTAGTCCATTAAAAATGGCAGTTATACCTTTGTAAACAATAATTAAATAAAGGTTAGGTGCTGAAATAAGTGAAGTAATAATCCTATTTAATTTCACATTGCTCAAATAAAATAGAAGATAGTATGTTAACTCACAATAAGCGTCTTTCAGAGGATAGAGATAAGTGAAATTTTGTCAAGAAGATAATGCCCAACTGGTTGGATGAACAGGAAAAAATTAAATAAAAGTAGTTGAGTTGATGTGAGAAGATGTAATCTGTAGAAAAGGAATGTACAAAGAGCCGTATTGGAAATGTATAACTTTTGGGTCCTGGGGTGGCTCAGCCTGTTGAGCTTCTGACTCTTGGTTTTGGCTCAGGTCATGATCTCAGGGTTATGGGATCGAATCCCATGTCAGGCTCCACACTCAGTGGGGAGCCTGTTTGAGGTTCTCCCTCTCTCTCTGCCTCTCCTCCCCAAACAAATAAAGAAATCTTAAAAAAAGAAAATGTATAGCTTTATGAAAATATACAACTTTATAAAAGCAAGCTTAAAACAAGTAGGTTTATTGAAAACACGGAACACACATCAAATAGAATGTGTTGCAACAGAAAGCAGACATGTGCACATTGTTGCTAAACGTAGGTATAATTTACCATTTTTCTGGGAAATTGGTGTGTACTACCTCTAAATTCTCTTTAAATTTTGTGCTTTTAATCTTAATGTGAAAACACTGCATATGTCCGTGTACCACTCCAAAGTCTCAGAAGAATCCTTGGTAAACTTCAGCCACTTAACATGCATAGTTCCAGCTACTCTCTGGATCAGGGCAAAGGGGAAGGTAGTGAATATTAACCAAGTAATATTGAGGTTTTGCAAACGGGAGATCAACTGGATGAAGATCTATGTCAAAAGCTGAGTTTCCAAATTGGGCTCCAAACCCTCAACCTCTTGAAGTCTTATGATCATTTTAACTACGTGCAAAGTAAAACTAGTGAAATATAACTTATTAGCTAAGGTTGTGTTGAGAATGTGTCAGATTCATTTATACACTGATGAGAGAAGGAGCGAGATAAAAAGAAATTACAGATTTGGAGAGGATGTGGAAACAGGAGGTTTATTTAGCTTGGAGACAGAAAAAGCAGCATTAAAAACATCTGAAATAAAGGCTGAGGTTTGATTTTACAAGTCGTAACATTTTTATGCCCAAATCACGTATCGCAGAAGAGAACTGTGTTTCAGAGTTACCCTAAATACTTGATTTGGCGAGAGTAGTCAAAAGGAACCACAGATTTAAGAAGCAAATGCTAAAGATATATCAATGGCTGATTGCAGTGACATAGCTTTACCTCCAGCGGTAGGGTCCAGTACAGACAGCAAACATGGGCTCCTGAGATGGTGCCAACAGAGATTAGAAGCAGAGTGACAAGAAACAAGTTTGGTTTTTAAGTGGCTACGGTCAGTGATTTTTTTTCTAACATGTAAACAAAATTGCAACATACACTCTTTGCTTATTCTTAATTTTTATTTTTCCCTTTAAAAAGTTCATGTGTGTTAAATTTATCCCCTAAGGATAGGCTGATAACTTTGCATGAGACCCACGTGAAGTAGCTATCTACTATTAATCAGTTCAGATGCACAGATCATAATGTATTTGATGTGAAAAAATCCCTAATTCCTACAATGATTCTTCAAAGGTGAAAAAATTGACATTCTACCACAAAAAAAACAATGTTTTACATTTTGTAAATAGAAAACCTTACATACCAATAATACAAATATGAAGATGCTTTTAGTGATGGTTACTAAATTAGCTTTATGTCCATAGCATCAAAAATATATGGACCCATGTGATGATGAATGATATTAAGTGATCCCAATTTTTTCAATGAAAAAAAAAAAAGAAATAAAAGAAATGTAGAGGACTTCTATAGTGGGGGACCAAGGTCCTCTGTGAATCACTATGTCTTTAATAAAGCAAAGAATATACTCAAAATGTTAAATCAATTTTTTCAGAGCTCTGGATATCAACCAAAGGTTAGAAACAATGTGAGAAGAATTTACTCAATAAAAACTGATGAATTTTGGTAAGAATAACAGGGTTTGTGGCATAGTACCTTGACCTAATACCATCACAGTTCTCAACAGTTAAGCAATAGTCATGAAAACCAGCAGCTTGAAAACAATGTTAACTGCTGTGTAGATACTGGATTGTGCAGACTGAGTTTGGACTCCTAAGGGTGCCCCATCCCCAGAGTAATCAATACATCCTATAAAACATAAAGAAATAAGGCTTTTATATAGTATCACAATTAAATAAGACATTAATAGCATTGAAAAATCCCATCTACATGGGTATTAAAAAGTTATCAAATAATACACTCCAAATGATAATATAAATTGTAAATACTGGATAATGTAAACCAAAAAATAAAATAAATTACAAAATTGCATATTAGAAGTGATGCAATTTCTGTTAAGTCCTTAAAGAAGTTTAAGTGCTACTAATTCTAACCAAGACATAATTAAAATAAATTACAAATTATTTGTCTTAAATACTCAAGAAAGTACGAACAGCAAACTATATGCAAAATAGCATAAGTGAGTTATGAAGAGAAAGCCAGAGGAATGGATGGGATTTTTGAGATGATATGTTTTCTTGTATCCCATGCAGGGAGAATGTGTTGATAGACTTTTATTTAGCTAGGGACTTCAAAATGTTTCAAGAGAAATAAATATAGCAGGTAAACAGTACAAGAAGAGGTGAGGCAAGCAGACTAAATGATATGTGCTTATAAACCATCTGACTCATATTCTCTTTGCTCTGGCCTCCTCATTTCACTTCCCCATCACTACCCCTCAGTGACTTTTCTCAGTGAAAATGTAACTGTCATTGTCACCTTTGTCACCTCACTGTGAGGAAGAGACTAGGATGACCCTGGCATTTCAGGGTCCAGGTGACAAGAGTTTCACAAATCATTTTGTACAGACAGTTAATGTCAGCCTCTAATTGTATGCCTGTCTTCACCGAGGCTCTGCCTGGGAGAAACATCTGGTAGCTAGATTTCTAACTACAAACTGCAGAAATCAAAATGACTTCACCAAATTGAGATGATAGGATATATTGCATGAGTAATGGGGCATCTCACAGTAGCCCTAGTGGCAGAAAGAGCCTGAGCGGAGTCTCTGGATCTGGGAAATAACTTGAAACAAGGACTTGTATCTCTTCATGTCATGTTTGCTGATGTTTGTACATCTGTCTAATTCTCCTCTATGTACCTGATGTCTGAGTTCTGACTTGTTGCAGGAAATGGTTGAATGTTTGGTGTAACACCTACTGTTAAACCCAATTAACTAGGGCCTGTGCGTGCAGTCAGGTGGGATATAATGACCATGTAAAATGCGGGGGTGAGAGTGAAGAAATTTCTTAGATAATTCATGCAGGGCATAAGCAGAAAAAGCAAGACATCTATGTTAATTTGGTTAAACTAAGCTGAATAGAAAACCTGTTTGATTTTGAGGTCTTTAAAAAAGAATAATCCAGGACAGGATCCTAGGTTTAGTGTGAAATAATGATTCCAGGACAGGTGGCTCTGATGTTTATTATTGGCTGGTCTCATGGTTGCTGTGGTCATTTACAGGCCAGCCAGCCAAAGTGGGAAGACAGACATCCTCTCAAGTAAGTGAGTAAACCTGCTCCCAGTGTTTTCCCCCCTATTTCATTGGCCAAGAATTAAGTCAGGCAAGGTGCAAGAGACACTGGAAACACATCCTAGCTTCTATGGAAATAAAAAAGAAGGAAATGAAGGAAAATTGAATTTCATAGACACAATGAGTTTCTAGCATGGTGCACGATACCATCAAGAAGAGAAGGAGAGCCAAATAAAAGGAATTAAGGGAAAAATGACATGGTTTAATTTAGATCATAAAAAAACTGTTATCCCTGAAATAATAAAGAAAAAACTGATGAATGTGAGATAGTACTGAAAAGAAAGAATACTTTTTAAAAAACGATTTCAATTAAAAAAGATTGCAAGGATATGAACTAAGAGCTTAGAGGGATATGAGTGGAATTAACTGATATGAGGAGATAAAGTCAGCATAATTTGATGACCGACTAGATACTGTGGGCAAACTGATGGAGAATGATAAATATGTCATATTTTGTAATTTAGCTGGTTTTATGTATGGTAAAATTGGGAATCAAAACAAAAGAAAGTGCTCAGGCATAATCCTTAGTAAATCCTGCTACCACGTCTCACAGTGGGTATTCAACCTCAACCTGGATCTTGGCCACCATCAGCTCCCACACAGATTACTAAAATCCATTCCCCTCCTACTTGAGTGTCTCCTGGCTTCCACTCTTGTCCATGCCAGAGTATACCGTATTCTTGTATCATCCCATTTTCAGACTTTTTAGCCACTGTTAACAATAGAAGAGAACACAATAAATATGATAAGTGACGTAGAAAGATTTAATGGTAGAATGAATTATTGAGTCTCTAAAAATCCCCAGCGTGTTTTATGTAGGGGGTTCCATACTTGGAGCTGGATGGGCACCAGTAAACAACACAATGCCCTGGGATCAAGGAGCTAATGACAAGAAGAGAAGGTCAAATTCAGGGGACAGCCAGGCGGCTCAGTCGGTTAAGCATCTGCCTTTGGCTCAGGTCATGATCCCGAGGTCCTAGATTGAGTCCTGCATCGGGCTCCTTGCTCGTGGGGGCTGGGCGGAGGGGAAGCCTGCTTCTCCCTCTGCCTGCCGCTCCCCCTGCTTGTGCTCTCTCTTTCTCTGACAAATAAATAAATAAGTCTTTAAAAAAAAAAAAAAGAAGGTCAAATTTGGGAATAAAAATTAAAGCATAATGTTATAAGGGTTAAACTAGCTGTGTAGGAGGGACCATGAGAGCATTACAGTAGAAACATTTTACCTTGGCTGCAGGAATAATGGGTCACTTGTCATGGGATATGACACGCTAGCTCAGTTTCACAGAAGAACACATCTTTGGTAGTCTAGAGAGCACAGTTTTCTGTGCCTCATGTACTGTATAGCACAACACCTTATGTAGTTAGATACTTGTTGAATGCTTCGATAAATAGAAAAAAAACTGAATGCGTTAGCTAATTATTTTGATAACTTACCAAAGATTTATAGCAACAATCAAAATTCACTCTACCTTTCTCTTCTAATCGTTTTAAAGCCCTCCTAATGTCATTTCCTATCTTTAATTTCATGATATAGCAAATTTGAAATTCTGTATACTGTATCTCTTGTCAAAATTCATTTTTTTTTTCCTATGTAAGTATATGTAACTAGAAAATTCCACTTACGGCACGAACAGAGGACCTTAACACATGAACAGCCCGGATGATACATGGAGTCTAGATAATTTCAAAATTGCATTATTTGAGTTTTAGAAATGGCATTTTAATAATTTCAAATTTAGTATCCTCAGATTTCATGCATAAATATAGACCAATTTTAAGTCTGTGAATATCCTAGTGGGGGAATTGCTGTATTCTCCATAGATGGAGAGGAAGAGGAGAAAGGTAGAGAGGAGTGGCCAGGAGGCTACTGTGCCTCAGACCATACTCCATAGGGAGAGCATCTTCATGGCAGCTCTGGGCCAACCAGAGACAGCCTTGGTTACTCTCTAAGTTACCACCTGATAAACAAGATTATTGAGTTTAAAAATGCACCATATCATGGAGAGAAGATGCCCCTGCAGTGAATAAGGAGCTATTTTCTACCAAAGTTCCACCGACCTATTTAAGTAAATTTTGAGTTTCACAGAAAAATAAGAATGGCTGGAATTTGTTCCTTGAATAATTCAAAACCAAAATTTATATTACATAAGACCATAGTCTTTATAAAAGAGTGACACAGTGATTTCTCCATAAGAAAGGTAAGCAGAAATTATTTTACCCCGCTTATTTTATTGCACTGTAATTTTTTTTAATTCAAGAATCAAAACTCAGAAAACACCTTCTTCCAATCAGATTCCTTTATGAGATAAATCTGAACTTCAATATATACAGTATAACTATAATCAATCTTTCATTTTTTTAAGAGTAAATGAGATATAAAATGGACATGAAATCCTTTTGTGATTATGAAAAGTTTCATAATTCTTAGTTGTATTGATATTACTAAAAATATTAAATTCAAAATTGTATTTCCTATTTAATATTCTATGAAGCCCGTTGAGGTTTTTGTTTGTTTTTTTGAGTATAGTTGACACACAAACACACAATATTACATTAGTTTCAAATGTACAACATAGTGATTCAACAACTCTATACATTTTTCTTTTTTTTTTTTAAGATTTTATTTATTTACTCGGCAGAGACAGAGACAGGCAGGAGAGAGGGAACACAAGCAGGGGGAGTGGGAGAGGAAGAAGCAGGCTCATAGCAGAAGAGCCTGATGTGGGGCTCGATCCCATAATGCCGGGATCACGCCCTGAGCGGAAGGCAGACGCTTAACCGCTGTGCCACCCAGGCGCCCCTCTATACATTTTTCTATGCTCACCACAAGTGTAGCTGCAATCCATAATAAACACACACACACACACACACACACACACACACACGAAAAGAGAAGAAGAAAAGAAAAGAAAGGGAAAGAAAAGAAAAAAAAAAATGGACCCTGTCATTACATGGCTGAGTTTGAAGTCAGGTCACATCCTCTCTTCTGATATTGATCAAGTTACTTAATCCTGGTATGCCTCTGGCTCTTTATGCAAAATGTGAGTAATAACAGTACCTACTTCATTCAGAATATAATACGTGAGCTAACACAGGGAAAGTCATTAACAGGGTGGTTAGCACATAATAAATGTTCAAAACCTAACAATAAAAAGAATTTCAAATAATCAGGCCTCTCTACTGTCCACAGCCATGCCCATTCTTGCTAACATAAAAATGTTGGTGAATAAAGAACTCAAGTTCTCGAGTTAAGATTGCAAAATACTATTCATTGTTAATAAAGAGAATAGATCGATTTCAGAAAAGAAAATAGTTGAAAAATTTATTGCTGAGGATTCTTTCATATATTAAATAGGATTTGAGTTAGACTTTGAAATTTAATTTTGCTTATATATCTATAACAAAGCCTACTTCTCTTATTTGCTCAAACTACAGGAGACTGGCAGAGATGAGAGAGAAAATAAAACAAAACTGAAAATAAAAGTCCAGTTAATTAAAGTGGTTTTTCCCCAGGTATTGCTGCTGATTAGTATCTGTCCAAGATAGAAGAGTCTACTGATATTAATCTCAGTTTTCCTGCCAAAACACTACCCTGTACATTCTATCCTTTCCTAGATTAAGAAAACGCTACTCCAGAGGAGGATAAAAGATGAGCAAAATTCAAAAGAAAAAAAAAAGATGTAAGTTAAAATCATAATGTTAAATACAATAAGGATGTTAATTATCACAATAGCGTCTACTAGAACTACAATTTATAGTGATTAATGCAATGTATGCTCTTAGACCACAAGACAACTCCCTGAGTTACATGTTACCATTATAGCATATACTTTCAAACAAGGAAGAGAGAGCTCCAATCATTTAAATAAGGACATGTAGCCAGAATATAACTAATTTCTACTGTAAGTCACTCAATACAAAATTCTTTGGTCAGTGAATTTGAATCTAGTTGAATGCAGCCTGATTGCTGAAATCAATAGGAAATTTTCATTTGTGCCATTACCCTTGGGGAAATATTTAAAAACCATTCACCCACATAAGTACTTGACTAGCTGTTGGAATATGAAATTGAATGAGCACACGAGGGCATTTTGTTTCTAGAATATGCTTTACTATTTTTACTTAAAAGTAAAAATCACAGAATGATTTCTGTGATACCTTAAAATCTGATCAAGTCCCAGATTAGACATCATGTCCATAAGAAATTGTCTGGCACTCCCACAGCACCTTGTAATTCTCTCTACATAGACTGGGCACATTCCCAGTGACATCTGACTGCTGACTTCCGCAAACTCTGTAAAGATGGAAACTGAGCTTGTGTTATTTGCCATTAGTATCTTGAGTCTACCTTGCAGTGAAGATGCTCAGTATTTATCCAAAATAAACCACACATTTAGGATTGGTCAGAAGAAAGAAACACAAAGTGTAAATTGTTTCCGTCTTTTGGGATCTGTCAGAGGTGAGAGGAACCAGGTCTTAAAAGAAGACAGGGTGGCTGTATGGTGGAGGAAGGAAGGCGATTTTGGAGTCTGGGAAATTGAGGAAGAGACTGCAAAACCCATGGCAATATGGGTGTCGGAGTACGTGACAATCTGTGAAAAAGGTCACAGGTTAGCATTAATGAAGGCGAGATGGAGACTGCAAAAAGGAGTGTGGTGTCTAACGTGCACTGCCGTGGTAGAGAGACCTAACTTAGGCGGTCGAAAAATGCTTAATTCTTTTATTTTTAAAAGATTTTATTTATTTATTTGACATAGAGAGAGACAGCCAGAGAGAGAGGGAACACAAGCAGGGGGAGTGGGAGAGGAAGAAGCAGGCTCCCCGCAGAGGAGCCTGATGTAGGGCTCGATCCCAGGACTCTGGGACACACCCTGAGCCGAAGGCAGATGCTTAACGACTGAGCCACCCAGGCGCCCCGAAAAAAGCTTAATTCTTGAAAGAGCTGGGTAGAATCTGTCGACACTGCATTTAGCACTGGACTTCTTGGTGGTTAGTCATCTGTAGATATTTAGAATACAGTTAGCCCTTGAACAACACAGGTTTGAACCACATGGGTCCATTATGCACAGATTTTTACAGTACACACCCTAAATGTGTTTTCCCTTCCTTATGATTTTCTTAGCAACATTTTCCTTTCTCTATCTTATTTTGTTGTATGAATACAGTATATAATACATATAACACACAAAACATGAGTTAATTGATTATTCATGTTAATAATTAAGTTTTGAGGGAGTCAAAAGTTATATGCAGATTTTTGACTGCCTGGAGTGGGATTGGTACATTCATCGTTCAAGGGTCAACTGGATATATTATATTCATAATACATGACATTTATTCAAAATAAGTTGTGATATATACTACAAAATATATATCAATTGATATGCTCATAATACATATTTAAATGAATAAATAGTGTATACTAATAATATATAGTATATATTCAGAAACTCAAACTTGGAGGTCAAAAAAGTTATACAAAAACAGATTTCACATTTTGTCTGGCATCAGGTGTGTGAACACTAAGATAGAGCTCTCTTGCATATTTTATTTTCCATTTTCCTTATTTAATTATCTTGTAAAGACCCTAAACTTATCTAGTTATTCCTAAAGTCATAACATTTAGAATATAAGCAGAATTATTAAGATTTTGGGGAGCCATGGCAGGGTTAAGGACATATTATAATCAAATCTTATATAATTAATTTTACATTCTAAACATATGACTTACTATGATGCATGATTTCTAATATAACTTTGGATATCTTAAATGAAATAGTTTTCTATGGTGGAGGCCAGGCAATATTCCCTGCTTCCCTGATCAAAGTCTCAGTGTCTTTCCCAGATAATGAGCAGCCTAGGCTGGCCTGAACTGGGCCTGGCTGTGCAGTCTTACTGACCACCTTGCCCTGTGGTTATCTGAGATGCAGTTCACAGGGGAAACATCAAAACAAACATAAAAGAATCATATACGCAGTTGCAACGATGTGGATGGAACTAGAGCGTATTATGCTAAGCGAAAAAAGTCAGAGAAAGACAATTACCATACGATCTCACTCATATGTGGAATTTAAGAAACAAAACAGAGGCTCATAAGGGAAGAGAGTGATGTGGGAAAAAAGGCAGAAGAAAAATTATTAAATCTCTTTACTTCCTACAGTCCATTGACAAGTCCTTGAAACAGGCAGAGTGACATTACTCTAGGGACGCCACTGCCTCCATGTTAATACTTTGCTAAGGGCAAAAGGTGATCCTAGCCTGAGGCCCCTCTCCCCCAGGATCCTATAAGTCGACTTTAACATATAAAAATTCCTTTGGAAACTTCCTTTATCTCTAACCCCTCCCAAGATATGCATTGGCAATCTCCTGCAAGCATATGGCCCACTGATATACATCTGAAGGGTCTCATGAATAAGGTTTAATTAGGTGGTAATAAATGACCTTTTCCCAACAAGAGCTAGCCCCCTCAAGGTCCTGGAAACCTTGCTTCCCAAATTCCTTAGAGACTTATGCTCTCCCTAACCCCCTCCCGACCTGAACATATATAATGGGCCACTCCTCATGACCCCAGTGCTGCCCTGGGTCTTGTCCCGTGCTTTAATAAAATCATCTTTTTGCGCCAAAGACGTCTCAAGAATTCTTTCTTGGCCGTCGGCTTCGAAACATAATTTCGTCTTTCCTACATCAGAGAAGAAAAAATAAAACAAGATGAAATCAGAGAGGGAGACAAACCATAAGAGACTCAACCATAAGAAACAAACAGGATTGCTGGAGGGGTGGAGGGTGGGAGCATGGGGCAAGGGGGTGATGGACATTGGGGAGGGTATGTGCTATAATGAGCACTGGGTATTATACAAGACTGATGAATCACGGACCTGTACCCCTAAACAAATAATACATTATATGTTAATTAAAAAAAAAAGGTGCTAGGCAAAAAAAAATACAAATAAAGTACAATAGATACCAGATGGACAAGAAAGGAGATACATTTCTCATTAGAGAACATCCTGTGTTAACTAGCACAGTTCTTATCCTGAGAACAGGCTACCTGACATGTTTTGCTTCTGTTTTATTGTCATGTGTTTTGGTGTGTTGTTCATTTAAATATACTGTTAATATTAGCAGAAAGATTAGAGTTGACGGTTACTTTCTGTTTTTATGTATCGGAATTTGGGGATATTAGAATTGAAATATATTAACAAAAATAGAAGACAAAAAAAGCCGAATATCTATCCTTTGTCAGTGGATTTGGAATCATCTATTTAATATGTCCCATTCTGCAACTGGGCCCAGCAATTTAAATGAATTCTAAGCCTTGAAATCATTTTGTTAATAGATGGAATCCACAGGACAAAATCCTCCGAAAGGGAATCGCACCACATTAATGGATTTCATCCTGCTTGGCTTTTCTGATGTTCCTGACCTCCGAGGATTTCTTTTTGGGGTATTTTTGATCATCTATGTGATTATTCTGATGGGAAATAGCCTCATTATCATAATAACGAAGGTCGATCCCTCTCTCCACACTCCCATGTATTTTTTCCTCAGGAACTTTTCTTCCTTAGAAATATGCTATGTGTCAGTCACTGTCCCCAGATTATTAACAGATCTCTGTAGACAAAACAGAAATATTTCCTTTCTGGCTTGTGCTACTCAAATGTATTTCTTTCTGGTCTTTGGAGCCACTGAGTGCTTAACTCTGACCGCAATGGCTTACGACAGGTATGTTGCCATTTGCAACCCCTTGCTCTACCCTCTCATCATGAACACCAGGCTGTGCAACCAATTGGCAGCTTGCTGTTGGATCACTGGGATTCCAGTACACGTAGGGTTCACCTATCTGATCTTCTCTCTACCCTTCTGTGGGACCAATCAGTTGAATCACTTTTTCTGCGACATACCTCCAGTACTGAAGCTTGCCTGTGGGGATACTTTTATGATTGAGATGTTGGTTTATGCAGTTGCTGTTCTAGTTGTCACTATTCCTTTTACATTGATTTTTGGATCTTATGTGAAAATAATCTCAACCATCCTGAAGCTGCCATCAGCGACTGGGCGAGCCAAGGCGTTCTCCACTTGTTCTTCACATCTCATGGTTGTGGCTTTATTCTTTGGATCAGGCATCATGATGTACATGAGACCAAAGTCCAGCCACTTAACAGGAATGGACAAGTTTCTTTCTCTTTTTTACACCGTTGTGACACCAATGTTTAACCCCATAATATATTGTCTGAGAAACAAAGATGTTATGGTGGCACTCAAAAAATTCCTAACAAAATGGGTTGTACTATGATTCAAAAATGGATTGTAGGGGCGCCTGGGTGGCTCAGTCGTTAAGCGGCTGCCTTTGGCTCACGACATGATCCCGATGTTCCGGGATCGAACCCCGTATCAGACTCCTCCGCTGGGAGCCTGCTTCTTCCTCTCCCACTCCCTCTACTGTGTTCCCTCTCTCACTGCCTGTCTCTCTCTGTCAAATAAATAAATAAAATCTTTAAAAAAAATAGACACTACATTTGGAACATCCAGTCTGAGAAGGATGAAAGAAATCGGATTATTATAGATAGGCTATTGAAAATGGCAAAACCCTTGTGCGGTCCAGAGGATTACCCCAGCCCTGTGAATGCCACGGAGCAGGGTGGCATTCTAGGTTCAGCTTGGCTTCCTGGAGGAGGAGAGCAGCCACGCCAGAGGCCAGTCCCTGGTGAGGACGAGCTAGCACTCAAGCTGCAAAATACCGCTGTGTTTTTGGAGACACAGAACCTTAACTTATAGGCATTTGTATCGCTGTTGACTCCACAGAGTAAGCAGCACTAATTTGCAGAATTTGAACCGAGGAAGGCTTTTTAAATTTTCTGACGGTGTACATCCAAGCAGGTCAGGAGGTTGTGGTGATTTCTCTTTCGAACATCTCTCATGAAGGCAAGATTTGAAACATGCTTCTAGAGTGAGGAAGCCAGGTACTCCTGGGAAGTGATGTCCTGCCAAGCTGTCCGTACAGTCACACCTCACTTTATGTGCTCTTCTTTATCGTGCGTCACAAGGCATGGCATTTGTCCCAGTTGAAGGTTTGGGGCAACCCTGCACTGAGCAAGCCTATGGGACCCATTTTTCCAACAGCCTTTGTCCACTTCCTATCTCTGTATCACATTTTGGTAACTCTTGCAATATTTCAACCTCTTTCATTATTATTATACATGGGACGGTGCTCTGTGATCAGTGATCTTTGGATGTGACATTTGTGATTTTTGGGGGGATGCCATGAACTCTACGCATATAAGACAATGGACTGTATCACTAAATGTTGTGTGTTGTCTGACTGCTCCACTGACAGGTGGTTCCCCCATCTCTCTTCCTCTCCTCGGGCCTCCCTATCCCCTGAGACACAGTGATATTGAAATTAGGCCTATTAATAATCCTACAATGGCCTCTAAGTGTTCAAGTGAAAGGAAGAGTCACACTTCTCTCACTTTTAATAAAAAGCTAGAAACGATTAAGCTAAGTGAGGATGCATGCTCAATGCCACAACAGGCTGACAGGTAGGCCTCTTGCACCAAACAGCCGAGTTGTGAATGCAGAAGAAAAGTTCTTGAAGGAAATTAAAAGGTCTCTGGTGAACATACAAATAAATGACAAAAAAGCAAAACGGCCTTCCTCCCAACATGGAGAAAGTTTTAGTCATCTGGATAGAAGATCAAACCAGACACAATACTCCCATAAACCAAAGCCTCATCCAAAGCAAGGCCCTGACTCCCTTCAATTCCATGAAGGCTGAGAGAGGTGAAGAAGCTGCAGAAGAAAAGTCTGAAGCTGGCAGAGGCTGGTTCATGAGGTTTGAGGAAAGAAGATGTCTTCGTAACATCGAAGTGCGAGGTGAAGCAGCAAGAGCTGACGGAGAAGCTGCAGCCAGTTCTCTACAAGATCAAGCTAAGACAGCAGTGACGGTGCCTCACTAAACAACAGGTTGCCGATGTAGATGAAACAGCCTTCTATTGGGAAGAAGACACCATCTAGGACTTTCATGGCTAGAGAGAAGTCAATGCCTGGCTTCAAAGCTTCTAAGGACAGACTGGCTCTCCCATCAGGGGCTAAAGCAGCTGCTGACTTTAAGTTGAAGCCAATCCTCATGTACTATTCTGAAAATCCTAGGACCCTTAAGAATTACGCTGAGTCTGCTCTGCCTCTCTTTACATGGAACAACAAAGCCTGGATGGGAGCACATCTATTTACAACATGGTTTACTGAATACAAGTCCACAGTTGAGACCTGCTGCTCAGAAAAAAAAACATTCCTTTCAAAATATTACTGCTCATTGACAATGCATCTGTTCACCCAAGAGCTCTGATGGAGATGGGCGAGATTACTGTTGTTTTTGTACCCGCTAATACAACATCCATTCTGCAGCTGGTGGGTCAGGTAGGAATTACAACTTTCAGGTTTTATTACTTAAGAAATGCATTGTGTAAGGCTATAGTTGCTATACATAGTGACTCTGCTCATGGATCTGGGCAAAATAAATGGAAAAACCTTCTGGAAAGGATTCACCATTACCAATGCCGTTAGTGGAGGAAGTAGTGGGATTCGAGACTTTAGTAAAGGAAGAAACTGCAGCTATGGTGGAAATAGCCAGAATTAGAAGGGGAGCCCGAACATGGAATTGAATTGCTGCAATCTCGTGATCAAACTAATGAGCGAGGAGATGCTTTACATGGATGAACAAAGAATGTGGTCTTTTGAAATGGAAGGCACTCCTGGTGAAACTGTAAGATTGTTGAATTGACAACCAGGGATTTAAATAGTACATAAACTTAGGTGATAAAATAGCAGCAGGTTCTTGTGAGGATTGACTCCAATTTGGAAAGTTCTATTGTGGGTAAGATGTTACCAAACAGAATCAAGAGCTACAGGGAAATAGTTCATGGAAGGAAGAGTCAATCAACACAGTAAACTTCATTGTTGTCTTATTTTAAGATATTGCCACAGCCGCCCCCACCTTCATCAGCCACCACCCTGATCAGTCAGCAGCCATCAACACGGAGGCAAGGCCCTCCACCAGCAAAATAGCATAACCTGTTGAAAGTGAAGATGCTGGTTAGCATTTTTTAGCAATAAAGGATTTTTAACTTGAGGTATGAACATTTTTTTGGGACATAATGCCATTGTACACTTAAGCTACAGAACAGTGTAAACATAATTTTTATATGCACTGAAAAACAAAAAACAAAAACTCATTTGACTTGCTGAATTGTGGTATTCACTTCATTACAGCGGTCTGGAACTGAATCCTCCATGTCTCTGAGGTGTGCCTATAATTAACTTTGAAGGACATCTATCCCTACAGAGCAAATAAGGCCTGTCAAAGGCAGGGCTAAAGGTGTGTATGGTAGAGACTCTCTTCTGTGCCGTGGTTCTCAGGCTCAGGCAACTGAGGAGTGGTGCTGACTGTAAGGGCATCACAGGTGGTAGGAAAACAGAGCCAAAGCTGAGTCTGAACCAAGCCTGTAGAGAAACTTGTAAAGATGGGTTGGGGCTTAGTTGTGCCAAGACCCAAATCTGCCAGCTGGTTGTACCTTACCCCAAATTGTGCTTGTCTTTTGTCATTCTTGAGTTTAAGTGTAGTTTTGATTGATGCTAAAACCTGGTCTCTGTGTTCTATGTGGAAGTAAAAGTGGATTTAATGGCCGTACTCTGCATGAAATAATAGAAGGGGAAGAAACGCATCCTCACAAAGAGCCTGGTAATGACCCCAAGGACTCGAGCCCAGTATCTGTGGTCCAAAAAAGGAGGCTGGGATGGGATTGCTGCCAATGCACAGATTCAAGGTTAGAGCAGAGTGTTTGATCTGAAGTCAGATGCAAATGACTCCTTGAAAAGTGAATTGGAATAATGTGAGCTGTGGTTTTGCTGTGAATGAGGTGGTATTCACTCAAGCTAGTCAGATACAAGTATAATGTTTACTTATAACCGCAACTATGGAGGCCTATCCAATTTGAGTTACACGGAAATGAAAGCTAACTATACAGTTTAATGTAAAGATTACATGCCTATGTGACTCCATGAGTGTGTATGTGTGTGTGTGCGTGTAAATAAACCCAATATCAGTATGTTGAAATCTTGGCCCTAATACTTCAGAACATAACTGTGTATGGAGATAGGGTCTCTGAGGAGTAATTAGCTTCAAATGATGTTGTATCCAATATGACTGCTAACCTCATAAGAAGAGATTAAGACACTGACATGAGAAAAAAAGATCACTTAGAGACAAAGGAGGAAGGCTACCATCTACAAATGTAGGAGGGAGCTCTCAGGAGAGATCAACCCTGGCATCACCTTGATCTTAGGTTTCTGGTATCCAGAACAGTGAGGAAATACATTTTTGTTGTTTAAGCAACCTGTCTGTGGGACTTTGTTATGACAGCCCTAGCAAGCCAATGCAACCAGGATCAGCATTATATTTTATATGCATGTATGTTTATGCATGTTTATGTGCATGTATATATGCATAATTAAGAAATGCTAACCTTAAAAATAAAACAGCCAAATATTTTAGTAGCAAAATGGGTTTATTCAAGAGTAGCGTAGAATTGCATTTCGGGCCATGCAGGCTATGGTAAAAACATTGGCAAGTCCAGACAGCAAAGGGGAGGAGCTGCTCTTTTATAGAGGGAGAGGAGGAGTTAGGAAGGGCTATTATAAGCAAAAGTCTATAGGATTAAATTGAGAATTCCAAGTATATAGTGGTTTTGCATTGGCTGAGGTGACAGTTTGTGATTGGCTGGGCTGTTNACAAAGGGGAGGAGCTGCTCTTTTATAGAGGGAGAGGAGATGTTAGGAAGGGCTGTTATAAAAAAGTCTATAGGACTAAATTGAGAATTCCAAGTATATAGTGGTTTTGCATTGGCTGAGGTGACAGTTTGTGATTGGCTGGGCTGTTGCAAGGGAGGAGGAAACCTTTCTTCCTCTTGCTGGTGTTAGTAAAATATAGAACTCTTCCTGCTGGGAATACAAGATACATATCTTCCTGTTGGTTCTGTTGCTGAGCACAAGTGGTAGGGTGTAATGCTCCTCCTGCTGGCCTCCTCACTCCATCTTAAATGGGTTCCCTTTTATTTAGTCCAGAGAAGCAAATGGATGACACAGTCAGTCTCTGCTCACGTAAAAACTCTATTGGCAGTGAGTTGACTTTATTGAAAAAATGTCCAAAAAGAATAGAAAGATAGTAATAAATGAAAATAAAACAATTTAATCATAGTTTTTTGATCTGAAGACAACTACAACAGTCTTAATTTCTTTCAATTTGATGTTTAGTGTGAAAAATATACTTTATTGGCAAACCAGTTTTTACCAAATACTCTTTTCACTGCGTCTTTCACATCCTTGTTCCTCAAACTATAGATGATGGGATTCAGCATGGGAATCACAATTGTGTAAAATACTGACACTATCATATCATGATCCAAGGCGTAGCTGGAATTAGGTCTCACATACATGAAGAGAACTGTACCGTGAAAAATTGACACTCCCGTTAGGTGAGAGCCACACGTAGAAAAGACTTTCCGCCTCCCCTCAGCAGAACGCATCCTCAGAATGGCCAACAGAATGAAACCATAAGAGACCAGGACTATCACGATAGTGGATCTCTCAATAGATCCGGCAAAGTAGAAGACTAGCAGCTGGTTTGTGTGGGTGTCAGAACAAGAAATGGCGAGGAGCGGAGGGATGTCACAGAAGACATGTCTAATTTCATTGGACGCACAGAAGGAGAGGCTGAACGTGGCCACCGTGTGTAAAGTACCATGAAGAATGCCAGCAACGTAGCAGGAGATGATGAGTGGCACGTAGACTCTGGGCGACATTCTAACGGAATACAGGAGAGGGTTGTAGATTGCTTCGTAGCGATCATAAGCCATGGCAGCTAAAATAAAGCATTCTGTGGTCCCAAAAGTAATAAAGAGAAACATCTCTGCTGCACATCCAAGGAATGAAATGCTTTTATCCTCTGATAAGAAATTGACTAACATTTTTGGGGTGACGGCTGAAGAATAGCAGGCATCCAGGAATGACAGCACGCTCAGAAAATAGTACATGGGGTTGTGGAGCCGAGAATCCCCAATGACCAATATAACCATTCCCAAATTTCCTACCAGAGTAAAAAGATAGATGGCTAGAAATAGTAAAAATAGGAAAACTTGCAGCTTAAAATCATCTGTGAAGCCCATCAATATAAACGTCGTGACTTCAGTCACGTTTTTCATCTGAATCCTGTATAAACCGAAATCTGATGGCACCACTGACATTACAGTTTTTATTTATAGGTCTTAAAGACAATATTTTTTTAATATATAATCTACTCAATCATATCTTCATGTCTGTCTCTTACAAGGGCGTATGGATACCTTTGGTCCTGAGGAGATAGGCAGTGGTGAAAAAGTGGGGTCCAAGTGGGTGCATTACCCTGTACAAACAGATTAAATAAATTATTTCATTTCACTGCTGGCTAAATTTGCTATGTGAAAAATAGTGACACTTTATGTGGTTTGACTTCCAGTTTATTTTCTGTTAAATTTAATACCTCTTGTTTTCATATTACATCATCTTAACATGCAGAAAGACATTTAAATATAGGAATTTTTAATGCACACATGATAAAAGAAAACAGACATCTGAGTACTAATCCTAGATATTTCATGGTGTACATAGAATGTATTTTCTTAATGTTCACAATTGGTGAAATGGAAGCAAGTACACTTATATCACAAGATTGGATTGGATTTACATGACAAAATCAATGTGAAAATTATTTAATTTTTAAATGTTTCCGGATTATCAGGAAAATATACTTATTTTTCAAGTTGTCTTATGGGGCAGCCTTTTCCAACCAAATTGTTATGTCTTGTTTTCTGGCTTTTTTGTCATTTGATTAGTATTTCTAGAGAACAGTGATGGGCAGAACCAAAGACCTTATGGAACTAGATACACCTTGTTTTCAAACAAAAAGAGAGCAATGTTGGTTTTTTTGTTTTTTTGTTTGTTTTTTTGTTTGTTTTCCAGTCTTGTTTCTTGAAACACACAACAGTAAGTTGCCACTGTTTGGCCTGTTTATTATTGCCCCTGTTTATTTCACTGTTATTGTCTTTTCAAATATTAATTTAGTACCACTTCAAGATTCTTCTCTGCACGTATAGTCATTAGCCCTGCAAAGTCCTTGGGTGTATTTTGAGATACAGTTCTGCAAAATTAATTCATGGCCATTCCTTTACTACGTTATAGTTGCTTATAGAGTTTCTATATTTACTATAAAATAAATATTGCTTGAGAATAGATAATAAAATTCCTTATAGAAGCGATTGCTAAAACAATAAAATCATTACATAAGCCACAGCATAGTGTTTTATTATTGCTCTATTTTCCTGTGCTGTCAGACTGTTTCTTAGTGGAGCACGAAGAAAGGAAAGTGCATAACAAGCAAACAAAATGTTGAATCACCAGTGTCTGGACTGGAAGCCTCCATCCCCGAAACATAATTAAATATTGCACCTATCATAGTGAGAAGCATGGCGAGTCCTGTTTTTCTTCAGCATGTCATAGACCAACATCTATAAGGGAGTGAAAAATCTGGAATGCATAGGACTGAGTTGAATTCAGTGAGTAGCAATGATTTATATTTCTAACATGAAACACACTCTATTTTTGTTATATTGAGACACCCACACATCAAGGAGAGAATGAGCAAATCAGCTTGAAACCATTATCAGAAAGAAAAGAAATCCACATTTTTTCCCTAAAAAATTCCTCCCAGATTCATGTGGAAAATTTTCTTAATATGTAGAATAAATAGCTTTTTAAATGTGGGATTACTAAACCCCCCCAAAAAGAGAAATGTTTATGTGATCCTTAGAGAATTACAGGGCCAAAAAAATGTAATTAAGCTAAACATTGATTTCTGTGTTAATTCAGGTAATTCCGACATTACTCATGAGAATGCACACATACAAACACTTCATAAAAATTAAGCTTAGTTTGAATGATTGTGTGAATAAAATAACATAAAACTATCAATTAGTAATGTTAAAATGTATTAATGTATTTTTTGACCATCAAAACATACATTTATATTTAAACATTTTTTGTTTTCTCTCCCTCTTTCTCTTTCCAAAATCCATGTATTACATACAAAAATATTTACTAAGGAGAATCAGATGCAAAATAAGAATTAAGCAGATAGAAAGGAGCAGAGTAAAAAGAAATTAAAATATGCAAGTAAATTTTGAAAAGCAGACCAATTAGTGGTCTACTAAAGGAATCCATTAAAAAATACATGTTGACTGACATACATATGGGAAATTCCAGCTTCAACACAGTTCTAACATTTACATAACTGATGTGTCTGAGGTAGCACACCTGTGGGAGATAAAGAACATTATACTTGGACTCTAAAACCCTGGATTAAAATCTCAGATTTAGCACCTAGTATGACTTGGGAATAGTAACTTTATCCTCCCAACCAAAGAATAATTATGATTGACGGAAATTTTTGTGCATGTCTTGTTCAGCAACATGAACATCACATGATTGCCAAGTGTTTATGTATGAGATGCAATGAAATACATTTTAGTAAAGTGTTTGTTATATGTGAGGGATGCATACATATGATATATGACTCCCAAATTTTATTTAACTACAACCAAATAAATAGGAAGTTACAAAGTCAATTTTTCATCAAAGCATTGAGCAATGTAAAGGATCCCAAGTGTTTCTTCTTTTATTATGCATATGTGTGTTATATGACACATATTAAAATACCATTCTCATGAGACTAAACCCAATGAATCCCAGTATTCTATGGAATCAGACATCTTGAAAATGCATTTCTGTCACTGTATTCTGACTTTGGGCATGTCAATAAAATAATAATATGTTTATTTAAATCCCCCTCATAATTTTACCCATAATAATTTATCATAAATCTTGATATCTGACCATATGTGTAGGGCAAGAAGGTAGTTTATGAATGAAGGTAAATTTTATTCCAAATAATGCCCCACTAGAGCAATTATGTGGACACAAAATATCGGGTTCTTTTACTTCATCCAAGATGGCTTTTCAAACAGGCACTTCTGTCAACTATTATTTAAAGAAGTTAAAACTGATTGTTTTTACATCTAACTGATTTTGCTTTGAGAGACAGAAGCTTGAAAAGCAAATATATACATTCTTAACTAAGTGAAATGAGTTCCTCAAACTCTAACACAGTTAGAAATAGACCCTACGGACGCCCGTAAGAGCTCTACTACAAACTAAGCTTGAGAAGAAAGCAAGCTATGATGGCAACTACCACAAATGATGACGTGACCACCAGAGGTTAGGAATTTTGTGTATTTTATGTATTTTTGTATTTTGTGTATTTCTGGAGCAACCTACAAACTAAATAATTCAGGTCCTCTTATAGACGAGAACACAGGACCAGCTAGAGCTGTAAATGAACTCAGCTCACCCAGTAAATTACTAACAGAGGCAGGATTAAAGTCCAGGTGTCTCTGTCACACATTTTAAGCTACTCCCACGTGTCCATATTGCAGACTCATTCTGACATGCCCTAATTTTGGAAATACCATCCCCTAGAATCAATACAATATAACATCTACATATATTTGAATTTCTTTAAGAAGGCATCAGGCTTGAGTACATTATGATATTAAAGCACACAAACTGAACATAATAGAAGAAATAAAGCGCGCGGAATAAAAACCTACAGTAGCTTCTAGATCAATGAGCTAATCAATAAAATAAATTTTAAGTTGATCAAAATGGCATATACCCAATGGCTTGTCAATAACTAATTTTTCCACTTAATAATTTTCCTAAATTTTAAATATAGCCATTTATTTCTACTATCCTTATTCTCACTGTTACCTTCTATCAAAGATATGAAAGCAATTTTCTAATTTATAGCTCTAGTGACCTAAATATGATGGAAGTATTTCCTATTTTCCCTACCATGTTCCCTGGAATACGCTCATTCAATTTTTAATTCAACAATGATTTGACTAGAAATTTCTATCTCAGGGGCTCCTGGGTGGCACAGCAGTTAAGCGTCTGCCTTCGGCTCAGGGCATGATCCTGGCGTTATGGGATCGAGCCCCATATCAGGCTCCTCCGCTATGAGCCTGCTTCTTCCTCTCCCACTTCCCCCTGCTTGTGTTCCCTCTCTCGCTGGCTGTCTCTATCTCTGTCGAATAAATAAATAAAAATCTTAAAAAAAAAAAGGAAATTTCTATCTCAGATCAAAATTTAAAATGTAGAATCTAGTTTGAGATTTAAGGTCATAGCTTCTAAAACATTTTGTAAGTGATGAAAATCCTAAGATCTTACCTGTGGAGATGAACTGTTCACTCAGTTAAGGTACACTATAAATATTAAGCATTTGGATTCATATGCCAGGTTCTCAAGCTCTTCTTGAAGTCCACACGATGCCCCGAGGACAAAACACGGTAATTCTCTTCTGGGACAGAAAAGTAACAAGATGACTTAATTTTTTTTTCTATAATGAACAAGTGACTAGTTCTGGAATAATTAACTACATGAGAAAAATGATTATATGATGCATTTTGGCATCTGGAATAACCTGATCCTCAGTGGAAAAGAAATATGCATAGGCTGGAAAAGAAATCTAACGCAACACGACATAATCCTGGTTCTGATACTAAATAACTATGCGTTGTTGGGTTGATGACTGATGAAATCCAGTTTCCTCTTCCTGGGAATAACACGTGTTTACTTCTTTCAAAATTCTGGAAGCATGTACATATGAATTAATAGGAAGCATAACCTAGAACACACTTCAAAATCACTTAATAAAGTTTACCACACTTATTGAACTTTTTAAAAAAATTATTTATTTATTTGACAGAGAGAGAGTGAGAGAGCACAAGCAGGGGTAATAGTAGAGGGAGAAGCAGGCTCCCCGCTGAGCAGGGAGTCTGATTGAGGGCTCGATCCCAGGACCCTGGGATCATGACCTGAGCAGAAGGCAGACCCTTAACCAACTGAGCCTCTCAGGCGCCCACACTTATTTAACTTTTAAAGTGCTATACATCTAGGTGGTACAAAAGATATACTTAAATTCATTGAGAGTTTGAGGAGATAACAATATAAATACATGAATAGGAAGTATTGACAGAAGATATGGTGCAGTGTACAGACAACCGTCATATTTTATATAGAAAAACATTAGAATATTAGTAATCTGGCAGAGATAAATGTCAAACTTTTTGCATTGTTTATGGACTTGTGTTATCTTGGGGATCCCATTACTAATCTATATATTAGTTCCTAGTTATGTACTTATTTTTTTTCATTGTAAACAATACATAGATACCTACACTCAGAGATTCTAAATTAGTAGTTAAAGAATGTTGGCGATGGAATCCAGGTGAAAAAGAAGAAAGAAAGAGAGAAAAGGAGAAAGGGAGGAAGGGATGAAGAAAGACAGAGAGAGAGAAAGAGAAAGGAAGGAATGAAGGGAAAGAAGAAAGGAAAGAAAGGAAGGAAAGGAAAAGGAGAAAAAGAAAGAAGAAAGAAAGAAAGAAAGAAAGAAAGAAAGAAAGAAAGAAAGAAAAAGAAAGAAGAAGAAAGGAAGAAAGAGAGAGGGAAAGGGAAAGAAAGGGAAGCAAAGAGAAGGGAAGAGAAGGAAAAAAGGAGAGAGCGAGGAAGACAGGGAGGCAAGAAGGAAGAAAAAATCTGTAGGCATCCCAACTGAGAAGATGGTATTTGTAGTCAGTCCAATTATGAACAAAGGATCTATTCATTAAATGCAATTCTAAATTAACTACACATTCAAGGCAACCCTAATTAAAATTAACAAGCATTTTTGCAGAAATTGACAGGATAATTCTACAATTCATATGGAATGGCAAAGGGAATAAGGCAGTCAACACAATTTTGAAAAAGAACTGTAGTCTTAGAAGGATTCACATGAGCTCACCAAGATGTACTACAAAGCTAAAATAATAAAGAGTGGCATTGGTGAAACGATAGACATCTAGATCAATGGAGTGCAATAGTCTTCAGAATTTCATTCACAGAGTATAATCAATTAATTTTTGACTGTTTCTAAGGAAAATCCATGGAGAAAATAGTCTTTTAAAAAAATGATGCTGAATATGTCAAATAACCTTACACCACAAAAAGGAGACAGTGACTCATTCCTTGCACCATATAAAAACCTTGTCTCAAAATGGATCTCAGACCTTAATATAAAACCTTATACTATAATATTTGTAGAGAGAAGAAAAGATATTTGGTGACCATTAGTTAGTCACCAATCTGTATATAAAACACAAAATTCATGAATCACAGGGGAGGAAAAAATAATAAACTGTCCATCATAATTAAGGGAATGAGCCATCCACATACTTGTACAAAATATTTGTTAGACAGCTACCCAATAAAGAGCATATATCCAGAATCTATAAAGACCGTAACAACTCAATAATATGAAAACAAAAGAAAAATAAGCAATAAAAAACAGACATAAACTTAAACACATTATCACAGAAGATAAACGGATGTCCACTATGAGCCTGAAAAATTGTTCAGTAGCATTTGAGACTAGGGAAATTTAATTTAAAACCACAATATGACCGCATACACCTATTAGAAGGACTAGAATTTTTAAAGTACAATAGTAAATGACAATAGAAAGTGCTTACAAGAATACAGAGCAAATGGAGCCCTCATCCATTGCTAGGAAGAAGCAAACTGGTGCAGCCACATTAGAAAACAAAGTGAAAATACACTAACCCCATATCCCAGGAATGTCACTTTGTGTTATTTACCCAAGACAAAAGAAAATATATGTTCACACAAAATCCTTATTGCAATATTTATAATAGCTTTATTCACTTTATTCCAATACTAAAAATAATCCAAATATCCATCCACTAGTGAGTGGATAAACTGAGCACACCCATTATCCTTACTCATACCTGAGCTGTTTTATGCTGGTATTTCTGATACTTTCACAGTGGTCCTACTGCCCAGAAGAATCTTATTTGTCATCAAATCTCCCATTTAGTGAGCTAGTCTACTGTCCCCAACAAATTCACTGGTAACTAGGGACTGTTTTACTGAAAAAAATAAAGTATTTCTTATTTAATAGTTAATGTCTCAATACTATTTCCCTAAAAAAAATATTGTGAAAATCCTTGTCCCTTCTCCCCTATCATGGGCTCTATATTCATTTCAAAAAGCTGTCAACTGATAAAGAATATTGTATGGTAAGCCTTTGGAGAATAACTTCTGAATGATTCTAGCTTATATTTTTAGAAGTTTTACCTATTCAATGGGTGGATGTTTCTTCTTTTTGATTTAAAATTTAACCTATAATTAATCTAAGAACAGAGGAACAATAAAACTTTTACAAAAATGTTATTGTAGAGGTTTTCAGCATGGTAATGCATTGTTTAAGCTTTTCCACCCCCTAAATTTTAAACTAGTGGAGATGGATAGCCGTTAGGAGAAATTGGAACTAGTTATCTGAACAAGTTCGGGATTTTCTTTTTCTTAAATCTCTCTGTTCTCTTCTGTTAACCTTATTTTCTGTTTGTAGAAACACTTTGAATATATGGAAGAATCATATAGGGACATCCCCAGAGTTTTATGCCTTTACTAATGTGAAAATATGAGTGCATCCTTGCTTTATCTGAGAAATAATATGAGATTAATTTAGTTATATTGCTCAAATATGGAATCACTTATTCTCTAAAATTTTGTGACTTAACTGTTAATCCTTTTGGTGGAGAGTATTAACAGAAATTAAAATCATTATGCTAGAAGCATTCAGTGCATCATTTTGCCAGTTCTCTCTGGTTGAGAAAGACTACATCTGAAAGTAGAATCATTACGGTGCCCAAATAGCAAGAAGTTACCAGGTTTTGTTTGTAGGTTTTCCATCAGATGTTTGCCACTAAATACTGCCAACCCATCTGGAATAAGAAATGGGGCCCCATCCCTCCCCACAGGGCTTGTGCACTCTCACCATTAAAATGTGTGTATAAAATGTGTGTTTCCAAGTGATTACATTGGGAAAGTGTCCTAGGATTTCTTATACACTAAATGCCTGTGTCCTTCAAAATTGTATCCCTTTTTCTTGAATGAAATTGAGTATCCTTTCATATGTTTAAAAGATGATTTTCCTCCCCTTTCTATAAATTGTCACTTCATTTATTTGGCCTTTCCTACTTCTTTCCTTCCTTCCTTCCTTCCTTCCTTCCTTCCTTCCTTCCTTCCTCCCATCTTTCTCTTTCTTTTCGGACTTCTTGATATTTAAGTAGAGGTTATTCATAATGGCAAATATCACTTTACCTGAGATATTACATTTTATCAACATTATTAATAGTATTTTGATTTTACTTTTGTTTAAGTTTGTTTCTGCCACATAGAATTACTTATTTTTGTGGTGTTGTTTTCTTTTTTGTTCAATTTTTATGTCCTCCATTTCTAATATTGAGCCAAAGCTACATAAACTTTCTGTGCTTCAAAATTATAAAAACTTTTAAAAATTATAAAAACTTAGAACTCTTTCATTACTTATTTTCTAAAATATTAAAACATATGGCTCATTAGAAAATTTCCCTACTGTAGTATGATGTATTACTAAAAATCTGTATTTTTTACTTCAATGGTTTCTGTGCAGTCCCAATAACATGTATTTTAGATGTATTTAAACACATTTTACCAATTTGGTAAGCTAGCTTTATTGAATGACATATTCTCATTAGTATTTGAGCCTTTTTCTAGAATTCTACTCTATGACATCAGATCTCCATACCCACACCTCGTACTACACCAGGCTGATTATGAGGCTTTGAAACCTTCAGCAGAGCTGCTTCTTAGAGGCGCATTTTTAGAGCTCCTGCTTGAGCTCTGTCACCTCTGGTTCCCCTGAGCCATCTGTCACCTTCCTCCTCACTGTCCTCCATGTTCTCCTGCACGTGCTCCTGATGGGTCATAATTAGCTTTCCTCAGCACTCTCTATTATCACATTACTGTAGGAGTTCTCTCTCTCTCGGAAATATTTTCTCTTCCTAATTTCACACTCAGAGAAACCACTATTTATTAAATAACAAGAAGGAACATCCTATTTTCAACATGAGGAATTGATCCCAAGCCATGATCCTTAAACAATCTAAGTTTTGGAAACCATTGTCTTTTCCAGACTTGAAGCCTAGAAGACACCAACTCTTTTCCTGGCATCTTTGACACCCCCTCAGTTGGAAAAAATCATATGATTTATTATCCTACATGATGTTTGGTAGTATTCCCACTTAAAAGTGGGTTCGTACTGGGAATAAAACTAGGGGAAGATGGCAAAATGTTGTATTAAAAAGAATTTTCCCCTATCAATAGTCCTATTGGTTCCAAAATTATTTTTTTAATATTTTGTTTATTTGACAGAGTGAGAGAGAGAGAGAGCATGAGCGGAGGGAGGGGCAGAGGGAGAAGCGGACTCTTCGCTGAGCAGGGAGCCCAATGTGGGGTTCCGTCCTGGGACTCCAGGATCACGACCTGAGCTGAAGGCTAAGGGCTAAATCAACTGAGCCACCCAGGCACCCCCCAAAATTAATTTTTTAAACTAGGCATAATACATCCAATAGCTAGCTCTCAGGCCGCCTTGGTGTTCATGAAGAAATCAGTAAGATATCAGTTTGATAGTTTAAAATACAATCTGTCATCAGGATGCTTACAACTATTACACAGGCAGAATCCTGAATATAGATGAAGGGATCTGTTATAGAGGAGAGTAAGAGAAAAACGGTTTAGGAAAGTGTGATGGGAGCAAGTCGAATAGAAACAGAAGCTCAATATGCACTGCTCTAACAGAGGATGAATTGGATGTATGTCAATTTTGGATGGTCTTAAACGATATTGCTCAAAACCCTATTCATAGGTAACAAATAAGAGGCACTGTGTGCCTTATTCCATGGAGAGGCTGGAGACAAAGTATTCTGGGTAGAGTGAGAGCTATCTGGAAAAACAAATTACAGAGTGCCAAAGTGATGCTTTTAATTAGAAATTTAAGCACGTCAGGTTGGAGAGATCCCACAGTGTAAAGATAACTATTTTTAATTTAAAGAGCACTTTATTTTTGGAAAGAACAGAACAATTTATAGTTGAATGTCTTTGATGGAGTAAGTGATTTCATCTAAAGTATTATGAATATTTAAACCCTCTACAGTGAGAAAAAAAATCAGCATCATCCCAACTAAGAAAGGTAAATATGAACTGTTTTGTACGATTAGAAGCTTTAGTCATAATATATTTAAGTTTAAAAATTAATATTAAATATATAGTAACAAATGTGTCATATTAAAGCAAGTCTTACATATTTCTGATATTAAATAGAATTTACAGTTAAATAATAATTTAAAGAGTGATATTAAATCTCTTTGAAATACTGAAAACTTGAATAATTGATATATTTTCTGTAAGTATGGTAAATAAACAATAGAGACAAACTCCATTTTGAACCAAGACCTGGTAATGAATACACATTTATTTTTTAATTTTAGTCTTGATGATATGTACTAAGAGATTTTAAAATGAAAGTGTTCAGTTAATACAATCACAATTTTAGGGGAATCCAAGGAATATTTTACTCTTTAAAATTAAGAAAAATGTTTTTAAAATTAATTATAGGCTTTAATTTGCTATTTCATAGTAAATATACAAGCAAAACTGAAGTAGGTAGAGATGTTGATATGAGCAATACCAAACTGATTTAGAGTAATACTTCCTAGTGCCTCAATCTTTTGGATTTTTCCAGAGAATAGAAGCTTGAGTTTAAAAAAATAGCTATATTACAACATTTTTATTTTTTTTGATTAATAAATACTTAAACATTTACAAGAAAGAAAAATATAGATAATTCTGTGAGGGTACAAAGAGTAAATACTTGCTTTTTCTACTCTCTTCCCACATGAGAATAACATATGCAAATCTTACATGTTTCATATTTTACTTTGATAATTTAAGTGTCAAATGTTGGATTTGTCCAACTAGAAATTATATTTTATTCAGCACTGGAGGCTGTCACACTGACTTAATTAGAGTAAAATTATTTAATCTAAATGCTGCCATTCTTAAAAGTGATGCACAAACATTAGATTCTTGTTCTTTCTCGCACTAATTCTTTTATCCCTTTTCAGAGTGATGATTCCATTTAAATAACATCTACCTCTTCAGTTCATTATAGAATCAAATACTGAGCACCTTGTTAGGTCTACTGCTTTTTTTTTTTTTTTTAATCTATATGGATCCCTAGAAGGAAAGGAATTACAGCCCTTTCTCTCAGATAATTTAGTGTCAGTGAAAAGAAAGGCAAACAAAAGGAATTTAGCAAATTGCAGCACTAAGGCAAGAAAAGTTATGCATCCTGTAGGCAAAGAGAATAGTTCAACAGTCTATATATTGGCAGATAATTCTGGAGAATTTGCAACTTGAGTGTTGAATTGCTTGGGATTTCTATAACATTTGATGATTGCTTTAAAATCTCACTTCATTTTTCTTGTAATTGTGTGACACAAAGAAAAGTTATTCACAGGGTATTTTTTCAAGTTGTGTAGAACTCTGAGTCTAATTCAGAATACTAAAACCTAATTATTAATTATAATAATCATAACTAATACTTGTGTAAACTTTTATAAATGCCTGGGCTTCTTCAAGTTTTTTGTACTTACTAAATGATTTAATTCACGTAACAATCCAAAGCATTGGAACAACAGCTGGATCACTTTTGGCTGAGAGAATGGAGTAACTTGCATCAGGTCAAACCGTGGAGCATAGCCCCTGCAGTTCCATCCATCTGCAGAGGACTTTACTCCTTACCTATGACATTGCACAGATGCTAAATGTCATGGACAATGTCCAGTCCCATCAAGATGGCAATAGGAGAGACAGGTTGGGTGGACCTCGTGGTGAGCCAAGAGACATGGGGGTTCAATATCCAAGGAAGCGCTTTCACTGAGATAGATCTATACAATCCTAGGAGCAGACCTGAGCGTGACTGAGCCTTCTTAAAGTCACTCTCAGAGCCTCCCTCTCCTCACTAGTCCTATCCCCAGTGAAAGGGAAGAGTGGAAAAGAGTGATCACCAACAAGGGGATGCAATAACTCTATTACATACAATTTTGCTAAGCAATGCACTATAACCCTTTAAAGTACAAAGAGCAAAATATAATCATAATTATAATCATTTAATCCCAACAAATAAGTAATCAGTCTAAACTTGATAGGTAATAATGTTATTGGTAGTCTCCCATTCATTTCTCATAAATGAGGAAGCAAAAATTAGAAAGTTTAAATGATTACTTAATATCATACAAATAATAAGTCATGGAAAAAGGATTCAAAGATTTAAAAAAAAAGTCACTAGCTTGCAATTACAAACGTGTGCAGTTGGTCAATGATCCATCTTTCATGAGACTCAATATCCTTATCTCTAAAGAATGATGAGTTTAGAACAGTGATGAAGGAGTATGTTTGGAGGACCCACAAAGACAACGGAGGGTGCCCATAGCACACAAGGTTAAACCAGACGCAGACATCTTTTTTCCTGCAGCCACAGACATGCAGACCACAGGTAGTGAACACATTCCTGGCTAGCCCTGTTTTCCCAGGGTCAACTGCCCTTAATGTTTTTTATTTGAATCAGTGTTCTCAAGTTAATTTTTCTGAATAAAACCCTCTTATATTTTCCACTTAGAAGCCTTCTAAAAGATATTCTCATGAGCACAATACCAGTTCTAACAATTAAAAAAAAAATCTAGTAATTTGAACTGAGTAATAGGGACATTTCTGCTCAACAAGTGTGGACAGAGGAATGAAGGCCTGAAATAGGAAGCTGAAAATATATGTGAAAAGACACTTTATGAAAAAGTGCTACTGAACAGAAAAATGCATGAAGTACAATAGGATTGTCAAAAAAGTGTAGTTAATTAAGTGTAGGGTCATACGGCAAAGCTCTGAGTCTGTCTCCACAGTAGCCAATGTCCCAGAGCCTCTGCTGAATGGGATATAGTTTGTTTATCCTGCGTTGTTTCCAGAAAGTATAATGGAATGGCCCTAAAGGAAATTTCAGGGGAGCTTTTACGGTGATCATCTGCAGGACTTCACCTGGAGCAGTGAGACACAAATAAATAGTAACACCCTTAAATTTGTAACAGTTGCCATGATCGCAAGAGCCCATCTAGACACTTTGAGACAATCTGAACAACAATCAATGTCAAGGAAGGTAAATTGAAAAGCATATGTTAAATTTCTTCCTCCACAGATAAAAAGCCAGGAAAAATGACCTGAAGAAAAATCTAACCAAATTTACAGAATTTGTTCTCTTAGATTTTGCCGATGTCCCCATCTCAAGTGGTTTCTACTTGGATTGTTCTTAGTTGTCCTTATCCTTATGCTGATGAACAACGGCACCCTATTTCTAAAAAAAGAACTGGACCCTGCTCTCCAGATTACCACATAGTTTTTTTTTTCTTAAAAGTTTTTCCTTATAAAATCTTTTTTAAAAATTTTTAAAAAGTTTTTTGGTCTTGGAAATCTGCTACATATCCGTTACACTCCCAGAAGGTTCCTGAATCTTGGGACCCAAATAGAACAGTTTTCAGTTTAGTCATACAACTATTTGAGCTCAAGTACTTCCATCTATAATGTACCATGAAAACATCAACATTTAATTCAAGATGATTATTTTAGACTAAATGAGAGATCTTATACATCCCTTTGACCAACATAATGGTAGTTTAGTTAAAATCAGTTTGTCCTTTGTTTTCCCAGATATAATTAAATGGTATTACAAAATTGCCTTTCTTGTTTAAATTTCTATATTGTCCACCTATATTTCAATACATGAGATTACGGAGTCTCTGTACATCTTATTAATTACTCATGACCATACATTTGCTCACTCTCTAGCTAAAATATATATTCTCTGCCTTTGGTATTTCTGGAAACTAATAATGATGTTTTTTAATAATTTATGGCATTCCATTATGATTTTCATGTTTTTCATCTCTCACATATTATTAAAATGAAATTGTTAAATGAAAATGGCCCGTGGCAGGTAGCAAGTCACTCGAGGATAAATTTTAAGGCAGAGTTTCAGATATCGTATCATTAATATAATTCCTTCAATATTGTCGTTATCACTTAAATAACCAATAGGTCAAAAAACACTTATCAAACATTTACTGCATCTTTGAATAAGATAAATAAATGTCTTGCATTATAATACCTGATGACCATGTTGTTTATTTTACTTTGATAAATAAATGAAACCAGATACTTTCAAATAACATGCATGCATGAACGGTGGCAGCTACAGCTGTGCCATGTGGAAGGGAAGGCATGCCTTGTACTTACAGAAGGTTTCATGGGAAAAGTGAGAATTACAGAATACATATATATATAACTCAAAATTTGGTGGTAACATACCACTGAGAAACTGTGATGTAAAAGTTTCTGCCTCAGGATTCTGTTTGTTAATATGAAGGAAAAAATGGACTAATTTGGTCTGCACACAACATACAAAAATTGAAAATTCATAATTCTAGAACACATCGCTTTCATTCAAATCCAAACCTAGTATTAAATAATAAATATGTTGATATATTGAGAATATAGCATGTGTTCTCCATTAGACCTCAGTTGTTTTTTTGAGCCCAGGATATAAAAAGCTGGAAATTAATAAACAATAGAAATTTTATGTGCTAATTCCCCCAAATCCTTTTAGTCCATTAGAAATTAGAAAACAAATTAGAAAAGAATCCTCAAAAGATAAATGGCTAATTTCACTATTTTCACAGATGGAAAAAAACTCAGCAGAAACAAATCTCACTTCAATGACGGAATTCATTCTTTTGGGATTTTCTGATTATCCTAATCTTCAAATGTTTCTTTTTGTAGTATTCTTCTTTGTCTATGTGATAATTCTGATGGGAAATGGCATTATTGTTCTCATAACCAGGGTTGACCAGGCTCTCCAGACTCCCATGTATTTTTTCCTTAGTAATTTTTCCTTTTTGGAAATCTGTTTTGTATCTGTCACTCTTCCCAGAATGCTCACAAATCTTTGGACTCAGAAAAGAAATATCTCTTTGTTTGCCTGCGCAACACAAATGAATTTTGTCCTTATGCTAGGAAACATAGAGTGCCTCCTTCTGACAGTGATGGCCTATGACCGCTACGTGGCCATTTGTAACCCTCTGCATTACCCGCTAGTCATGAACCACAAGGTCTGTGTCCAGCTGGTGGCGGCCTGTTGGATCACTGGGGTTCCAGTAGAGATAGGGCAGACGTGCCAGATTTTCTCTCTGCCATTTTGTGGGTCTAACCAAATCAATCACTTCTTCTGTGACATCCCCCCACTACTCAAGCTGGCCTGTGGGGACACTTTCCTGAATGAGATGTTAGTCTTTACAGTTGCTGTCCTCTTTGTTATAATCCCTTTTCTGTTGATAATTGGGTCCTATAGTAAAATCATCTCCACCATCCTGAGGTTGCCGTCAGCAACAGGACGAACCAAAGCTTTCTCCACCTGCTCATCTCATGTCACGGTTGTGGCCATGTTCTTTGGATCTGGAATCATCACATATTTACGACCCAAATCTAAACATTCTTCCAGAACAGACAAGTTTCTCTCCCTTTTCTATACCATTGTTACCCCAATGTTTAATCCCATGATATACACTCTGAGAAATAAGGATGCCATGATAGCCTTGAGAAAATTGTTGCCGTAATATTTAACATATTAGCTGCTGGTGTGAACTCATTGTCAGTTTTCTTATTTTACCATTGTGCAATTAAAAATTAATATTTAGTTTGTTTTCCTAGCTCACTATACATAGATTACCTCCACTAATTGCTGAATTTGTTATTTTGTGCTGGACTCTGATATCAGGATTATATCCACAGGGTTCTAGGGTTTTTAGTTTCCTAAATTAAATTGAGAACTTAAGAAACTAAGTATCCAGCCAATCTCATATTCAGGGCACCAGTCTACTTCTCCCTCAAAGTTACTAGCGATGGGTACTTTTTCTGAAAAATGTAATATCTCTTATGTAGTAATTGGTGTCTTATACTTTTTTCCCACCTAAAAACTAGTCATTTTTTAAAAATTATAGCAAATAGGCTTTATTTCAGGAACTTGCAATTATGGATGGTATAGTGAATGTTTTTGATACTTTCCCCTTTATGTAACAGTCTTTTCTTCTCATAAAATTATTAGATTGTAAATATGGAGAATATTTGTTAAATGTCAATATGCTTATATTTTAAGGCATTTTACCATTCATCAAACTGAATTTTCCTTGTTATGGTTTAGAGAACACCTAAGGAAAGACTAAAACAAACAAAAACCCTCTGATGATTGATACTTAGGAATTGAAAGTATGGCAATGAATCTTTTACCATCTGCTTTTTTTCCTACATGTCAGCCTGCTTTTCTCTTTGACATGCTTTTTCTCCATAGCTGAATCATGACCAGTGACGTTTCGATAATTTTTTACCTTATATTTTACTAATACAAAAAATTGTGCTTTTCAGAGAAACAATATGTATGGGATTGAACTATTTTGTTCCCCAAAGGATTCACCCATTCTTTAAGATTACTTGACTCATTTATTTGTAATTGTTTTGGTGGAGTATATAATTGAGATTAATACAGAAGCACTTCAGATATCTACCGCGTTATTTTGCCAAGTCCTTCTGGATGAAAGGAGGATAACTGAGAAGAGAGAATCATTATGCTAAACAAACAGAAGTTACCATTAAGAAGCAGAAAGTCTTATATTTCTTTAGATGTTGCCCTTTAAAATACAGAAAACCCATTTGGATCTATTTTCGATCAAACTTGGTTGGAAAATAATGCAGTCTGTATACAGTTTGTTGTTTTAAATTCATTGTTTTAAAGCTTGTATCTCTTTTTTTAATATATGTTTAAACAATAGCCATAATGTATACATCCATTAGTTCTTTTGTTTAAAGACGTATCATAGCATCAATAAAGATCTAAAAACACAGAACGATTAAGGCACTCATCTCAGAGAACAGAATGTTCAGACAGCAACTGTGACTACAACATATTACCCATGCAGAGACATAATGGAAGAAAAGGTCAGAATGTTGATTTTGTAACCATTTTGAAATGCCTAGTTTCAGTTTTTCATTGTTGGATAACAATTCCACCCCAGGTTTGCAGCTTAGAACAACATCACTTTATTGTACTTCATAAGCGTATCTGTCAGGAATCGGGGCGGGGTCCACTGAGTGATTATTCTCCTTCATGTGACCCTGACTGTGGTCATAAGGAGTGTTCAGATGGTAACTGGTCTGATCTGCAATGTCTGAAATAGTTTTGTATTACAGTGTATTACTATGTATTGCCATATGATACAGTTACAACGATGGATTTCAAAGAAAAAAAATCTAGTTCTTATGTAACTTATGTATACATGGGGAGAAATGTTAAATACTTAGGTAAATACATTAGTAAGAGGGGAGCCTGGGTGGCTCAGTCAGTTGAGAGCATCTATCTCTTGGTTTCAGCTCAGGTCATGATCTCATGGGTTGTGAGATCGAACCCTGCTTAGGGCTCCAAGCATGGTGGGGCGTCTGCCTGGGGATTCTCTCCCTCTGCCCTTCCCCTCACTTGTGTTTTCTTTCTCTCTGGAAAATAAATAAATAAATCTTTTAAAAATGCATTAATAAGATAGTCTAAAATTATGAAGTAAATCATGTACAGTAGGGGCACCTGGGTGGGTCAGTAGGTTAAGTGTCTGCCTTCAGCTCAGGTCATGATCTCAGAGTCCTGGGATCAAGCCTTGCATCAGGCTCCCTGCTTAGCAGGAGTCTGCTTCTCCTTCTCCCTCTGCCACTCCCCCTGCTTGTGCTTGTTCATTCTCTCTCTCTGTCGAGTAAATAAATAAATTTTTTAAAAAAAAATTATGTACGGTGAAGTGATTGAGATTGCATTTGTAATAGAACACTTTTTACTGTAGTTTGGGTACTCAGATGTTAAAGAATATTTTCCATCAGGACTGGCACTAAAGTGTCGTTTTTATCTCACCAATAGGACTCACCTAGAGAAAAGAATCTTACATATTATTTTTTTAAAGATTTTATTTATTTATTGGACAGAGAGAGAGACAGCCAGCAAAAGAGAGAACACAAGCAGGGGGAGTGGGAGAGGAAGAAGCAGGCTCTCAGCGGAGCAGGGAGCCCTATGTGGGGCTCGATCCCAGGACCCTGGATCACGCCCTGAGCTGAAGGCAGACGCTTAATGACTGAGTCACCCAGGCGCCCCAGAATCTTACATATTATTGAGTTAAAAATGATAATTAAGTGCAGACAATGAAGAAATGATAAGAATGAGGAGAGGAAGGGTCCCACATTCACTAGTTCATATACGTACAGCACATATACATGGCCATAAGACATGTGTTGGGATATGAGCTGATGAACAAAATTGTGTGAAGAAATACTGAAATGTGTGGATTAAAACTCAATATTGAAAAGATGTCAGTTTTCCTCAATATGAACTACAAACTCAATAAAATATAATAAAATCCCATCTGTGTGTGTGTGTGTGTGTGTGTGAGGTGTATGTGTGTAACTTATCAAGCTGATTCTAAAACTGTTGTGGAAATGAAGATAGCCAGCAATAGGCAAACCACTGTTGAAGAAAAGTAAAGTTGGGGCACATACTCTATTGGGCATCATGACTCATTATAAAACTGAGAATTCCGACACTAGGAAAGAATTCAACAATAGCTAAAGAGACCAGTGGCACATAATAGAGAGCCCAACACACTCAGCCCATGGACCCACTTGAATATGTAATAATTGCAGAATAATGTAGAAAAGATGAGATTTTTACAAATTGTGCTAATGTAAGTAGAAGTGAATCTATTTTAAAAAATCAACCCATACTTCAGACTATTTACAAAAAAAAAGTCCAGGTAGTTTGTCAATCTGAGTATGAAATGCAAAATAATAAAGCTTTAAAGAAAATAGGACTACCCTATGACCCAGCAATTGCACTATTAGGTATTTATCCAAAAGATACAAAAATACTGATTCAAAGGGGCACATGCACTCCTATATTTATTTCAGTATTAAATACATTAACCAAATTATGGAAAGAGCCCAAATGCCCATCGATTGACAAGTGGATAAAGATGTGGTATAAATCTACAATGGGATATTACTCAGCCATCAAAAAGAATGAAATCATGCCATTTGTAATGACATGGATAGAGCTAGAGTGTATTAAGCTAAGGGAAATAAGTCAGTCAGAGAAAGACAAATACCATATGATCTCACTAATAGGTGGAATTTAAGAAACAAAAAAATAAGCAAAGGAAAGAGAGAGAGAGATTAAGAAACAGACTTTTAACTAATAAAGAAAAAATTGATGATTACCAGAGGAGAGGTAGGTGGGGGGTTGAGTGAAATAGGGGATTGGGATGAAAGAGTATACTTATCATGATGAAAAAAAAATAAAATGATAAAAGAAAAATGAGAAAATAGGTCATAGAAAATGTGCAAAAGATGTGGAGCCATGGAAACTCGCATCTGATACTAACATGTGAACTGTTACTCTATTTAGAGTCTGTCTTCATCCAGAGAATCCTACTCTTAGATATGTATCCAGCAGAACTGCATACACATAGGTGCTGGGGACCCCCTAAGAAATTTTATTTTAGCATCCTTCATAATAGCAAACACTTATCAAATCAAAATTGTAACGTAACTGTAAATTTCACACAAAGGTAAAGCAGAGATCTATCAAAATGAACAAAACACAGTTATATACAACCTGAATGAAGTATATCAGTGAGCAAAATAAACAATAAATGTGCTGTATATGTCCTTTTAGGTAATGTTATTTGGGGATGCCTACTCATTTAATGGCTCCCATTGAGAAGAGGAATGAATGAGGCAGCTACATCCTTCATATTTTTCTGTAGCTGACTTGAGCAGTGGTTACAAGGATGTTTGCTTTATGTGGATTCACATGGATGACAACTCATAAATTCTTCTGCAGCACATAGGATTTAAATCAAACACAGCTATGCTTTAAATAGATAGAAGAAAGGCATCAAAATGTTCACACATAAGAGAGTTTTGCCGTCTTAGTTTTTCCCCCATTGTCTTCATTTTCTTCAATGAACACATCTTGTTGGTAATGAAAACAAAAACCTAATGTTCTTTATTCTTTTAATGTCATGCTTTTGTTTTGGCCTGAAATCAAGTCAGTAAAATCAATTGCTCTTTTCCTCAAAAGTCATAATAACCAATCAAAAATCTCATGATCCAACACTGGTGATACCACTTAATTGTGTTGGATAAATGAATCAAATGTGTTTAACGGACATACTTAAACCCAAGTCATCTAGAATTTCCAATATTTAAAACAAACAAGAAATTAACTTCCATTTCTGGTTGTGATGCACATGGTTACAGCAAATCAATTTTCCTGCTGAAACCAATAGGCAAATTTCCAATTTCAGTATCTTCTCATATGGTTAAAGGATGATTTCCCTCCATTATCTGTAATCTGTTTCTCCATCTAGTCAGCCCTTATCTTTTCTTTCTTTTCTTTTTTCTTTTCTTTTTGCTTTTCTTTGCTTTTCTCTTCTTTTCTTTCCATTTTTCTTACTTTTTGATATTTGAAATACTGAAAACTTGACTAACTGATATATTTTTGTCAATATAGTAAATAATAAAAGAGGAAAACTTTGTTCTGAGTCAAGATTGAAACAAATAAACATCATATTTATTTTTGTCTCAATGATATTTTAAGAAGAGATTTACATTAAAACAATCCAGCTAATACAATCATAAACTCTTAGGGAATCCAAGGAGCATTTATTAAAATAAAATAAAATATTTTATGAAGTTAAAGATGTATAAAATAGTGAAAGTGAGTTTTCAGTTAAGTACTGCTTTTAAAATAAATATCAGGATTTAAGTAGCTAATTTATGTAATATGGAACCATGGCCGAAAATCAGGTACATATTTGATAGTGACTAGTATCTACTGATTTAGAATATTGTTACACATTCTCTTAATCATTTGGGTTTTTTCAGGTAATTGATGCTTGAATTTAAAAGAAAAAATTTTAGATCATTAAATTTTATTTTCTTAGATCGATAACTACTTAAGTATTCAAAAGAAAGAATAGTCATATAAATAACTTTGTGATGGCATTCATGAAAAGTTTACTACCTGGTCTTCCTGTGGAGAAAAAAAACACAAATCTTATCTATTTCATGTCATACGTTGATAATTTGATCACCAAAAGTTGGGTTTGTGCAATTAGAAATTACATTTTATTAGACACCAGGCATCGTTTTATTTAATTAATGAGTGAAATTATTTCTATTAAATCCTACCACTCCTAAAAGTGATATGTAAAGACTAGATTCTTTTGAATATCAATTTTTCCCTTTTAAAAGCAATGATTTAAATTAGATAGACTTTTACTTTAATTCATTTCACAATCAAACTGAGCATTGTATTGGGTGAAAATATTCTTCATGCCTATTTTTGACCAAGAATTTGTATTCAGAATACATAAAGAATACTTTCCATCCAATAATAGTAACAATGAAGAAAAAAAGAACAAAGGGACTAAATGAACAATTCATCAAAAAAGTATGCAAATAGGCAATAAGAACATAAAAATATGCATATATTTAGCCATTACAGAAATGCAAATCAAGACCATAATGGAATACCACAATCCATCCATTAGCATGGCAAAAAGTGAAAACTTAATGGTGCCAAGTGCTGGCAAAGGTGTCAAGCTATTATTACACACTGCTGGTGGAAATGTAAAATGTCACAAACACTTTGGAAGACATTTTGACAGTTTCTTAAAAGACTGAATGTTATACCTACAACCCAACCCAACCATTGCACCCTTATATACTTACTCAAAAGAAATGAAAATATACAACAGCAAGTCTATAATAGAAATAACTAAAATCCCATCACCAGATGAATGAGCAAACACATTACAGCATATGTATCCAATGGAGTTCAATTTCTCAGTGACAACAAATGAGCTATTGATATATACAGCATAGATGATTCTTAGAGTCCTTGCACTGAGCGAAGACTCCAGGATAAAAGAGGACATCCTCATTGATTATGAATGATCTAAAGCTACCGAAATCTGACCTGTGATTTCCTGGGGTTAGGCATAGAAGAGAAATAGATCGTGAGACTGTACAATGGAATGTTTCAAGATGATGTGAATATTCTTATCTTGATTGTGGTGATAGCTTCACAAGTGTATATACTTGTCAGATTTCATCAAATTTTAAATTTCATTGAATGTATTTTAAAGGTTGTACTTTATTTTATGTAAACTATGTTTCAATAATGTTGCTAATTTAAGAATAAAAATAATATGACATTGCATTAAACATAAGTATATCTTTAAAAAATACTAAAATCTAGATACACATCACAAATAATTACTGTTAGGTAAATGCCATGTTAAAACTTCCATCTAGGGGCGCCTGGGTGGCACAGCGGTTAAGCGTCTGCCTTCAGCTCAGGGCGTGATCCCAGTGTTACGGGATCGAGCCCCGTCGGGCTCCTCCGCTATGAGCCTGCTTCTTCCTCTCCCACTCCCCCTGCTTGTGTTCCCTCTCTCGCTGGCTGTCTCTATCTCTGTCAAATAAATAAATAAAATCTTAAAAAAAAAAAAAAACACCTTTCATCTAAAGGTTTACATGCCACAAGCACACTGCTAGTGACCGAAAATGAGCACTGTGTCAGAGTCTGGCTTGATGCTCTCCAAATATATTTCCTATTCTTTCACATACAGTAAACAATATTTTCTAGCCTTTTCATATTAACATTGGACCATATGATTAGTTTCTACAATAGCACAAGATAGAAGTGATGTGTCTATTCTGTGCTGAAGCTCCTAAGACTGCCTTTTTTTTCATTATTTTTTTTTTGGTAGTTTCAATGCTACTTTTTTTTATAATAATATTTTATTATATTATGTTAGTCACCATACAGTACATCCCTGGTTTCTGATGTAAAGTTCCATGATTCATTAGTTGCGTGTAACACCCAGTGCACCATGCAATATGTGCCCTCCTTAATACCCATCACCAGCCTATCCCATTCCCCCACCCCCCTCCCCTCTGAAGCCCTCAGTTTGTTTCCCAGAGTCCACAGTCTGTCGTGGTTCATTCCCCCTTCTGTTTACCCCCCCTTCTTCTCCTACCAATCTTCCTACTTCTTATGTTCCAAAAATGAGTTTCCTTATTTTCTATCTTTAATCCTCAGCTGTCTGAATGCTGAAGGTCCAGTAGGGAACTACAAAGATGAACAAACTAGGGGAAAATGGGATTATTAGATGAGAGAAACCATAGTTTCTTAATTACTGATCGCGAAATTGTACTGTAGTAAGGTTGAAAGATGCTTCTTTATTTTGTTAAGTCACTGATTTATCTAAGACATTGTTTCAGTTTTTAAATTAATTTTTTTTGGTGATGGTGATACTTAATTGAATAAAGGAACACTAAATTTCTGTCTTAAGGATAGGAGAGGGATTAGATCAGTCTACTCCAATGGGGGATGGACATTCAATATGTCCCAGCCTGTAAGTCAATGACACCTTATTTGAGGCAAATTATGAATGAAGTTCCCATTTGTGTATAAACATGAAGGAAGTCCTGCAGCAATATCAAATCAGTCACAATAAAGAGTACAGAAGGCCAGTGGAGGAAGCATGCTATAGTGCTATAGTGAAGAGAAGCAGGCTTAAAATACAGAAAGGAAAGGCAGTTTTGGAAACATATCTGGACAAATAGAAAAGCACTTTCACAAATGGAGGCACACAATTTTCACAAATAGTCAAAGAACCCCAAAAAGGAAGAAACAAATGTAATTGCAAGTAGAAGTAGATATTGGGTTTGCAACTTTATCCATGATAATTTTATCTCCATACCTACCTAGAAATTGCTGAAATAGGAAAACAGTTTTGACAGGAAAGTTGCTTCCTCTCCCATCTTAATTTTTTTAAATGCTTATTTTGAGGTACTTTACATTTTGAATCAGCTAAATACTTTCCCTGATGCCTGAGTACATGCCATAACATAAAACCATCTAGATTCTTGTCGGCAGACATGACGTGGTTCAATTTCCACAAAACTTAACCTAGGAAAAGAGCTCTCTACTTCTGAAAAACGGATCTCACCCCCTGATATATTTATGAAACAAGCATGCCATGTTCATGTGATAAAACATGTGACACATTTGTCTAAGGCTGTGGATGATCTAGTTCTGGATGAATTACAGAATGAAAGAAAGAAAAGCAAATCTGCACCAATTATTAAGGATCTGAAAACCAATAGATGGAAAGATTTTTAAACTTTTTTTCCTGAAAGTCATACTAGATAGTGAAGTGGATTTTCTCCACCTAGGGATTGTGGGGAGCTTTATGCCAAGAAGGACGTGAAGAGAAGGACAGGTCATCCACAGAGAAAGTTTTACAGAATAAACTCAAATGATTGCTCAACAGAAGCCGTCTCCTGGAAATCAAAATGATACACGAGAGAAGATGTCCCCCAGGATGGGAGGGAGTACTTCCTATTTAAAAGCCGCTTAAGTTTGAAGACAGCAAAAGAACTGTAGAATTATGGTGAATTACTTAAGAAGAACTTAAAAGGTTTACGGGTTACAAAACACCTACACTCACATAGGTAGCTTCATGCAAATCCATAAAGGTAAGCTATAACTGTGCCAATAGACTATTTTATTTAAGGATACTTCTAAATGAGGCTTAGGAGACAAAGAGCAAAATAGAAAAGCATAAAATCTTGAGGCCTTTATCTGAAAATGAGTTAACTACTCTTGGGGAGGAAATATTTTTCTCTATCCTTCAAGATTCTTCTGGCTGGTCTAAGAGAAACTGACATGAGACAGATTAAGAGGAGAAAAAAAATTAATTTTGTATGCACAGAAGCCCAATTAAAAAAAAAAAAAGAGAGACCTAAAGAAGTGATCATGTTGTTTTTATGCATTTTAGACAAAGGAATTCCAAACTTAATTTGGGCCGGGGTAGTAAATTAGTAAAAGTAACAAGGTTTGCTTAAATTGTTTTTTTCCACCCTGAATTCCCTATGTCTGTAGATAAGAATGTCTCTCCACATCCTGCTACAGGTCCTTTCATATGGGAAAGTAATTTCCTGCTTTTGGAGACAAAAGGAAGGGGTGTTAGAGTGTTCTTCTTACACTGGCTGTTTCTTAAGTAACTTTAATACAAACTAATCATTATATCATTGTGGGATATTTTGGGGCAACCTGCCCTGCACCCTCCACTACTTAAATTAATCCATATAGTCCTTACCTTTCTTAATGATAAAGTAAAATTAGATACATGTAAAATAACAACAATTATTATGTTTATAATAAAAATTACTCACTTAAGGTAATTTTGAAAACTAGTTCTAATGGAAATGGGAAAATATGAGAGAATTTGCTTTTACTTATTCATTTATTTATTTATTTATTTATTTTTACTTATTTATTTTTTGTTCAGTTTTATTTACCAAAGTATTAAGGCAAAAACATCAGCTGACAGTGATATAAGGTGGAGATGGGAGTGGTGGATTTGATGAAGTAGGAAAACACATATTTGTTTTGGAAAGTTGGAGAACGAATATTAATAAAGTGTAATGGAATTGTTAAGCAGCATTGACTTAGATGACAATTAGATGACAATATTAAATGAAGTAAGACTGTGTGTATGTGTGTGTGTGTATTACTCCCATTCTTATGCTCCAACTCTTTGCATGCACAGAATAAATAATAATTATGTTTAATGAAAGTTGCACTTTAATAGGTTAAGTTTTTTAACAAAAGGAATATAAAGAAAAGGAGTTGCATTTGGTTGCAATGGAATCTTACATAGGTAAGGAGCAATATATGGAAAAAGATTGTAATGAATGGGTCGTTTTTCTTGATTGAGTTGAAGGTTAATTGATATTTATCATGTATTGCACAGGGTGTGTTAATAGGCAAGGTTATTGAACAGCATGTTGGGATTAATGTTTTCAAAATTTAGCAGAAGTGATGGGAGAGGTACATAAAGTAGAAAAATAATATTGCATATATTTATTCCCTCAGGAACAAAGGATTGGTTTAAGCAATTGATTCTCATTGGAATATAAATGGGAAGATTAAAAACTCACTTTGAATAAGAACTAAAAAGAATTTTAAGGGAAAATATTTGAATTGAAAGAAGAATGGAATAAGCCAACCAACACAGAAAAAAAAAAAAAAAAAGATGAACCCAGACAAAAGCAACAGAAAAATAATTCCACTTTTAATAGGGGTGAAATAACTACACATTATTCTTGCACAGTGTGCTGTAAGTAACAATGCACACTTCTCATTATCTATAGTATTATTACATGCAAGTATCAACCCTATATATTAGGATTTTATTTCTTGAATTGATTTTAACTGCACATCAGTTCATTTCTGAGGTTTCACATATCATTTCCTAGAAACAGAGCAAGGTAATGGTGGAAATAATTTAAGACATTACATAAATACATTCATGCATCTACTCCAGGTAACAGGAGAGAAAAATGTGGTTTAAAAATGTTAGTGAATTGGGGCATCTGGATGGCTCAGTTGGTTAAGCTTCTGACCCTTGATTTCAACTCTGGTCATGATCTCAGGGTCATGAGATTGAGCCATGTGTCAGGCTCCACTGGGGGTGTGGAGCTTGCTTGAGGTTCTCTCTCTCTCTCTCTCTCTCTCTTTCCCCCCCTCCCCCCAATCCTGCTTGCAATCTCTCTCACTAAAAAAAAAAAAAAAAAAGTTAGTGAATTAACCATCTGAATTTACTGTATCTGCGGATGGAGAACAAATTAAAAACAGAAATTTTGAATATAACTACCATTGTGGAATTTGTTCTCTTGGGGTTTTCTGATATTCCCAATCTCCAATGGATTCTTTTTGGGGTATTTTTAGTCGTCTACCTAACTATCCTGATGTGCAATAGCATCATAATATTGATAATAAAAATTGACTCTGCTCTCCAGACCCCGATGTATTTTTTTCTTAGCAATTTTTCTTTCTTAGAAATCTGTTATGTAACAGTCACTATCCCAAGAATGCTCATGGACCTATTGACCCAGAAAGGAAATATTTCTTTCTTTGCCTGTGCTGCACAAATGTGTTTTGTCCTTATGTTTGGAGGCTCAGAGTGTCTTCTCCTGACGGTGATGGCCTATGATCGCTATGTGGCCATTTGTAACCCTCTGCATTATGCTCTAGTCATGAATCACAAGGTCTGTGTCCAGCTGGTGACTGTGTCCTGGTTCAGTGCAGTTCCAGTTGTAATTGGGCAAACATGCCAGATTTTCTCCCTGCCCTTTTGTGGGTCTAACACAATTAATCATTTCTTCTGTGACATCCCCCCAGTACTCAAGCTTGCTTGTGGGGACACATTTGTGAATGAGATTGCAGTCTATGTAGTTGCAGTCATCTTCATCATGGTGCCATTTCTGTTGATTGTTGTATCCTATGGCAAAATTATATCCAGCATTCTGAAATTGTCATCAGCCAGAGGGAGAGCTAAAGCCTTCTCCACCTGTTCTTCTCACCTGATAGTTGTAGTCTTATTCTATGGAACGGCTACCATCACTTATTTAAGACCCAAACCAAATCAATCTGAAGGAGTTGGGAAATTGATCTCTCTTTTCTACACCGTTTTGATCCCAACATTGAATCCCATTATATATACTCTGAGAAACAAAGACATCATGGTAGCACTGAGAAAACTACTAACAAAGTTATTAACATGACACAAATACTTGAAATTACAGAAAGCATTTGCTTATATGTTCATCATGTAGAGACAACAGAAAAAATGTCTTCTAGTTTTATTCCTCAATAATGATCATTAATGTCATCACAGCAACCTCACATTATTTTAAGGAACCTTAGTTTCATAGGATTAAGTTAAGGGCTTCTATATAATCAAAACACAAATTATCTCAATTGCAACAATCCAATTTGAAGATCCATCTGTCCTCTACTGTGAACTACTGAGCTGAGAGGTTGCCTGGGCAACACAATGATAGTTAACTCGGTGTGTCTTATAACCAAGGACTAGGGCTGTGTACTGTGACCATTTTTTTTTTAACCTTCCTGTTCCTTCAGATATATTTGCTGCCATTCTTTGTACCTATGATTGAATTTAGCTAATGACAAAACCCAGCAGTAGCCAAGATGGTGGAAGCAGGAGAATCTTAATATTTTCTTTGCATTTGCCCTTCTTTCTATCTCTTATCACTGTCCATGTTGCTTTAAGACCACAAATCCTGAGAATTTCCCCTTTACTCTGGTGACATTGTTTCCTCTCCTTTTAGCTTCAGGTTTTGCTTTGATAATATCTATTTATTATTACAAATCTCTGGAATTTTCACTATAAACTATCCAAATGAATGTGTAGCACATTGAAATGTTGGTCCCTCTAAAATAAATGTCTGTTAAGAATCTGCAGATGTGCCTTATTTGGAAAAAAAGAAAAAGGACTTTGTGGATGTAATCAAATCAAGGAAATGAGAGCATCATGATTTAAGGTGGACACTATATCCCATGACCTTATGAGACAGAAAGGTAAAGGAAGTTTAAATAATAGAGTCACAGAGATGAAAGTCATGTGAAGGTGGAGACGGAAATGGGAGTGATGCAACCAAAAACAGATCAACAGTCACCAAGAGCTGGAAGAAACAAAGAATGAGTCTCCCTTAGATCTTTTAGAGGGAATGAGGAGAGACTGCCAACACTGTGATTTTGGACTCTGGATTCTAGAACTGTGAGGATTCAATTTTTGTTTTATTACGCCACTCAATTTGTGGTATTTTGTCACAGTAGATATAGGAAAGTAATGCACTATGTAAACAGTCTTTTCACTGAAGTGCTTCTATTTGAATCCTCTGGAATAAATTCTTTTTGAGATGTAATTTGGTGTTCTTTTTCTTTTGAATGAAAAATCAAAATACTTATCCTTTTATTTTAAAGACTGTATCAATGAAAACTCAACTTGCAGAAATAATATTTTCTGAGAATAATTATTACTTGTGTTTTTAAGAATTTTTATTAAATGTGCTTGTTCAAGAGTGTTTATTGAAGATTTTTTTATACTGCAAAAGAAAACAAGAAGGAAAGGGAAGGTGCTCTCAGTTGAAACATATTAAGACAGTGGAGTACAGCTACACCATAAAATACAATACAGCCTTTCAAGACAATGTTTTAGAGCCCCTTCACTGAAGAAATTCCAAGCTTTCCTGACATGTGAGAAAGTAAATGTATGTATAAAACATAACCATTTTTGTAAAACAAAGAAGGTTAACATTCCATAATCTCATGCAACATCTTTTTATTTTTTTAAGATTTTATTTATTTGTCAGAGAGAAAGGAAAGCACACACAAGCAAGGGTGCAGCAGGGAGAGGGAGAAGCAGGCTCCTCACTGAGCATGGAGCCTGATGTGGGACTCCATCCCAGGACCTGGGGATCATGACCTGAGCCAAAGGCAGATGCTTAACCAACTGAGCTACCCAGGCATCCGTCTATTATAACATTTTACATGTGCAAGTTAGTAGAGGGTATTGTACATATTGGCCCATTTTGTATCTGGGAAGATGGGGATTTGAAGAGAATATTGACTTCCTGACAGTGGCAGGATATTTGTATTATGGTTTTATTTGCAGTTTGGATTTATTACAAAGAAAATGTAATATGTAAATTACAAGAAATAATAACTTTGTATTCAGTAAACATAAAACTCATAGCAAAGAAAATTTTTTTTAAGATTTTATTTATTTATTTATTTATTTATTTATTTATTTATTTATTTGATAGAGCGAGAGAGAGACAGAGAGCACAAGCAGAGAGAATAGCAGAGGGAGAAGCTGACTTGCTGCTGAGCAGGGAGCCCAAACCGGGATGCCCGGACTCCATGATCATGACCTGAGCTGAAGGCAGATGCTTAAACAACTGAGCCATGCAGGGGCCCACAAAGAGAATTCTTATATTACTCCTTTTTTAATGCTACTGAAGTCTTGAAGAATATTTAGCATCTAGCAGAGAACTTTCAGTATCAGCCAAATCATATTTGATTTTTGAAAAAAATCAACAGATTTTTTTTAAATGAACTTAAAGGAATTGGGATTAGAGTGATTTGTTTTAAAAATAACTAAATAACTAAAAGAATATAAAAATAAAATTAACTAAAAGTCCTTTTACAATAGATACAAAGATGGATAAATTTAAGATTATAAAAGTGGACATAGTTAAAAATAAATGCCTGCCAGTTATCACTGAGTGATGAAAATAAATAAGACAATCTTCAAATCAAAAGAGGAAGAAAAGAGAAAAATGTCAATGAGTATATAATTAATAAAGGGATTCTCAGGATTTGACAAATCAGAAAGATAATATAGAATACAAAAATTATACAAATATTGAGAAATAGGATTTTTTTTGTACTTTGACAAATCAAATTTAAAAAAATGAATATGCATGATTATCAGAGATTCTATAGATGGTAAACTTATAAACTGGGCATGTCTCACTTTCAGCACCAAAAAACGATACATAAAATGCTCTTATGTACTTGGTGACAATAATATTCTGCAAATTGAAAAAATAAGAGAATAAAAAAGAGCAAAAATGTAAATACTTTCAAAAAAACCTAAAAATGTTGGAAATTAAATCTATTACTAAATAAAGCTTATATGAAACAACAAATTAAGATAAATCTATTTAAATTTAATGACAATAAAATAAGTTTTTGAGATTTCACCATATTGATCCAATTAAAAAATGTGTATCTCTGAACATGCCAAACATTAATCAAATATTTTATAACCATGAAAATAGTTATTATTAACCCTAAAAGAAAATGAACACAATTGCACTGTTTTCTCCAGTTTGATGATGGAAGGATTCATCACTACACAGAATGTAAACACACACAAGAATTTTATTTAAAGGCAAATAATACATACCAGTTTCCACCATTTCCAACCTCCCAGCCCTGGGCAATCCTGGAACATGTGCAGAGGCCTGCTTTTAGATTCCCCCGAAGCCACAATGTGCCTCTGTGCATGTGCCCTTCCCTCTAACATAGACAAGCTTTAGAGTTCTGAGATAAGATCAAGAATTTCCCAGTTCCCTTTTTTCTCCATTTTGGAGACTGCCCACTTGCTTGAAATTAGATGAATCATGCAAGGAATCTAGGCTTTTAGAGAGTTCAGAGAGCAAGGGGAGCTGGGTCTGGGTCATGTAATGAAGCTGAGATAGTCAAACCTGTTAGATAGCTGTAAACCATCAATAATGAAACTGATTGGAGTCTCCAGGGTAGTATTAGACCTTACCCAGCATATCATGAAGTCCACAGATCTTATCTTAACCAAGAATAAAAAACTAGGCATCCAGATGTTCCCAAGATCGAGATTAAACTTTTCCAAACCCTGTCTCCTTAATCGTAACAATTAAATCCAATATTTGTTAAGCTATTGTATTTGTTTTTTAATGCTGCATAACAAATGACCACTAACTTAGCAACTTAACACACGTTTATTATTTCACAGTTTCTATAGGTCAGAAGTCCAGCATGGTGTGGCTTGTTTCTCTGCTGAGGGTCTTACAGGCTGAAATTTAGGTACTACCTGAGTGACATTCTTGTCTGGAGGCTCTGGAGAAGAATATTTGATCCCAAGCTCTATTAGGTTATTGGAAAAATCCAACTTTTTGAAGTTGTGAGACTGAGGTTCATTCTTCCTTGAAAAAAACTAGGAACAACTCTGGGCTCTTGGAAGTCAAAGGTATTCCATTCCCTCTTCTTCTTCCACTTTGCTCATCTTTTTTCTGAAGCTTACTGTTATACCTGGATTTTAAGGACTTATGTCATTAGGTCAGACCCAGCTGGATAACCTCCCTAATTAAAGGCCAACTACTATTTGACCTTAATTACATCTGCCCAATGCCTTTATAGTTATTTTAGAGTCATGATATAATTTATTGCAATAATAACTCAAAGAAAAAGGTAAAATATTTTCTTGAAATTTTTTGAAAATCAGTTGAAAATGTATCTTATTTTCATTTAAAAACTTAGAAACTGAGGCAAGCTTGGGGAGTTTTGATTTGGAACCAGAGAGAGAGATATTAAAGGGAAAAAAAAGAAAAAAAAAAGAACATGAGTCAAGCATTTCACTGCAAATTAGAACGTGCTATGGGAGTAAGTTCACACATCTCAGTTATATCCAACAAATAATTGTCACACAGATTGAGGAAGTAGACTGGAAAAAATAGCAGCCACTGTAGGGTGTTTTTTTTTTTATCATTCCTCTGATATATTTTCTACTTAAAATATTTATTTTGAACACGGGCTGGAGGTATAAACTGAAAAAGAACCCATATTTCTGATGACAATTAAAAAATAATTAATTAGGGGTGCTTGGGTGGCACAGTCGGTTAAGCATCCAACTCTTAATTCCAGCTCAGGTCACGATCGCATGGTTGTGAGATGGAGCTCCACAGTGGGCTCCTTGCTCAGAGCAGATTCTACTTGTCCCTCTCCCTCTGGTCCTTCTCTGCTCATGCGCGCACATGCTCTGTGCTCTCTCTCTCTGAGATCTCCCCATGAAAGAAGGAAGGAAGGAAGGAAGGAAGGAAGGAAGGAAGGAAGGAAGGAAGGGGAAGAAAGAAAGAGAAAGAAAGAAAGAAAGAAAGAAAGAAAGAAAGAAAGAAAGAAAGAAAGAAAGAAAGAAAGAAATTCCTCAAACTCCTCTAGTGGATAGAAAATGGTTTGAACTAAGAGCATAAATGACTAATTTCACTATTTTCACACACACACACACACACACACACAAACACACACACACACTCAACCAGAAGCTAATCTCACTTCCATGATGGAATTTGTTGTTTTGGGCTTTTCTTGTATTTCCAATCTGAATGTTTTCTTTTGTGTTATTTTTTTTGTCAATGTGATCATCTTTATGGGAAATGACATCATTATTCTCATAACCAGAGTTGACCAGGTTCTTTACTTTTTCCTTCCTGAAAATCTTTTATGTATTTGTCATTCTTTCTAGAATGCTCCTAACCTTTGGACTCAGAAAAGAAACATTTCATTTTCAGCTTGTGCTACAAAAATGTTTCTCTTTGTGCTTGGAAACATAGAATGCTTCCTTCTGACAGCGATGGCCTATGACCACTACATGGCCATTGTCATGATCTGCCATGTTCTGTAGTTACGAACCACACCTCTGTATCCAACGGATGTTGACTGGCTCTTGGATCAGAAGAGTTCTAGTCAAAATAGGGTAGCCATGCCAGATTTTCTCTCTGCCCTTTTGTGGGTCTTACCAAATCAGCTACCTCATCTGTGACATTCTCCCACTCCTTGAGCTGGCCTGTGGGGACACTTTCCTGGATGAGATATTGGCTTTGCCAGTCACTGTTCTCTTTGTTATGATCCCTTTTCTGTTGATACTTGAATCCTACAGTAAAATTATTTCCATCATTCTGAAGTTGCCATTAGCAACAGGACCAGCCAAAGCTTATTCCACTTGCTCATCTCACCTCGTAGTTGTGGCTTTATTCTGCAGATCTGAGATTGTTAGCGTATTTATGACCTAAATCCAAATATATATTTCAGAACAGACAAATTTATGTCTCTTTCTATACCACCGTCATTCTGAGGTTTAACCTCATGATATATGCTGTGAAGATAAGGATTCATAATGGCCTTGAGAAAACGGCTACCTTAATGTTTCCTGCATTCGCCACTTTCATCACTTCACTCATCAGAGTATTTGAAAGTATTTGAACCTGCGTTAGCATTGGGAGTTTTCCTGCTGTAATATATGCTATTCAGAGAAGCTCACTGTTCGTTCCTCTATGGCCGTCCAGTTGTCCTAAGAGCGTGTACTTGACAAATTCTCTTCTTTTTTTTTTTTTTTTAAAGATTTTATTTATTTATTTGACAGAGAGAGACAGCCAGCGAGAGAGGGAACACAAACAGGGGGAGTGGGAGAGGAAGAAGCAGGCTCTCAGCGGAGGAGCCCGATGTGGGGCTCAATCCCAGAATGCTGAGATCACACCCTGAGCCGAAGGCAGACACTTAACGACTGAGCCACCCAGGCGCCCCGACAAATTCTCTTCTGTATTTGAGTATTCTTTCTCACTATTCTATTTTATGGCATCAGAAGACTCTGTACCCTTGCTTAGTACTACACCGTGCTGAATATGAGGCTTTGAAGTCCTCCGCAGAGATGCTTCTTGGATGTGCCTCCTCAGTAGCTCCAGCCTGGAGGGCTTCTCACTCGCTCACTGAGCTCTCATCTGTCTCCCTGTGCAATCTGTCACCATCCTCCTCACTGCCTTCCGTGATCCAGGCACGTACTCTTGCAAGAACCTAAGCAGCTTTCCTAATCATTCTCTGCTACCACATTGCTGTAGGGGTTCCCTCTCTCAGGAATAGCTTCCCTTCCAAATCATAAACTTGCAGAAATCACTATTTACTAAAAAACCGGAAGAAACACCTGATTTTTGACACGAGAAATTGATCTTAAGCCATGATTCTTAAGCAATCTGTTGAAAAAAAATTGTCTTTCCTACAACTGAAACCTAGAATTCACAGACCACTTGCTCTGAGTCTTTCCCATGATCTCAGCTGGATTTATTTCAGATTCTCATTTTATCCTCAGTAAAGCTTGAAAATATTCACACCTTAAAGATGTAAAATGAAATTGGGAGAAGAGGAAAAACTCCCCCTCTTCAGATTACCCTTGGGTTAAAACTTTAATTTTTTGAACCATGTGTAGTACATTCAAACAGCTTAATCTCAGGTTGTGCAGGTGGCCACAAAGAAATGAATAGTATAAAAGTATTGTATATAAAAACAACATTTGTCATCAGAACATTTAATACAAGCCGCTAGTGATCAAGGAGCATATCCTAGAGGAGAACGCAAGAAAAACAAATTCGACACCTCAATCTGATTGGAACAGAGGCTCCTAATTGAGCGTCTATAATAGATAAGGTAAGACTCAGATGTGTGTCAATTTTGGATGTTCTCAGATAATAATGTCCAGCACCCTCTTCCTGTCCAAGAAATAAGATGTACTAGTCCATGGAGGGGTTGACAGAAAGTATTCTGGGAAGACTAAGAACTATGGGGAAAAAATAAAATACAACACGTCAGAGATGCCATAGTGATGCTTCTAATTAGAAATGTAAATTTGTCAGGTGGAAGAGATCCCTGAGGTGCCACCAACTAACTTTCACTTAAAGAGCAGTTCATGTCTAGAGCCAACAGAATTATTATAAATGTGACTTGTGTATCTTTGATGATACAAATGCTTTTCAACTACAATCCCTGAACCATTAAACCCTCTATAGTGAAAAAAATCAGCAACAACCCAAAGAAGAAAGGTAAATACAAGCTAATTTATACTGATACTAAGCTTAGATGATATTTTTAAATTTAAAATTAGTATTTAACACAAAGTAGCAAATCTATCATTTTATTACAGTGACGCCTATGTATTTCTGATTTTATTAAATAAAATTTACAATGAAATAATGATAATAAATAATGGTACTAAGTCACTTTGAAATACTGAAAACTGGAATAACTGAAGTAATTTTTCTAGGTAGAGATAATATTATTGGAAACTTCATTTTGCACCAATCACTGTAAGAAATCAGTGTTATATTTATGAATTCAACCTGATGATGTAATAAGAGATTTAAAGCAAAGCAAACCATGAAATAATGTTACAACCATCGGGGAACCCAAAAAACATTTATTTTAAAGGAAAAAAATGATAGACTTAAGGACTTGCAAAATAATGAAAAAGAGTTTTAAATTCAATATTGTTTTTAAATTGATTTAAGGTTTAAGTTGCTAATTTATATCAAATCTATAAATATAACTGAAGCTTGGGTGGCTTCAATATTTAACTGAAATAGAGTGTTGTTATACCTTCCCTTAATCATTTGGAGTTTTTCACATAATGGAGGCTTGGATTTAAACAAAACTCTTACAAAATGAAGTTTTATTTCCCTTTATCAATAAGAACTTAAATATTTACAAGAAAGAAAGTAGTATAATTTTGTGAGAGCACATGGAACAAACTACTTTTTTCTGCTTTGTTCCACTCTTGAGAAATACATACAGAAATCTTACTATTTCATGTTATACATCAATTATTTCATCACCAAAATGTTGGATTTGTGCAGTTAGAAATTATATTTTATTTAGCACTGGAAGTAATTTTCTTCTAATAATAAGCATGAAATCATTTATATTAAGTAAACGTCATTTGTAAAAGAGATACATAAAGATTGGAATTTTATTCTCTTGTGTATTAATCCATTTCTCCCCTTTAAGGGTATGATTTTATTTAAAATATGTCTGTTGATTTACTTAATTTCAGAATCAAATACTCAGCATCATCTTAGGTATACAAACATATTCTAAGATCTATATTGATCCCAACTAGGAAAACAGTCAAGGTCCTTACTCCCAGGTCCTATAGTATTAATGAAAGAAAAGGCATACAAAAGGAATTAGCCAAACTCCAACAATCTTGGCTGAACGGTGATATGTACTCTAGGCATTAGGTTCACAGAGTAGAGATAATAATATAAACAAAACTATTGGTAGAGAATTCATATCTTTTAGAGCTTGACATTTTTATAACATTCTGATGATTATTTTGAGATCTCATTCCATTTCCACATTAATCACGTGATAAAGAAAAGGTAGAGGGGCACCTGGGTGGCTCAGTCATTAAGCATCTGCCTTTGGCTCAGGGCATGATCCCGGCGTTCTGGGATAGAGCCCCACCTCAGGCTCCTCCGCAGGAAGCCTGCCTCTTCCTCTCCCACTCCCCCTGCTTGTGTTCCCTCTCTCGCTGGCTGTCTCTCTCTCTGTGTCAAATAAATAAATAAAATCTTAAAAAAAAAAAAGAAAAGGTAGAGAATTTTTTTTCATGCAGCTTAGAACAGAGAGTACAATTTAGAAGAATAAATTTAAGTTTTTAATAACAATGACAACAGCTCCCTTTAGAGAGACTTTTATGACTGCTGGGACTTCAAAATGTTTCACATATATAAAATGAATTCATTAATAGAAACATCCTAAATGTTCATACAGTATTTAGCCAGTTTTGTAGTTGAGTGGACTATGGCACAAGGAGATTAAGCATCTCTCCTGAGGTCACACAGCTAGCGGGTGGTAGAGCCATAATTTAAATCCACCCCATCTTGGCCAGACTGTATCCCTTGTCCATGACACTATGGTACACTGTTTGGTGGACAAAGTCCAAACCCATGAGAACGGAGAAGTGAAAGGCAAGCCTGGGACTGATCTTGAGCCAAGAAATTCCAAGGGTTCAATGTCTAAGGATTCATTCACTTTCAGGACTATGCAACACAGATTCATCTCTGAGAATGAGTACCTCTTAAATTTTGTACCTCAGGAGTTTCACTCACCTTACCTTAGTCCTGGCCCTGATGAAAGGAAAGAATGAAAAAATAAACATGGTCACCAAGAAGCAACTTAATAATTCTATTAAACACAATTTTGCTAATCACTGTGGTACAACCCTGAGGCCTACAGACTTAAGAACATAATATCATATTCATAGCATATTCATAATTATAGTTATAAAACCACATCTAATAATAAATCAGAATAAAATTGATAGGTAACTTTACCAATACTATCTCATTTAACTACCACAAATAAGAAAGCAAACTTTAAAAAAACCTAAGCAATTGCTCAATGTCACACAGATAATACATCATGGAGTTAGGATTCAAACTCAAGTCCAATTTAAAAAAAAAAGAAAGAAAAGGCACTGGGGTGCCTGAGTGGCTCAATTGGTATGGCATCTGACTCTTGGTTTTGGCTCAGGTCATGATCTCAAGGTCACGAGATTGATCCCCACATCAGGCTCTGAGCCCGGCACAGAGTCTGCTTGGGATTCTTTCTCTCCCCCTCCCTCTACCTCTCCCTGGCTCTCTCTCTCTCAATAAATAAATGAAACATTTTTTAAAAAATAAGCACTGACTTGTAATCACAACACCTGCATGCACATGATCAAATTATCTATCATTAGTAAATCTTAATAGTCTTATCTCTGGGAAGTGAGCTTAGAAACTGTTCTCTGAGATGTTTTTTGAGGAACAACAGAGATAGTGGAAATGCACACAGCACACAGACCCACATCTTCCCCTGCATGCACCCACACACATACCCACATGTAATGAACACACTCCAGGCTATCCCTGTTTTCCCAGGGTCACCCTCTTTCTTATTTTTATCTCTTTCTATGCTCCCAGGCAACATTCCCTAAATAAAACCTTTTTATATTCCCCATTTACTATCCAACCAAAAGGTATTTGTTTAATTCCTCTATATGTGATAAAATATTATTTTTTAATAAATTGCCCAATAGTATGAACTGTATAATAAGAAAATGTATGATCGGGGTCATCAAGTGATAGGAGGGTAATGAAGAGTTCAAGCAGGCAGTTGAAAATATATGGAGAAGACAAAGGCTGACACAGTCCTATTGATGTGTGGTAGAGAAAAATCATAAGGAAGTACAATAGGATTGTCAAAAAATGTAATTAAGAATGGGATCATATGGCATAGCTGGAGATCTATTTTCAGTTATTGCCAATTTTTCCAGTGTCTGTGCTGAGCAGGGCAAAGTTTGGTGTATCCTGGGCTGTATTCAGAAAGTATATGGAGTGATCTTAAAGGAAGTTTCAAGTGCATATGTACAGTGATAATCCACAGGATCCAAACTGAGAAAGTGAGAAATACACAAATAGTAACACTATTAAATTAAAAGCAATTACAGTAATTATGAAAACCAATGTAGATACCCTAATACAATTTAGAAAACAAGTACTGATCCATTAAGGTAAAACAAAAGTACATGTTAGATTGACCCTTTCCACAGATGAAACACCAAGAAAAACCACCAGAAGAAAATCTAACTGAATTGATAGAATTTGTTCTCTTGGACTTTGTTGATGTCCCCGCTCTCCAGTGGCTTCTATTTGGGTTGTTCTTAGTCATCTATATCATTATTGTAATGAGTAACGGCATCATATTTCTAATAACAAAACTGGATCCTGCTCTCCAGACCCCTATGTACTTCTTCCTAGGCAATTTGTCCTTTTTGGAAATCTGCTATGTTTCGGTTACTCTCCCCAGAATGCTTATGAACCTTTCGACCCAGAGAAGAACTATTTCTTTAGTTGCATGTGCTACACAAATGTGTTGTGTTCTTGTGTTGGGAGCCGCAGAGTGCCTCCTTCTGACGGTGATGGCCTATGACCGTTGTGTGGCCATTTGTAACCCTCTGCACTACCCTCTAGTCATGAGTCACAAAGTTTGCATCCAGCTGGTGGCTGGCTCCTGGATCAGTGGGATTCCAGTCCAGATAGGGCAGACGTTCCAGATTTTCTCTCTGCCCTTTTGTGGCTCTCATTTAATTGACCACTTCTTCTGTGACATCCCCCCAATACTCAAGCTTGCTTGTGGGGACACCTTTGTGAATGAAATGATGGTCTACATGGTTGCTGTGTTGATTGTCACAGTTCCCTTTCTGTTGATACTCGTGTCCTATGGCAAAATCATCTCCACAATCCTTAAACTGCCGTCAGCCACTGGTCGGGCCAGAGCCTTCTCTACCTGTTCATCTCATCTTACAGCTGTGGCATTGTTCTTCGGATCAGCCATTATTACCTACTTAAGACCCAAAACCAGTCACTCAGCAGGAATGGACAAAGCACTTTCTCTTTCCTACACTATTGTGACTCCAATGTTTAATCCCCTCATATACAGTCTAAGGAACAAGGAAGTCATAGCGGCATTGAGAAAATTGCTATGTAAATAATTCTCTTTGTTAAAAATGTTATACTTGCATGAATTGATTTCTTATGTATTGATGTTGAAATTTCAACAGATATTTATATTAAAGTCTAATATCTGTCTATACCATGGAAACGGTTTTTCCAAATTAAAAATTACTTGTAATGTTATGTGTCAAGTCATACATTTATGTACATTTTATCAAATAGCCAATCATTCCATTGCTAATGTCATAGTTTTCTTGAGATTTATTTTCCTCTCTCAGTAAGAACTTTTGACAAGGATTGATGTAATAGACTTAGTTGTAACATGGACTCTGTTGTATCACTTACTGGAAACCGTATCATTCATTTCCATAGAGTTTTAATGGCCACATTAAGAACCAGATTGACAATGAACACTAAAATAAATAAATATGTATATCTAGCAATGACTCTACAAGAAATCATTAAAGAAAAAGCACCTTTCACTGGAAACATAGCTTCACAAATGATTTTGGTGCACTAATACCAGTCAATATTAAGCACGATTTATGCTACTATCAGATTAAACATTGCCATGTAATACAGTCTTATGATTTGATAAAAGTGAATATTATTATTAAAATATTTGTCTGTAATAAAAAGAGGGAAGAAAGTTATGGGAATGTATTTTTAATATACTTTTCTAGAGATGAGAGGGTGATGGGAAAATTAGGGAAAAGGAAACAAAGTTTTATAACATATATCTACTATTGGGACACCTGGGGGGCTCAGATGGTTGAGAATTGGATTCATGGTTTCACTTAGGTCGTGATCTCCCTGTGGTGGGACTGAGCCTCTCATCAGGCTCGGAACTAGGATTGGAATCTGCTTAGGATTCCGTCTCCTCCGCCTCTGCTGGTGCTTTCTCTCTCTCAAATAAATAAATAAATAAATAAAATCCTTAAAAAATATATATCTACTATAAAAGCACAGATATCACACACCTAACTTGTATACCATACACACACACACACACACACTGAAAATGATCAACAAAAATATGATAATCAATGTTAATTATAGATATCTCAGGGTAAAATATTCTATTATTTTCTTCTTTGTTTTACTGATATTTATAGCTTATTTCAATAAGCCTGTGTTATTCATGTAATCATGAAATGTGAATATGTATCCATAAATACGTATTCATTGTATATCAGGAAAATCATTATGATTAGCTGTTTGTTTCTCTATTTGTACTGATGTAATTAACCTTATTAATTGTCAATATTCATGCCTATCTAATGAATCCTTGTATATGCAGGCAACAGATCTCTAAGGAACCATGACCTGTCACCAGTGCTTCCAATTAAAAAAAATGTGCTGAAGCTTGCACCTGCTTTTAAAGCTTTAGTCCATAAGTGAAAATGTTAGTTCTACTCACTTGCATAGGAACATATCAAAACTATAAAAAATATAATGTAAATGACTGGCTACAGGAACAAATTAATAAAATAGCAATATAATATCGAGAGTAAAAAATTCCAGGAAAATTTCGAAGCAGAAATTGCATAATTCCAGAAGCTATTATATGTGGAATGGAGTGAGGCAGATATGAAAAATTCTGCCCATTTTCATTGTCCGTCCTGCCTAATATGGGGGGAAAAGTTGAGGTAGAAGCTACAACAAGGGGAAAAACAGTTAAAAATAACTAATAGATGTCAAATAATCTAACGTTTTTATAAAAGGGCAAATAAGAGCTCTGTTCTTGGAGCACTGTGGTTATTTTTTGCTGGATAGTGAAGTTCCATACTTCCCCCCCCAAAATCCGTGAACAGTATCAACAATTATTTTCTCACTTACCTAGTCAACTTACAAATTATACACTATATGTTAACTAACTGAAATTTAAATAAAAACCTGAAACAAACAAACAAGAAAGCAGTCACCACTTTCAGTGATAATAATATGCTGAAAATTTATTTGTCCTAGTTTTTTAAATATAATGAATATGTGCAGGGAATAGATGTGCTTTATAAATTATAAATATCTTTCTTGCCAAGGTAAACTTTTGTTTCTTATTTTTAAATTGTGTTATTCCTAGAATAATTCATTCACAGCACTAAGAAGTTGACTTTTCTTCTTTATAAACACAGACATGTATTTATACAGGTTATCATGCCTGTGTGTATTTGGGTGCATGTGGACCTGTGCACTTCAGGAGATTGCTTACCTGGACTGATGTTAATTGATAAGGGAGGAGGGAAAGGACAGCAGCGTGTGTGGAATCTTTACGCAGCTTGATTTGGGGAAGGTAGAAACTGCGTATGTCTATAGTTTGAATTTGCATTTGTGGCTATGGATTCTTGGCTGGAAAAGAATATGCAGGATATAATGATATATATATATATATATCTCATATATGATATATGTTAGCTAATATATATATAATACATGATATATATATATATAGTTGTTTTTTGGAATAGTAATGTGCCATAGATAACTCTTACATTGATGAAATATTCCTTTACCTGTGACATTAAAACATTCAAAACAAGGCTATTTCACTAAGTCAGATAATTAGTACCGAGCACATGTTTGGAAATAGAATAATATAACTGGAAGATACAGAGAAGGTAATCATAAGGATGAAAGGTAGAAAAAATGGAAATTATATAAATTATGAAACAAAGTTTTTGGAAAAATGATGCTAAAAGCTCAGAGGAGAATTGTCAGGCTTTGCCATAATAAGCTGTATGCACAAAAGGTACATAGGGGTGTGTGTGTGTGTGTGTGTGTTTACCTTTGGTGTGTAAGGCAGATGATAGGTCACTCTCTAGCTAACTAGATACACAGGAAGGATGATAGAGTTCGTGTATGTTTGTGTGTGCACACCAACATATTTACAGACTTTAATTTCTAGATGGCTTCATCCAACTAATTTTATTTCTGATAATTAACAATTGTCATACACGTATAGCGATATATATATGATGTTTCTTTGATGGTCTTTATTCTATGGCAGCCAAAATATTTGGCAAAACAGTGAGTCCATTAATTAATCAATAAGCTTCTCCATACATTTGGTCTCTGTACTGAAAACATATGTAAACATTAGGAAACTGTTTCATATCCTAAATCAAATAAAAGGAAAAGAAACTTTAGAAATCTTTGCTCTTTTTGCAAATTGCAAGTGAAATGAGGTGACTAATTTGACAAACTGCTTTATTTCAGCATGATAAGGAAAGATAATAGATGACAATAGGAAACACATTAGAAAAAATGAAAGTAGTTAATTAATTAGAAAACATTTCTAGAGGCTTATATTCTGTAAATCAATTGACTGGAAGCAAGAAGAGATATGACATAGAAGAAAATAATGTGATATGGGAGTTAATATAAAGCTAAATGATATTCCATGTCTGGAAACAATGTAAGGCCCTGAAAGCCCAGAAACCCAAATATTTTCTGGTGTATAACTTGAGAAGCCAAAGCAAAATAGACTCTGTCCAGAGGTTTAAAGAGGCAAGGAAGTTTGGAAGCTGTTACAGAAGGATTTGCATTAACATTGTGAAAATTAAAATAATTTCCCTGTTTACATGTGTAGCCTTTAAAAAAAATGTGCAGCCTTCATTCTCCGGAAAACTAGATTTTGTCAAATACCCCCTTCTTCAAAATTCTTGAATTTTCAACAAGATTTTTTGGGTCAAAGATTATGTGTTCATAATATTGCTGTGAGAGAGTGATGTGAGATTATTACCATTTTATAGACAGAGTAGTTGATACAAATAAAAATTGAATGGCTCAAGAATGCACAGTTAGGGTAAATTAGAAATAAAAACCAGCTATCTTGATTCCTGAACTAATGCTATTTTCATTATACCATAGCATGTGCTTATCAAAGAAGAAAGCAAAATAGCATTCTCAAACATATTGTAAATATCTTCAACACCCTCATCATTATCACAACGTAGAATATATTTAACTCTTAATACATGCAAGAAAATACATGAGGTAGGTTAAGATATTTTACTCATACATACTTACAAAAACAAAGATGACATAGGCATCATGTTAACTGGTGGAAGTTAAAAGGCTAGTCTCTAAAAATGAAAATTCAAACTTATACATCAAATGTTACAATTAAAATACAAGCCCTTATAAAGAAAAACTAATCCGAAGGGACAAATATCTACAAGGATAACCAAACTTATAAAGTGCATAATTGTTAGAAAAATGATACAATTCTCAAGTATTAACAAGAATGTTTAGAAATAAAGACTGAATATCCTCTGAGTTGCACATTCAAAACAGGGAAGTGGGTGTTAAGGGCAATGTTGATAAACCCCCTAAGTCTTCTTACCTGTAGTGTATTTATGAATGATTAGTTCTTGATTTTGACCTATACTCTCTAGTAAAAAGAACCTTATTTTATATAAATGAGACAATGATAAAATGGGAAAGATCAGTCACTGTTACATTAATTTAAATATAACTTGTAGGCAGACAGTGTTAGGCATCTTCAATGTGTATATATTACGATTTGTGATATTAAATAATTGTGTGTGAACCAGACTCCCTACTCAGTGGGGAGCCTGCTTCTCCCTCTGCCTGCCACTCCCTGCTTGTACTTTCTCTCTCTCTGTTAAATGGATAAATAAAATCTTAAAAAAAAATGAAAGTCGTAGATTTCTTTTTTCACTGCAATGTTGATAAATCAAATATGCTATAGTAAAGAATTCTGAGAAGTTAGAAATGCATTTCAGAAACTGGAGTGAAAAACAATGATGGGGGCGCCTGGGTGGCGCAGTCCTTAGGCGTCTACCTTGGCTCAGGGAGTGATCCCAGCATTCTGGGGTGGAGCCCCACATCAGGCTTCTCCACTATGAGCCTGCTTCTTCCTCTCCCACTCCCCCTGCTTGTGTTCCCTCTCTCCCTGGCTGTCTCTGTCAAATAAATAAATAAAATCTTAAAAAAAAAAAAAGCACAATGATGAAAATATTTTTTAATTTGATTTAATATCAATTAACATATAGTGTATTATTAATTTCAGAGGTAAAGTTTAGTGATTCATCAGTTGCATATAACACCCAGTGCTCATTGCATCAAGTACCCTCCTTAATGCCCATCAACAGTTACCCCATCCTCCCACCCACCCATGAAAAATCTTTAAAACAGGATGACAGAGCCAGGTCAGATGTTTGACTTTCTCTGGATATACATGGAAACATTTTCTTAATTCATACTGAGAAAGCGGATACAATTAAAGATTTTCTTTTTTTTTCTTTTTTTTTAAAGATTTTATTTATTTATTTGACAGAGATAGAGACAGCAAGAGAGGGAACACAAGCAGGGGGAGTGGGAGAGGAAGAAGCAGGCTCATAGCAGAGGAGCCCATAATGCCAGGATCACGCCCTGAGCCGAAGGCAGATGCTTAACAACGCTGCCACCCAGGCGCCCCTTCATTTTGTTTTAAATTTGTTTACAGTTTAAAATATGATTTATAATTTGCCTTGTGATCACTCCTTCAACACATATCTCGTGTAAACCTATCATGAAGAAATGAATGTGTCATAAATACAAATGGGAATACAAGCATAATATTTACAAATATTTGACAAATGGGAAAGGCCAGCCCCATTTCTTCTACACATTTTTAAAAACAATTCTAACAGTTGAAATTATCTGAAAATTTTAAAGGTAGGTAAATTTATAATACGCTGTGAAAAAAAAAAAGAATTTGTCTTAAAGAATAGAGCATCTGGAAATTGATTAATTGGCTTGGTAAAGATGCAGTCACACTGACTTCAGGCCAGAACTCTAAAACACAGAATTGGAAAGGATTACATAATAGTTATGAATGATGGTGCCACCGTAAACATGAGTTGAGTGGATAATATTTATATTAAATAATATTTCTGTGATAATCATGAGACAAAGGTATTAAAAAGTGATCTGTAAAATGCTCACACTGTTTTCTTGAGTAATAATTTTTTCAGTGCTGCAATCACATCCTTGTTCCTAAGACTGTATATCATGGGGTTAAACATCGGAGTCACTATGGTGTAGAAAAGAGAGAGCAGTTTGTCTGGTCCTGCAGAATGACTGGATTTGGGCCTTAAGTAGGTGATGGTTGCTGACACGAAGAATAAAAGCACGACCATGAGGTGGGAAGAACAGGTGGAGAAGGTTTTAGATCGGCCCCTGGCTGAGGGCAACTTCAGGATGGTGGAAATGATTTTCACGTAAGAGCCAAGTATATGTAGGAAAGGAATCATGGCAAATAATATAGCAACTACATAGACACACATCTCATTAAGTGAAGTGTCCCCACAGGCTAGCTTGATCAATGGGGGAATGTCACAGAAGAAGTGGTTGATTTGATTAAAACCACAGAAAGGCAGTGAGAACACCTGACATGTTTGTCCTATCTGGACTGGAATTCCACTGAGCCAGGCGCCAGCAGCCAACTGGATGCATGTCTTGTGGTTCATGACGAGAGGGTAGTGCAGAGGGTTACAAATGGCCACATAGCGGTTATAGGCCATCACCGCCAGGAGGAAACATTCTGTGGCTCCGAGCATGAGGAAAAAGCACATTTGAGTGGCACAACCCAGCATCGAAATGCTTCTATCCTGAGTCCAAAGGTTAACCAGAATCCTGGGGAGGGTGACAGACATGTAACAGATTTCCAGTGAGGAAAAATTTGCAAGAAAAAAATATATGGGTGTCTGGAGAACAGAGTCCACCCTCGTAATTATTATGATAAGACCATTTCCTGTTAAGATGAATATATAGACAAGAAAGAAAATTCCAAATAGAAGTCCCTGGAAGTTTGGAAGGTCAGAAAATCCCAGGAGGACAAATTCCACGACTGAAGATAAATTGCCGTCTCCTGTTTGGTCTCTGGGTAGCATCTGTGAAAATAAAGAACTCGACATGTGAAGTCACTTTATCTGTCCGAGTTGTAGTGCACTGAACTTTTAAAATGACAAAGTCCCTAGCAATGAGTCCTAGGGAAACGTCTGCATTTGATGTTAAGCCATGATTTAAAAAATGCTCATTCTTTTACTAAATATTATCCATCAAAAAACATTCCTATCAGGAATTGTTTCTGCTGAAAAATGCTCTATTTTCTTGTTTCTGATAATGAGATGAATGATGCTGTGCTTTGCTATCAGCTTCAATGATAGGAATATCAAAGTCTAATTGAAATCACATTAATAAAAATAATAATATTAATTATAGCAAGCCATTTGACAATTTTCTTTAGAATGGCTTTTTCCATCAATTCTTCTCTCTCATGTTATTTCTTTTAAAATATTTATACTTATTCATATTTGGATTTAAGCTGTCTCAAATATTTTTTGTGACATCATGTCATTATATTTTAAGAAACGACCTGAAGAAAGTGATTTTCCTGGGTGATCGCTGTGACTTTTTTTTTTTCTTTTGGTCTTATAATAGTTGTTATAGCCAGTTTATTTCAACCGAAAGAAGTCATTCGAAACTGGCTATCAAAGGAGAAAGAGATATTTATCAAATTGTGAATATTGCATTTGAGTGTTAATTCCTGAGATGAATAGCCATGTTTTCATTCAAGACTTAAGTCAAAGGGAGAAAAATCCAAAAGGGATTCCTTTTTAAAAGGGTCCAAACAGAAGGCTGCCCTTCCTACTCTGATCATATATTCATTTTGCCTATTTCCATTCTATTTTACTAAAGTATTCTCTAAGTTACACAAAAGTCCCTGTTCCTTTATCGGGTTCTCCTAGACCATCCAACTCCTTGAGCTCTATTGTTTCCCCACACATACTCTCTCTTTCTAATGAACGCCTAAAGTACACCCTACAAATCTTTCTGTGATACCAACAGCACCTTGTTGAATTCTGTGTTTGATTCACCTAGTACTCAAATAATGGAAAGTTCTGGTATGACGGTATCATTCCTATGGTACTGAGTAAAGGCTGTGCACATATTCCCGTATCTGAGGATTGCATTTAAGCATGTAACTTCTAGAGCCGGGATTCCATGTTGTGGTAGGTGTATTCACAGACATTACCTTAATCAATGCTCACAATGGTGCTGGAAGGTAATTCTGTCACCATTTTACTTGTAAGGTAACTTCAGCTTTAAAATGTTATATGAATCACCCAAGATCACAGCAAATAAATGGCATTATTAAGTAAGGTTTGAATTCAGGCTGATACAACTCCAAGTCCAAGTTACTTTTACTACAACAGGTAAAACCAGGAGACCATAGAATAGCATATTTGTATACTACATCCTTTCTGGGTATTTAATGTATATAAACCACTCAATATGCATTTGATTCATAAATGGGTAACAGCTCCCATTATTAACTGGCATGCATTATACACTCCGCCAGTGGTTCTCATGCCATGTTTGTATTCATCTCTCTCTCCCCTCATACAGTAATCCTGTCTTTAGAGGGCTCTAACAGATGAGAATTTTGGAAAAAGAACAAGACAGAATTAACAAGTAATTGGAAAATAAATTGGAAATGAATAATCTACAACTTACTAAGTCACTAATTTGCTCAAACTGGGTTTGATGCAAGTTCTGAATAAGAAGTATTGATGAATATTTTTTTAATTTCTCACACATTATAAATATCAAATGAGTTGCACAATACAGATTTTTGCAGTGTAGGAATTAGAATCATAAATGTCTACGCAATTTCTAATTCCCCTCTTAAATATTATAATATTGTAAAATCTTTCCTGAATATAACAATATGTAGCATTTTCTCTATGAATTCGTTAATTTTTCAGTTTATTCCAAAAATGCCATTCATAAGCAGATTTACTATATTATTGGAAGATATATACTGATCAGATATTGTGCAGGGTTCATAAATGACTTTTTAACTTTTTAATGACCCAGAAAATTGGAGAGAACTGAGTTATAATCAGTGCAGAGATCCAATAGTCTCTGACCATAAACCGTATTCTAATTCCACTGTATATTTCAGATTCTGTTTGACAGCTTTTACTTACATGATTTTCTATTTAATATACATCTCTATGAATGATTTTATACATTTAAATGATTTTGTGTCTAATTTCCAAAATTTTCCAATGACATTATAACGCTCTGCAATACGAAGATACAATTACCCACATCTTCCATGAAGCTGTGCACATTTTATTTTCTCAAATGACACTTCAGGAATAAATGAATCAGGGACCAGATGAAATTCAAGCAACAGGAAGGAAGGGAGAAAGGAAGGCAGGCTAGAAGGAAGGGAGGTATGGAGGGAGGGAGGAAGCAGGGGATGGAAAAGTCACAACCTGAGATTTCTTCTAAGTATTATCATAACTAAATATTTACATTAGTGATTAATAAAATATGGTTTCCAGTGCTTTAAATCCACTAAATCCATGCCTAGCTTTGGAGAGGAGATCGTATTACAAACAAAAGTTGATTGCATGTATGTGTTCCTTTGTTAGTAGAGGAGAGCAAAGAAGGCCACGTTACTATTCTGAAATTAACACTACATTCAGTCTTTCTCAAAAGTCCTACAAGCTGAAAGGTAAACAAAGACTTGATTCTTTTGTCCATTGAATAGATGTAACTTTGCTGCAGTCACGCTTTTTATCTCAGGGACACAGGAAAATTTCTGTTTTATCTAGCTAATGACCTCGAGCTCTAAATCCCCTTGGATAAGGACAAAGACAGTTAATATTTGCAGTTCTTGTCTGTCATATTTCTTTAATCAGAAAAATCTAATATCAATAATTTTTAAGATTTTATTTATTTATTTGAGAAAGAGAGAGAGTGCGAGTGGGGTGGGGTTCAGAGGGAGAGGGAGAAGCTGACTCCGAACTTAGCAGGAAGCCGAAAGCAGGATGGATTCTGGGAGTCCCGGATCTGACCTGAGCCAAAGGCAGATGCTTAACCGACTGAGCCACCCAGGCGCCCCTCAGTAATTTATTAATGTCCTAAAAGTTTCAGATTTCAAGATAGTGTTTCTTTAGAAATGATGATTTATTTCACTGATGGCAGGGCACAGACTTATTTTTAAAATATCCGGTTACCGCCTTACTAAGTTTTGCTATATTAGAATTCTTTTTCCAAAACTTTGTTACATTATGAATGATGCTACCTTTCAAAGCAGGACATTTTAAGTGCTTTTAATCATTTATCTCACTGGTCTCCTCATACAAAAGCAAAAACAAAAAGTATAGATGTGGCCTGAAATACAGTTTTAACTTAACTTCATTACATTATTCCCTTAGTATTCTATATTTAGACTTTCTGATTTTTTTATACTGAAAATACAATAGCTCAGAAAACCAACCCAAACTGCAAATAAGACTTTTGATGAAAAGGTTTACACTTACCTTTATAGACTCAAATGAAATTATTTCTTTCTTTGATACAGAGTGTTTTAAATGTTGTTCTCTTGAAAATGTGATTCTAGAATGTTAAATGCCATTCTATTGAAATTAAATTTTAAACTATTTGAATATTAGGAGTTGCAAATAACTTTCTAACCAATATTTTTCTTTCAAAGCAAATAGGGCTCTTTAAAAAATATTTCTTTCTGTCTTCTGGGAATGTGTCCTCTCCCAAATCACCATTTAATTGAACTGACTCATTATATGTGCCATTCAAATATTTTGGGAAACAACCAAAAATATCTCTGGCGATAACATTTCTTTTCAGAGATGTCTTATTCTACTGTTCTTTCAAGCATTTTGTCTCTCTTTTGCTTTGTTCTTTTTTTTTTTTTAAGCTGTCTCTAGCAAATAATGAAATGTTTTTAACTAGTTAAGTGTTCTTTAGAACTTTTAATAAATGTCTTCATTGGACCATGGATTTGCAGGTTTTCTCTTGACCTTTACAGTTTATAGGTGCTCTCCTGACCTTTATTATGGTCCCTAATTTGTTATTTATACATAAAGTACTTGTGTGGAGAAATTAAAGATAGATCATAAGTGGAAGAACTTATAAAATCAGAAGTATTTGTGAAAGGGAACATTACAACCAGGATTTCAGGGATTGTGAATTATAAAGGAAGCATGGTAGATGGTCAAATAGACAAAGAACTTATGTTTGTTAAGGACAAAAGATCACAAGGGTGACTCTTTTTTTTTCTCTTTTAAATCATGTAAAATTTAAACATATATAAGGTGGAGAGAAAGATATACTCAACCCTTGAAACAATCAAAACCTAGGCAACCTTGTTTCATTAATATCACCACCACTTCCACCTCTCACTGCATCAATTTTGAGTTAATTTTTGTATAAGGGTTGAAGTTTATGCAGAGGTCCAGCTCATGAGTGTGTGCATGCACATGTATTCGGTTTTACATGCATAATTTTTCAACACCATTTTTTGAAACAATGTATTTTTCAGTCAAGTGGTTTTAAGCATTGCCAAAAATCAGTTGGTTGTATTTGTGTGGGATAATTTTTGAACTGTCTTAAATTCCATCAGTCTTGTGTCTATCCCTTCACCACCACTATATTGTCTTCCTTACTCTAGATAATAATGTATGTAATCTGTATGCATTATATTACATACATATAATGAATACATAATCTATGTATATATGCATATATGATAGATATATAGATGTTATACCTTGTTATTAACCTCAATGGGAATTATCAAATTCAATGGAAACCTGCAACAAGCAAACTGAAGCAGAGCTACTTACACCCCAACCATTCAGGAATGAAGTTTTGGATCACCCCACCAAAGACATAATCATGACCACCTGAGGTGCTTTCTGAGGGCAAAAGGAATATGGATTGTATGTTGAAAGAAGATAGTTATAAATAGTAGCAATGACTTATGATTATTTGCAGAAATAAGGACTATAATTATTATAAGTCTCTCTTCCTCATTTAGTTATGAATACTTTAAAATACCAAGAACCACAGTGAACATCACTCTAGAACTTTGCATCTTCTCTTCTCTGGCAAAAGAGTAAGCACGTTTGGGGTTGCAGATAGAATACTTGTATCAGATTAGGTAGAATTACATCTTCAATTGCCTTTATTTGGAGATTAAGTGTGATTTAAGGAACTTTGCAAGGCTGCCAAGTTGACCAGGGATGGACTGTGAGTTTTTTATATCAACATGTCTAGGCTATAGTGCCTAGGTAATCAATCAAACAATAATCTAGACATTGTTGTGAAGATATTTTGTTGATGTGGTTAGCATCTAAAATAAACTGATTCGGGGCACCTGGCTGGCTCCGTAAGTTAAGCGTCTGCCTTAGGCTCAGGTCATGATCCTGGAGTCCCAGGATGGAGTCCCACATTGGGCTCCCTGCTCAGTGGGGAGTCTGCTTCTCCCTCACCCTCTCCCCTCTCGTGCTTTCTCTCTCGCAAATAAATAAATAAAATCTTTAAAAAACACAGATTTTAAGAAGATCATGCTTGATAATGTGGGCCTCATCCAATCAGTTGGAAGGCCTTCAAAGCAGGACTGAGTTTTCCCCGAGAAAGAAGACATTCTTCCTCAAGACAGCTTCCTTCTGAGATTTTTAAGAAGCTAGTTTGTCCTATACATTTTAGACTTTCCAGCCCCAACAATCCCATAGCAATTTCCTGAAATAAGTCTGTGTGTGTGTGTGGGGGGGGTATCCATGGGTCCGTGAGTGACACTGCTGGTCTCTGCCACTGGCGTTTAGACATGAAGCTGTGGCTCTAATCAGGTCAGGCTTGGTGAGCGGAAATCCATGTTGCTGAACATACATAGAACCCTGTCCCTCCCCAAAGTCCACTCTGTTCATGAACCTATTGGGCAATGACAGGTATAGTTGGCAAAGAGCCTGGATAGTAACCACAGAAAGGGGTACCCTGTCTGCTAGATTATTAAAATTCTCCTCTGTCTGAAGTCATTCATTGGTAAACATTCAATGTAACACTCAGATCTTCACTTTTTTTTTTTTTTTGCATGTTCAGAGAAGTCTATTCACATACGTCATCGTCAGCTCTCCTTGTCGTCAATTTTCAGTTATAGTCCTTCCAAGTCCTTGACTATTCAGTCAAAACAATAACTTTCAGTCCAAGAATCAATATACAATTTCATGTCCAGCCATTTTTCTTTTTTAAGACTCAGTCTGTTAGATTTCCAAATGACTTTCCATATGAATGATGGGATCAACTTGTCATTTCTGCAAAAATGCCATCTGAGATTTGGATTGAGATTGTATAGAAGCAGAAGGTCATGTGGGGATTATTAGCATCATAATATTAAATATTCCAATCTTCAAAATTTTTAATTTTTTAAATTTCTTTTAGCAGTATTTTATAGTTGTCAGTATGTAAGTATTGTACTTTTCTTTTAAAATGTATTCCTAAGGGATGCCTGGTTGGCTCAGTCGGTTGAGCGTCTGCCTTCAGCTCAGGTCATGATCCTAGGGTCCTGGGATTGAGTCCCGCATTAGGCTCCTTGCTCAGCAGGGAGCCTGCTTCTCCCTGTGCCTGCTGCTCCCCCTGCTTGTGCTCTCTCTCTCTCTCTGGGAAATAAATAGATAAAATCTTTTAAAAAAAGTTTAAAATGTATTCCTAAGCACTTTATTCATTTATGCAATTGTAAAAAGAATTGCATATTTAATTTCATTTTCTATTGTTCATCAATAATTGCATCAATATAATTGATTTTACTGTATGTACTAAGATATAATTTTCATATCAAAAAATCATACATTAAAAATAAACAGTCCAATTCAATAAAATATACAGTTCTATAATTTCAGTACATATCACTGCTTCTCCTCTTGCCCTACCCTTACCCCCAGCCCTGGTCAAGCACTAATCTACTTTTTCTCTGTAGAATTGCCTATTTAGACTTCACATAAAGGTCGTCATAAAATATGTAATCTTTTGAAACTTTTTTCTCACTTAATGGTTTAAAGGTTTGTCCACTTTGTAACATATGCAACATTTGCATATCTATACATCAGTTGATGGGCATTTGAGGTCTTTTTAAATTTTGGCTACTATACATAATAATGCTAAAAATATTCATGTTCAACTTTTTATGTAGATATATCTTTGGGGGGGTTGGAAGTATGTACCTAGGAGTGGCATTGCAAGATCATTAAATAAATCTATGCACAACATTTTAAGGAGCAGCCAAACTATTTACAAAGTGGCTTCTTTTTACATCCAGAGAAGGAACATATGAGAGTTCTAATCAATTCACATACCCATCAGTATTTGTTATCATTTGCCTTTTTGATTACAGTAATTCTGTCAGGCATGAAATAGAGTCACGTGTGATTTTGATTTGGAATTCCCTAATGGCTAATAACATTGAGAATTTTTCATGTGCTTATTGTCTATATTTATATCTTATTTAGAGAAATATCTATTTAAACTCTTTTTCCCTTTTAAGTCAGTCATGTGTCTATTTATAATTGAGATATGAGATGGTTTTATATCTCTTTATTATCTAATATATTTATGTTTATTTCTACTATGTAATATATTTATATTATATATTTACTATGTAATTATAAAAGACTACATCTTCTGAAAATATATACTGTTTCTCTTCTTCTTTTCCTACATGTATGTCTTTTTTTTCTTTTTCTGGCCTGGTTACACTGTGTAGAATTTCCTGTACATTGTCAAATACAAGTAGTTATTATGGACCTCCTTGCCTTATTCTAAATTTAGGTGTAGATCATTCTGTTTTCTTTTATTTTTTTTTTTAAGATTTTATTTATTTATTCGACAGACATAGAGACAGCCAGCGAGAGAGGGAACACAAGCAGGGGGTGGGAGAGGAAGAAGCAGGCTCCCAGCGGAGCAGGGAGCCTGATGCCAGGCTCCATCCCAGGGCCCTGGGATCACACCCTGAGCCGAAGGCAGAGGCATAATGACTGAGCCACCCAGGTCCCCCGATTCCAATTTTCTCAGCTGTGTCTAATTGGTTGCCTTAAGGTGTTCATGCTATCCTTTGTAATAATGTTTTTTTTTAATAATTTTTATTTTGTTATTAGAGTCACCATACAGGACATCCCCAGTTTTTGATGCAATGTTCCATGATTCATTATTTGCGTATAACACCCAGGGCACCATGCAATATGTGCCCTCCTTAATACCCATCACCAGCCTATCCCAATCCCCCAACCCCCTCCCCTCTGAAGCCCTCAGTTTGTTTCCCAGAGCCCACAGTTTCTCATGGTTCATTCCTCCTTCTGTTTACCCCCCTTCATCCTTCCCTTCCTTCTCCTACCGATCTTCCTATTTCTTATGTTCCATAAATGAGTGAACCATATGATAATTGTCTTTCTCTGCTTGACTTATTTCACTTAGCATTATCTCCTCCAGTCCCGTCCATGTTGCTGCAAATGTTGGGTAATCGTTCTTTCTGATGGCTGAGTAATATTCCATTATATATATGGACCACATCTTCTTTTTTTTTTTTNAAAGATTTTATTTATTTATTTGACAGAGATAGAGACAGCCAGCGAGAGAGGGAACACAAGCAGGGGGAGTGGGAGAGGAAGAAGCAGGCTCATAGCGGAGGAGCCTGACGTGGGGCTCGATCCCATAACGCCGGGATCACGCCCTGAGCCGAAGGCAGACGCTTAACCGCTGTGCCACCCAGGCGCCCCTGGACCACATCTTCTTAATCCAGTCATCTGTTGAAGGGCATCTCGGCGCCTTCCACAATAATGTTTCTTTTTTTACGATTTCATATGTGCAAAAAAATATGGTTTTTAAATATTGTTTTTAAACTGCTGTCTTATATATTTTTCCCTAAATATCTAAAAGGAAAAACAGAAAAACTATGAATTTGTACTATATTTTATAATTATCTATGTAATTATATGCATCATATCATCATCTATGTAATTATATGTAACTAATGCACCCTTTTGAGCTTTGTAAAATTGTGCTACTCTATAGAAAACCAGGCAATTGATTTGTGACAAAAATTCAAACACCTTTCATTGAAAAAGCACTATTCGCTTTAATAAAAAACACTAGAAAAATTGAACATCCATATAAAATACTTAAGCCTCAGTTCATGCCTTCTACAATAATTAATTTGAAATGGATCATAAATTGAAACATAGAATATGTTTAAACATTTAAATATATAGTTAAAGTATATAATTATCAGAGGAAAACATAAGAAAAAGTTTTCTGACCTGAGATTAAGCAACCGATCTTAAATATGTTATAAGAAAACACAATCCATTAAAAAAAAAAGTTTATAAATTGGACTACTTAGAAATTGACATGTTCAGAAAATTAAAACCCCAACCAAAGGTGGAAATACTTGCCCATCACTCTTCCCCCTAAAAATATATAGAACATACAAAGAACTCCCAAATATCAGTAGTAAAAACAACCTAATTAACAAATGTGCAAAAACCTGAGTAAGTATTTTGCTAAAGGGGATATAAAGAAGTCAAAAAATCATGTGAAAAATGTTCATCATTATTACCCATTATTAAAATGCAAACTGAAACCACTATGAGATTATGCTATGCATATATTTAAGTAGCTAAAATTAAAATAGAACAAATGACTCAAAATAGGTGAATGGGGTGCCTGGGTGGCGCAGCGGTTAAGCATCTGCCTTCGGCTCAGGGCGTGATCGCGGCGTTATGGGATCGAGCCCCACGTCAGGCTCCTCCATTGTGAGCCTGCTTCTTCCTCTCCCACTCCCCCTGCTTGTGTTCCCTCTCTCGCTGGCTGTCTTTATCTCTGTCGAATAAATAAATAAAATCTTTAAAAAAAATAGGTGAATAAATGATAACCCTTGAAAATGAGAGTTTTTCAAAGCACAGGCCGTGATGTTTCCAAAATCTGTTTTCTGTCTTTGTCCGTTGATCTTCATGGACATATAAATCTCCTGCTTCCTTTAGTTAGACCTAATATTCCCTCCATTGTATTTTGTGAATGTGTGTTCATGTGTGTTTGTTTGTAGGGGGTGTTATAGAAAAGTGTTCTCTTATTTTATAATTACTACATTGCAAGAAGCCACAATTGACCTGAATATATCCTTGGCCGAGAACTGGACACCGTAACTCCTTGACACTTTAGATTTGGAAAATCAAGAGGAATTAATGATAGTCATAGAGTCTTAGCTGGCTGCATTGCAGTACCTAGAGAAATGTTTTCTAGCTTCTCTCCCAGATCAGGGAGGAAAGGTCTTATGACTAAATTTGACATAAGGGTTTAATACCTAGAAATTCTGCATGCTGTTTCTTTTAGTTTGCACCTCTAAAAAGGAGTAAGTGAGCGCCCCCCTTCAGCGACTTCCCCCCGTTTCTGTCATGTGGGAGATGATAATGCTACCTTGCTAATGTGGACATGAAGATGGCAGGTTCACACTGAAGGTGACATAACTGCCCCAACAGCCCTAGACTTTTTACCTCTGAATTCTCAATGACGTAGAAATAAACTTCTCTTTAATGTAAGACACTATGCATTTGCATCTTTATTAGAACATCTTAGTTTCTATTATTAGTCATATGTAATTATAAACTTCTGATTTAACAAACTTACATTTCTCAATGATCACAAAATGTAAGAGAGTAAAGAATTTAGAGAAGGAGCGGCAGGGCCAAATGTGGTTCTGGTTATTGTACCAAATTCCTTGAGTGGCAGGAGGAATGGTTTAGTTCAATTAGGAAGTGACACAGAAAAAGAGCTGATCCCAAGGGAAAAGAACATTTCCTTCTTAAAGAGCACTAGGTGTTAGACAGTAGAACATATTTTAGAAAGTGGTTAACTTCTGTTTCAAATAAAAGTAAATTACCTGTCAAAAATACAGTTCTCATGCTCTCTCATTCAATCAATAAAGGTAAGCATTATATTTAACCTCAATCCAAACAGGTAAGAATGAATTCTTGTCTAATACCAAATTTAGTTTAATAACAACCATATATTTTTTTTGGCATCAGGAAAGAACACTTATTTACAGAAAATTTAAAAAGGATCTTTTGTCGTTATTGTTACTCTGGTTTAACTTCAAAACACTGATTCAGAAAGCCTTATGATTTTTCTGACTCCCATTATAATAATGTAAAAGAAAATACAAAGTATTTTGTGATGTAATGGACAATATATCAGAGATTACTGACATCTGCGTTATCACCAAGATAATCATCCCGTTCATCATCTTTGATGCTAACATGTACAACTACCATGTGTTAAGCATGTATGTAAGTAGTTTGCATGTATTAAATCTGGAGGTCGTGTCTCCTGAAAATTTAATTATATATAACTAAAGAATAAGATAGTGAATAGACCTCATTGAAACGGGTTTGCATCCTACTAATACCAAAGGTATTCTTTGCTTGTTAAAAGTTAGGTTCCATGATAAATGAATCTGAAGATGCTGAAAGATACCAGCATGTTTTCATTTTTATCTTTAGAGACATCTAAAGGAAAGGCCTTCTAAATTGCAATCACCAAATTCTGATTTTTTATTTCTTATCTTCAATTTGATTTTATAAACTTGCTCTGAATGTAAGGATTTTATATATCAAGATGATAGTTGTCATTCATATCTCCATCTCCACATTAAAAAAAATCATTATTTCAGTGGGAAGATCAGAGAAACAAACAGGAAATATTTGAATAAAAACGGAATTCACTACATTCACCTGCATTATATAGTGATTTTCTTTCTGAGTTGTATAAATAGAGCATCTAAAGCTTCCCAGAAGTCAGAAAAACAGGGACTGTGCCGCAAGTTTTCAGGAAGCTTTTTTGGTGAGGTTATATTTAGAAGATAAGCTCATGATTTGGTTAGCATTTGAATATTTGTTTTTAATCATTATTAAATATTAATTATTAAGTATTAAATCCTTTCTAACTTTATAAATGGTTTTACAGTGAAAATCCATTGAATGTTCCATTTTACAAATAAAAAGTTGAGGTCAGTAAATGTAGAACATTATATTCTTTTTTTTAATATTTTATTTATATAATTTTAGAGAGAGAGCATGAGGGGAAAAAACAAAGGGGGAGGGGGAGGGAGAAACTCTCCAGCAGATTCTGTGCTGAGCACAGAGCCCGGGGACTTGATACCACAACCCCGAGATCATGACCTGAGCCAAAATCAAGAGTTGGACAATTAAATGAGGGAGGCACTCAAGAGCCCCTAGAACATTATATTCTTGATTGCAAGTTTTGATATTGCTTTTCCTTGTTCATTGTTTGTTGGCATCTTAGTTTCAGTTTGCTTTTCAAATGCACTACTCTACGTAAACAGCAAGGAAAAATGTGGAAAAGACCAAAGAATGAGAGAGGAGTTTACAAGAAGAGCAGGTCTAATAAAGAGAATGCCAGGTTCTGAGAGCAAGAATTTATTCATCAAATGTGGGTGCATGAGGCGTGCTAGGCTAAAAAGAGACAGTGATTCATTCAACAAACAATTTGAATCATTGTCCAAATATTGGACTCTATGTTGGATTAAATAAGTGAATAAAACATGGTTAAAGGTGTGTAGGATGGTGTAGGGAAAACAGCCTTGGTCGCGTAGTCTTGTACACCACCTATCAGCTACTAATTTCCAACCATCTTAGAGACCCAGTTATGGCATTTTCACATCGATGCTCTGTAATCAAATTTCCATTGGGAGAATTTTATAATAATGGGACAAGTTTTAAATACCTGTATTTAATATGTAGTTTGGAATATTAGAGATTGTAAAAGAAATTGTCATTTAATTTTTCTTTTCTCAGCCACAGAAAATCCTCAGGATGTCCAAGTTTTGCATGGACTATTGTTCCTGTCCCATTTCTGTCTACTTTTCTGTAGCTGAAATTTTGACCATTGTCCATATTTAACACCCTTAGAATATGGTTATAAGTATATCTTTTCTTTGCAGTGAGTTAGTCTCTATGGGTTTTCATAACTATATGGGGTTTCATATAGTTAACTCATAATACGGAAGTTATCTAAGACATACTGAAAACAATGAAGCAATTTGCTACTTCTGCAAGGGTGATGGAAAAGAGTATAACTCACACACACATGCACACACACACACACACACACACACACACACACACACACATCACAGAAGACATGCTTGATCTATGCCAGGAGGGAAAAAGGCAGGGGATGTGTGCATTTTGCTTACACTATGCTTACACTAAGGTGTGAGTGAGCATGTAAGACTATTCCAAAGAAACAACTGATTTGGCTTATTTGTAATTTATTCAAAAAGTTAGTAAATCACATTTTGTGGAACAAATATACTACACATAGAAAGGTGTAGAGAACATCAAAAGGTGTTTATAATCTAGTTATAGCAATGAGAAAAGTACATAATAAAGATGGCCAATTCACCCTGATCACACACATGTGCATGAACATAGACACGTATGTGTACAAGAAAAAGACTGAAAGGATTAAGTGGGGTGAGCAGAATAATAGCAATTATTGAGGATCTGGGGAATTTAGGAAAATCTCAGAGATTAGTTTTGGTTGATATTTCTTATATATGGTATTATAAATATATAATATATATATGAAATATACATATACAATGTATATGTATAACTGTGCATGTGTTATATACATATATACACATATATACAATGTATATATACATATATACACACTATATATACACATGTATATGTACTATATACATATATACACACACTATATATATATCTAGTAATTGAGATTGCTTTCTTAAATATAATGCTAGATGGACCTGCCTCTTAACCTCTTGAGTATTTTAAGACATAGACCATCTTAGACTTCCTTTTCTCCCCTTTGCAGAACCTGAAAAAAAAATGCTGATTTCATGGATCTTACACTGGAATACATAGTTTTAAAGATTAAATAACACCCCATAACATTTAGTGTTTAGCTCATCAATTTTGTTTTATAGCAAAATACCCTAAGTATGCAGAATGTCAAAGCTTAAAGAGACTGAGAAATACCGCAAAAACCCATTACTTTAAAAAGTGAACCATATTCATCCCTAAAGCCAATTTAGGTGGCTTACAAAATATTTCCTTGTGCAACAAAATTAATTTTGAATCGATAATAATAGAAAACAGAACTGAGAGGTGAGGAGAAAATGTGGCAGGTGAAAGAATGGAATCCTTGTCACAATTGAACATAAACTCAGATTTTGAGGGTTCAGATGGATAGCAAAATGACAATCTTATATCTTCAGAAGCAAAGAAACATGATAATGCATAGCAGGAAAAACGGCTATGGGGATTTTTTTCTTAAATACATTTAATAATAATGAAAAATACACTTCAGCACATTTTTAGAGCACTGGCACTTATAGATTTGTTTTAATAAGGAGTGGAAAAAAATTGGCAGGCATGCCATCCAGTTTATGCGTAAGAAAACAAGAACCAAAGAAATCAGAGAAATCAGAATCAGACTTCTGATTCAATCGTTCCCACAGATGACATGTGAGGAGATGAGAGCAGAAGGCAATGCTTCCGCAAGAATACAATTCGTACTCTTGGGGTTTTCTGACCGTCCAAACCTCCAAGGGTTACTATCTGGGGTGTTCTCCATCATTTACATTATTGTCTTCATTGGAAATAGCCTCATAATAATAACAACCAGGCTTGACGCTGCACTACAGACACCCATGTATTTTTTCCTGGCGAATTTTTCCTCGTTGGAAATCTGTTACGTGTCTGTCACCCTCCCCAGGATTCTGGTGAACCTTTGGACTCAGGATAGAAGCATTTCGATGCTGGGCTGTGCCACTCAAATGTGCTTCTTCCTTATGCTTGGAGCCACGGAATGTTTCCTCCTGGCAGTGATGGTCTATGACCGCTACGTGGCCATTTGTAACCCTCTGCACTACCCTCTCGTCATGAACCACAAGACATGCATCCAGTTGGCTGTTGGCTCCTGGCTTAGTGGAATTCCAGTCCAGATAGGGCAAACATGTCAGATTTTCTCTCTACATTTCTGTAATTCTAACCAAATTAACCACTTCTTCTGCGACATACCTCCCATCCTCAAGCTAGCCTGCGGGGACACTTTTGTGCACGAGATAGCAGTCTACGTAGTAGCTATGCTGTTTGTTGCAGTTCCTTTTATGTTGATACTTGCCTCTTACGGCAAAATCATTTCCACCATTCTGAGGTTGCCAACAGCCAGGGGACGGGCCAAAGCTTTCTCCACCTGTTCTTCTCACCTGCTGGTTGTGCTTTTATTCTTCGGATCAGCTACCATCACCTACTTAAGGCCCAAATCCAATCATTCTGCAGGAACTGACAAACTGCTCTCTCTTTTCTACACCATAGTGACTCCGATGTTTAACCCCATGATATACAGTCTTAGGAACAAGGATGTGATTGCAGCACTGAAAAGACTATTACTTAAAAAGATAGTGTGATGAGTTTAGTTGTAAATGCTTTAGTTGCTTGCCACACATTCATCAGAGACACATTTCAATTCTCTGCATTCCCCTTTAAGAAGTTAACTGCTTCTAGTTTTGATGTACTTCTAGATACTTCTAAATACCAATCTACAATTTATTGTGTCTGGATACATACCAGGCAAATTAGTCTGTCTTCAGTGCTCCAAGCCCAAAGAATAATCCCACCTCATGAATAAAATAGTAATGTGCACCACCCATTTCATATGAAATTAGAATATAAATAAAGTTCATATTAAATAGAACTCAATCTGTTAAGATTTTTGGCTTGATTATACTAAAAATATACTTGTTTACCTAAACAATCTCTCAAATCTTCACACTGGTATTTGTAACATTCTTTGATTCTATAGCCAGAGACTGGAAATAGCAGCTAAATAACAAATGTTTTGTTGAATGACTGATTAAATAAATTAATCAATAAATGAATATTGCTGTGACACATCTCAGATTCCTGGCAAAATCAAGAGATTTCAGAGCATCAATAAACATTGAAAGCACATTTATTTAACCTACTATGCAGCCATATGGAATTACTTCAATCATAATTTCGAAAAAAAAGTTATATTCACTTAGCTTTCTTCCTAATAACTTCATTCTATGTTAGAACTTAACAGTTCCTAACTTAACAATTTTGGCCCCAAAGTAATTTGCTTTGAATTACTTCACCTCTTCATTAATGGGACTCCAAACAGCTATTCCTACATCAATTCATATTTTGAAAATAAAATATACATGAGTTCAAAAGTGAAGGAATGTGTTAGAAGTTATTTGCAGAATTACGCAAAGTCCGCACAGTTGCATTTGTGTTAGTGTGCCTAAACTTTCATGCCTTTAACCCCTTCTAAAGTGTCTAAAAGTATTAAACCTTTGAACTGGTTTTATCAAGGAAAAAGAGCACCTGTCAACAGAACCACTAATACCTATCCTCCCAGTTCCAGATTTTCAAGTCAGTCACTGGCATGAAGAGATTTTTTACTGCATCTGTCCCTGAGAACTTCTGTTAGGTGTTCTTTGACAATTATGCTGTTTTGTAGTTTTTGCTATAATTGTACGCATGCCTGTAAGACAATATTAGTTCCTGTTCTTTAGATGGTTATATTTTACTGCATCAAACCATTTACATCCACTACCATCTAACATAATGTATCACATTTATTTATTTCTGTATTGTATCCATGAAAGTATATATGCTTATACCCCTTCTCATTTAATGTTTTGTATAAGAATTTTCTGTATGTCCATGATAAAGACCATGATGGAGATGATGATGATGATGGTGGTGATGATAGTAATGATAAAGTTGATGATTATGATAAAGATAGTAGTGGGGTGTTTTTTGTTTCTGAAATTTAGTAAAGCAGGAATTATGATGTCACAGAAACAGTGCTATCCCAGGAGTTCAGATAGCTCAATTTAGATCTCTTTATCAATATTCTGAACAATTCGTTCAGCTAGTTTATTATTATTATTACATTCAGTTAAAGAACAGAAATTCAACTAAGTAAATCTTAAAGACATTATTGCCTTTTTTCAGCAATTCATGAATCTGGCAGCATCCAATCCAAAAGGTAGAAAGGAGCTCTCAAGAGCTACACAAGGTGAGGGATTTTACAGGCAGAAAGGAGCAGGAACAAGGAAGTTATACCAGGCAAAAATGGAGTTGGTTATTGCAAAGTTGCTTTCCTCATAGGGCATGGCAGGAAGGTACCAGGCAGATAAACTAGCTAATGTTCACCAGGTAAATCTTGATTGAGTGGTTTCAGATTCCATTTTTTGGAAGAGCCAAAACTGGAGCTAAGTTTTGGTTTGGTGATGTGAGGCTTAGAAAAAGTGACTCCATTTTGAGCTTGTTGTCTTGTCCTTAATAATTCATAATTAATAAAATTATCAAAACACACTATCTTCTATGAACTCCCAGGGTTATTATAATGGCCAATATCCACCTGGCATGGAGAAGCATTTGGAAAAAGTTTAAAACACCAAAAATGAAAGTGTTGTCTGTATTTCAGTATAATTCTGAGTGAAATCTTTAATTGTGTTTTATTTTATACTCAAATTCATAGAGATAGTCAATAGAGTGCTATTTTTGATGAAAAGAGACATTCCACAATCTGAATTACCTAGGGAAGATAATCTACTTATTTACACATTGGAATTATTTTCCTTTTACTTTATTTGTTTAGTTTAAAAAATGTACTACTCAACTCTTTGCTCATCTAAGCAAGGATTATGGAACAAGTTTAAATACGCCATAGTATTCAAATAAAATATTAATGAACATTTATAACATTATGAATTCAGTGTCAATTAACAACTGTAAGATTATGACTTCCTTTATACTTTTAAAAAATTCCTTGAGACCTGTGTATTTTCTTTTTATATCTCTATCCCTCGTCTTTCCAGTCTGTTAATTCACAATGAGGGAGCCTGTAGAAATTACTCCCTGAATTCATTTAATTATATATGCTATCTATTATCAGCTACTGTAATTGAGGCTGATTAAAAAGAAACTATGAGGGGCGCTTGGGCGGCTCAGTCAGTTAAGTGTCTGCTTTTGGCTTTGGTCATGGTCTCAAGGTCCTGGGATCAAGCCCCGCATTAGGCTCCCTGTTCAACAAGAAGTCTGCTTCTCCCTCTCTCTCTGGCCCTCCCCCCATTCGTGTGCTCTCTCTCTCTCTTTCTCTCCCTCAAATAAATAAATTAAATTTTAAAAAAAGAAACTATGACATAGTTTATAAAAACAATCATCTGACCCTACATATAATTATTTGACTAGCCTACGATTGCTAGTAAGGGCAGCATACATTTTTCAAGTACAGACCAAGAACTTATTCTCATGTATCTTTCTTTTTTTTCTGATTTTTATATACACCAGTCTTCTAGATAGTATCATTTACTGACTTCTGGCCACCCAATGTATAGGGGTAATACATGACTTGGTGTGCCGTTTGCTGAAGATTTATATTTTCTGTTATGTCAAAATAGCTGGGTCAATATATACATCACAACAATTTAAATTTAATGAGGAAGGAAACATGTACATTCTTGTATAAATTCATTTTGGACGAGTGTTGCTATATGTAAAAGATTGCCTCTTCTCTGCCTGGGTGGCACAGCGGTTAAGCGTCTGCCTTCGGCTCAGGGCGTGATCCCGGCATTGTGGGATCGAGCCCCACATCAGGCTCTTCTGCTATGAGCCTGCTTCTTCCTCTCCCACTCCCCCTGTTTGTGTTCCCTCCCTCACTGGCTGTCTCTATCTCTGTCAAATAAATAAATAAAATCTTAAAAAAAAAAAAAAAGATTGCCTCTTCTCAAGGGATTGCATACATTATTATCTCAATAAAGTAACAACTTGGGCATAATGTTCCTCTGAAGAAAATACTTGTTAAAAAACAAAACAAAACAAAACAAAAAAACCCAAAAACACAATTACCTATAAGAATGTGGTAGTGATTATATTTTACAAAAGCTGTTTTAAAAAAGCTTATTTTATCAAAGAATTGTATGACATATGAAAAATATGTGTCTTTAGAGGGTATATAAAAGATTTTTAACATATTGACTTTAAGTCACAAAGAAATATGTGGCCTCATTTTCTCTGATGACCTCTAGAAGCTAAGCATGACATTTGGCTGATAGCGTTCCTGGGAAACATTCCCAGGAGTTCAGATAACTCAATTTAAATCTCTTTTAAATCAACAAGGCAACAGGGTCTTCAGTCCTGTAACCTCAGGGAACTCAACTCTGTCAATAATCTAATTGAGCAAAGAAATGGAATCCCCCCTAGAGCTTCCAGAAGGAAGTGCAGCCCTGCCCACATCTCGATTTTTGCTCATTGAGATCTGTGTTGGACCTATGACCTACAGCGCTGTCAGATAATAAATGTGTGCTATTATAAGTTGATCTATTTGTGGTAACTTATGACAACAGCAATAGGAAACTAATCTACAGAGTCACCTGAACTGATGTGGAGGGTGTTGCAGACTGGTTCAGCACAGATCGATCTAAATCTCCTGTCTCATAATCAATTTAACTAGAGAGCTTGAGAATTTGAAATACTCCACCTCCCAGACCCTCTTCCAGGTAACTATGAGCAGATGACCCAGTGGTGGGATGAATGCAGGAATCAGCAAGGGCTCTCCTGCTTCCATTTTCTTTCATTCCTGGAAGGTTGCAGAGGTCATATCTAAGAGTGGGAAATCAGGAAGATGAAAAAAATGTAGACTTCCGATGTCATTTTAAAAAGCCTGGACTACTTGTTTACCTCATTCCCCAGAAATTGTGTTGTGTGAAGCAAATAAATATGTCTCCTTGCATATGCCTGCATGCAATTCTAAAGGAGAAAATACCTACAGTATTAATGTTTTATAATATTTGGCGGGGGATAGGGCCTCTTTAGATTATTTTCAGCTGGTGTGGAAGTCCATTTGTGGTAGGAAATGTTTCCCAGGAATGCAGGCTTGGGTATTTTTTTTTTTTTAAAGATTTTATTTATTTATTCTACAGGGATAGAGACAGCCAGCGAGAGAGGGAACACAAGCAGGGGGAGTGGGAGAGGAAGAAGCAGGCTCATAGCAGAGGAGCCTGATGTGGGGCTCGAACCCATAACGCTGGGATCACGCCCTGAGCCGAAGGCAGATGCTTAACCACTGTGCCACCCAGGCGCCCCAAGGCTTGGGTACTTTTAATGAATGTGGTAGGATTGAACACTTCAGGTGTTAAAGGTATGATTTTCTTCACTTTGCATGTTCCCTTCACACCTTCATTGATGTATGAATTTCTGAGGTTATAGATAGTTGTGGATACAAATGCGTTTTATTAGTACTTGGCAAGAATTTAATACACTCCAAGTAGCAATGGGGGAGTAGCAAGAAAGTCTAAGAATCATCCATGGGTATTTCAAAGAAAAGAGTTTTAGGTTTCTCTAGGTACTGTTCTTATAATTACATCATACGCCAGACATTTGATAATTTGCAAGGAGTTTCTTTACAAATTTCTTATATTTAAAAAAATAATTTATTTCGTCATTAGCTTTGCTGCCACTCCTGTATGATTTTGGCATTGAAAAGCATTGCTAAATCTGCAACTTTGCAGATATTCTTTATAACTTGGCTTACAAAGAATATGACTTCTTCACCATTATTTGTAATAGTATCCTAAAGCAGGGAAAACTATTTCAAGAGCTTATGATAAGCAGTACCTCTATCAGTACTGATTTATGGTTATTTTTCAATCTAACTTTCCTTTGAACATTCATCTGACCATGATGATAAGTTCCTATAACTAATATTTCATCATTAAGATAAATACTTACAAATGGTCTCACAAAGAAATATGATTGATCCTCTTGTCTTGACATGCTTCAGTCTTGTATTTGAAATATAGGGCCATGTTAACAGTAGTGTGCAAATATTTTAGTAATATTTGTGAATAAAAACCACATTTATTCTATTCTATCATTCACCATTATCTGTGTCCCCTTCTACAGGCTCTATTGACTGTAGTTTTTTTGTGTGCAACACAAATTTTTATTTGTCTATGATAAAAACTCAGGAGTGGGACTTTCAGGTAAATGTATATGGTAAATGTATAATTAACTTCACAATAAACAGCCAACTCACTTTCCAGAGTGGATGTCCATTGGCATTCTTATCAGAAATGCATGAGTGCTCTAGTTGCTGAGTCCTTGCTATCATTAGGCATTGTCATGAATTGTTTTATTTTTGTTGTTGTTGTTATTGTGGGTATTTTTGTCATTCAAATAGGTGTTCAGTGATAACTCATTTTCTTTGGTTTTTTCCTTCCCTAATCAAAACTGATGTGAGCATGTCTTCATGGCCTTATCTGAAATCTCTGTATCTTCTTTGATGAAATGTCTGTTCAAGTTGTTTGTCAATTTTTAAATTAGGTTGTTTTTTTTTATTGAGTTTTGAGAGTTTATGTATATTCTAAACACAAGTACTTTGTTAAATAGGTGTTGTGCAAATGTTTTACCCTAGACTCTGCTTTGTCTTTTCATCCTTTCATGGTATCTTTTACTTAGCAAAAATATTTACTTTAATGAAATTCAATTTCTTTTTTTTCTTCCTTCATGATTCAAGATTTTTTGCCTAACCCAAGGTCTCAGAGTTTCTCCTATGTTAATTCCAAAGTATTCACAGTTCTAATTTTATGTTTACATCTATGATCCATTTTATTGATATTTCAAAGAAACCAAGCTTTTTATTTCATTCCTTTTCTCTGCTTGTTTGTGTTTTCAATGTCATTGATTTCTGCTCTAATCTTAATTATTTCCTTTGGTCTGTTTGCTTTGTATTTATTTTTCTCTTGTTAATCTAATTTCTCAATGTGGAAGCTTAGGTTACTGGGATCTCTTTTTTTTTCTTTTCAGATGTAAGATTTATTTAATTATTTTGCTGTAACAGATAAGTTTTTATTTGTTGTATTTCTCTTGCTTCTTTCATAGAATATAATGGTAGGATTTATATGGCAGCTCTCTGGCATTATCAGGGAATGGGATTGCAGGAATAAGAAAGGGGAGATGTCCCCATCCCCTACCAATATTTTAAATTGAGATAACTGTACAATCACGTGCATTTATAAGAAATAATACAAAGAGCTCCCTTTTATAATTTGCTCAGTTTCTCCTAATAGTAACACTTGGCAAAATTATAATTTAATATCACAACCAGGATACTGACATTAATACAATCACTAGCCTTATTCCAAATTCCCCAGTTTTACCTGTACTCAATTGTGTCTGCATGCACACACGCATGCACGCATACATATGTGTTCCAAGTTTCCCTCATATAATTACCTTCATTCGGAGAGACTGTCTTAGTATTATCTCCTAGAGTAGGTGCACTGGTGATAGATTCTAATACTATTCCTCATCTAAGATCAGTGGGGATGTTTGCAGAATGGAAATGATCAAATGCTACAAATCAGGGTTTCCTTTTACTTTTCTGTCTTCCTTTCTATGCATGTCTCTATATCTATGTATCTATGTATGTATGTATCTATCATCTATCATCTATCTATCATCATCTATCAATTATCTATCTATCATCTATCATCTATCTATCATCTATGTGTCATTATTTATCCTACTAATTCTGCTCTGATGAATAACCCTGACTAATATACCTCCAAAGTTTCCATCTCCAAATACCATCACATTGGTGAGGGCTTCAACATATACACTTTTAGGAGGACAGGATTTTCGTCATAGCACCCATGCAGTTAAAATAGCCCAGTGTAAAAGAAAACGAGGTCCTCAAGGATTTAAACCCATTATACAGGACGTATTTAGAGAAGGGGTGATTGTCTCAACTAGTTCTCCATCTTGAAGCCCAATTTGGCCTATTTTTCAACTTGGAAATAATGGATATCAGGCTATTACCACAACTTTAATCTCACGGTCCCACTCATTAAGGCTCCCACATGAAATATTACTGAAATTACTGACTCTGTCAATCAACAAGTTTTAAATATTTTGTAGCCATAGATTTGGCCAATATGTCCTGTTCAGTGTCTATTACAACAGTCTCTCAGAGCAGTTTGCCTTCAACACTAAAGGGATATAATTCACCTTTACTTAGCCATCCATGGAGTATTTCAATAGTTCTGCCATCCCACACAAATTTTTCAGGCAAGATTTTAACTGCATTCAGCTCTCCGCACACATAGCAATGTTATTGTGTATAAAGTATCCTCCTCCAAAGAGATTCATTTGACAGACTCGTTTCAGACATACAAACATTTACTAGGGAGCTCATAAAAAGGGGGTGGACCATTATCCCTCACAGTAAAAGACCCACCCCTGAAGCTTATTTGGTAAACCAGAGGTGGCTTTATCCCTACCACTACAACGAAACAGCTATTGATTGTCTTAGCACCTACAATATTAAAACAAAGCTAACATCTTACAGACTTTTTGGAATTTGGGAAGAAACATATCTTTGATTTTACTTAAGTCTATTTATGCTTTGGCTCACAAAATTTCCCAATGTTAATAGGGCTTCTTAAAAAGAGTTTCTAGAATCTGCCCCAATGACAATACACCTGGCTGTCCTGTTAGTGCCTCCCAGAGGGCCCTTCATTCTAGAGGCTTTAGCAACCTCCTCATTCAACCTAGAATCTCTGGATCACCAGTAAATGGTCATAAGTTTCCCCAGGACTTCTGTTAGAAGAAACTGCCCTCCTCAGCCCCATGTTACATACCATTAAAGGGGTAATTATAGGTGCATACTGGGCTCTCCTCAAAACAGGGGCTCTCACAGGCCCTAATCCCGTGGCTTACTGTGTCTTGTGTCATGGAAACAGCACCCCCACAAGATCAGGGCAGTTACTGAGGACTCCCTGCTACAGGGTAAAGCTAAACCTGGGCCCACAGGTATATCCCAGTTTCAGCAGCGTGTGGTCTCCCCTGACCTCAGTCTGTTGCCAGAGACCATGGTGCTGAGTGAGTTACCTCTCTCCTGGACACTTTGGATAATCACGGAGCAGTTAGAGTCAAGTGAATGTATAGGAAAGGGAGTTTTTACACTTACGGACAACATCCCTACCATTGCATTGCACATGATAGAACTCTCTAGAGCGGTGGCATCCTGCCCCTTATCAGGACATCCCTGACCACAGAGGAGAACCCAGGATGGGCACAATTGCTCAGACTTCAAGCAGTCATCTTGGTACTCTGGCCAGTAATCAGCTCCATCTTTACCTTTTTATAGACTCTTGGACCATTGCCAATAATTTGACCATTTGGTCACCATAATGGCAGCAAAAATAATTCCTTATATAGAGTTGTCACAGCCTCTGGCAAATAGCCCCCAAGGGCATGAGACCCTTATTCTTACAATGGCAAATAAATTAACTTTGCCAACAGCTTGGATGATCATGAACATAAATCCTTCCCCAGGCAAGCGTTCAGATGATGCCTTAGCTCCAGCCAAGGTTGATCACAGCTTGCTGAAAGACCCAGCTCAACCCTGTTCACACTCCTGCCCTACAGGGACTACATGATGATAAATAGGTACTGATTTAACCTTCCAAGTTTTTGGCAATTCATTATGCAGCAATAGATCACTAATGTAGATGTCCTTTATCAGCTTGAGAAAGATCCCTTTTTCTAATTCATTAAAATATTTACTTGGACTGTGTATTGAATGTGTCACGTTGTTGGGTTTTCTTTCTGCATTTATTGAGATAATCTTATGGCTTTTCTCCTTTATTTTGTTCATATGGTTAAATAAATTGATTTTTAAATGCCCACCAACACTGAATTTCTGAAAATCCTTCTTGGTTTGTTATATTATCTGTTTTAAGTAACATTGGATTTGATTTACTAATATTTTGTTAAGGACTTTTTGTATCTGTTTTCATAAGTTAGATGATAATATTATCATCTTTTAAAAAATTCTTCTCGGGTTTTTGTTTTAAAGTTATCTTGGTTTCATACAAAAAGTATAACACTATGCTATATTTGTCTATTCTCTGAACAATTTTGCATAATTTGAAATTGTTTCTTCCTAAAATATTTAGAATTCACCAGATAAGCCCTTTGGGCTGGTACCATTTTTGCAAGAAAATTTTGAGTGTCATTTTTTTCTGAATGCAGAATAATAGTTTGACTTTTTAAACTTTGTCTAATGTGGTCATTATAATGTCTTTTGAAAGCCTTTATTTCTGATGAGAAATCAACGCTCATTTTGATGTTTGCTTCATTTGATGGTTGTTTGGGCTACTTTGTATATTTTATAGTTATTTTTGTTGTTGTTTTGCTTCATTTTCTTTTATTTAACTATTCTATGCCTAGATGTAATTCACTTTGCATTCATTATACGTTCACTGAGATTCTCAATCTGAGTGTTGGTGTAATTTCTCTGTGTTTTTATAGAATTATTATTATTATTATTTATTTTTTAGGGATCATGTTTTCCTGCCTCTAAATATTTCTCATGATTTTTTAAATTTATTTTACAATGGATATTTTGCATAAAAAAGCAGTAGAGACTTAAGTAGACAATATTTGCCCTTAGAATTAAGAACAATTCCTCTGTATAGCTGCTAGGATAAGGGGCGGAGTCAATCAAATCTATAGTTTGGTCTGGAATTTTCTGCAGCTTTAATTAGATTCATTTCCCCATTGGCTCTAAATACTTCTATTATTTATACATAGTGAAGTGGTGAGGATTTTTCCTTTTTTTATTGCTCAGTTTGGTAAAAATAGAATTTCTTGTCCATTCTTTGATGCCTTTGTGTAGATTCAAAATAGCTTTATTCATTATTTTAATTGTTTTCAGTAAGATGGCTGGTCTGCATGTCTTAGGCTGTCACAGTCCCAAAACAAGAAATCTCCTTTCTTACAACGTACTTGTTCATTCATGTAAACTAGCTTTTCCCCTTGCTTTGACAGTTTCTGTAGGACTGATTTATGGTTAAGTTACCATTAACCTTCCTAATTTGATACTTTTTTAGAACATGAGTTCAATATTAATTCAATTGTATTTTAGTTGGTCTGCCATAAAAGTAATTCAACCTATTGGGGTATTGATACCAAGGGTAAGAAAGTATAGAATCAGGATTTACTGTTTAATGATGCTTTATTGGGGCTGAAAGTCAGAATATGATGTGTGGAGAGAAGAGAGACCTCTTACCCAAGTAACAGAAGTGTTTCTTAAAAGAAAATAATGAAATCTGAAAAACACTCCTACAGGATGAGAAATCAAATGCTGTTCAGTTGAATGAAATAACAATGACACCAAAGGTCTCTAAGAACATGGGAAGATGAGGGGTGTCTTCAGGACTTAGACGTACTACTTAGGTGATTACATGGCTGTCTCTGGTGCCATCTAGTGTGTAGAAGATGTAACAACTCAAACAAAAGGAAAAAAAAAAACAAGTGTTCGTTCTCTCCCAAGCAGTCCCAACATGAAAGAGCACTTGCTGGGAAAGTCTGATTTCTTAAGAACTGGTTCAATGTGGGCATTCAAGGTATTTGGGTGACAGAGCATGTATTTTTCTGGTGACTTTCAATACCACATTGGTTTCAGGTTCTAAGCAAAAAAATCTTAATAAAAGCCCTCTGACTCATCAATTTTCATTCATTCCCCTGTTTCCTAATATTCAATTCACCATTCATTAAGTTAAATTAGTTCAATAAGTTGCTTATTATAGATCTATTTTTCAATTAATTTAATTATTTTCTATAGATTCCAATTCCTCGGTGAATTTCTACGCTCTTTTGTCATTTTTCCAATTAAATTTTTTTAAACCTACCTTTACAATTATTTTAAAGTTCTCACTTGCCACCTCCAATATGTGGTTCATTCTTCATTTGCTTTTAGCCTTTTTCCCTTCGTTATTGCTCATAAGTCTTGTCCACCCTTTGTGTATTAATATGTTTGCTTATTTCATGCCTTATAGTGACTAAAAAGAAAAATGTTCCAGATGATTTCACCTACCATAGATGGTTCAATCATTCCTCTGATGAAGTTAAGGTTGCTAATCTCAATTCAATCAGAAACTGATCTGAGTTGAATCTTCCTTACAGTTTTGGCGAGATGGAGTGAACCTCCAGTTCACTCCTATTTGTAAGGCATGGCCTTCCAGGTTTTCACTTCAGAACTTGGGCTCTCTCCGCTTGACTTGTATCAAAAAAAAAAAAAAAAAAAAAAAAGTTNAAAAAAAAAAAAAAAAAAGCTTGGGCTCTCTTTGTCTCTTCAGCAAGAAGAGAAAGAATTTCCTATGTTTCAGAGGTTTCTGGTTTGTATCTTTAATCTGCCACCCTGACTAACTTTAGAATTTGGTAAATGCCAGTGTCACTCTGTGTGTGAGGCCATTCAAATTTCCAGTTTTGCACTACTCCTGTGTGTGCAATTGCTGAAAGTTTGGCAAGTTGTTTTTGTGAGTTTTTTTGTTTTTTTGTTTTTTTGGGGTTTTTTTTTTGTCCATCTGAAGCCCTGTTCCAGGGACCATACTTGTATTCTCAGACTTGATTCTCAGGGAAATGTGGTTTCTGATTGTCAGGTCAAATGGTAAATCCCTTTAAGTTTTTGCACTTTTTTATTCTCAGAACCCAAATTCATAGCATGTCTTTGTATCCTAAGCACTAAGAAATCGGGAGAAATTCCACTTTGTTTTTCCAAAAGTTTTAGTGCTTTTTGTCCATTAATGCTAAAGCTGTGAATTTAGGAAATATCTTGAGTAGAAAATCTACCATTTGTTTGAGGTTCCTCACATCTTCATTTTTGATATTCCAGCTCTGTGTAACTGCCAAAAGTTCTAGAAAAGCCCATATTCTCAGTCTCTTGCCTGTACTCATACTTGATAAATTCTTAGAGGGACATCTGTAAGTTTTCAGCTCACTTCAAAATAAGTATAACTTTTCTCGAAGTTTCTCTCGTCCTTCGAGACCAGAACATATGAGTTTATATGTATGATGCAAAAGGTGATTTCCTCCTGTATTACAAAAGTAAACAGTTGATAAGACAAAACCGAGGTTACTGGTCTCCGTAATTAGGAAGAACACACCACACAGAGCTTTCACAGTTTCAGTGGAGAAGGAAGCAAGGAAAGAATTTATTAAGAATTGGACATTTGGTTTAAGGTAGATCTTTCAAAGCAAGAATTTGATAGGATTGGCCAGAGATCAAGAGACAGTAGTTCAGGTTGGTGGAAACAAAGAAAGGATTTTGTGGCAAGAGATCCAAAGAATTTGAGGAGTAAACTGTTGATGTTTTCCACTGAAGAGTCTATGGGTTGTTGTGGAAATTTTTGTAATGAACAATCAAAATATTTGCCTGGGCAAAAACTCTTAGATCAATTTAGTCATGCTAATAAAAACAGAAATCTTAATCTTAATGTAGATGTTAAAGTCTGGTTTTAGTTCTTCATTTCCAGGTTAAGTGTGATGATAGGCAGTATCTAAGCTATAAGTTACTTTTTTTTTAATGTTTTTTTTATTATATTATGTTAGTCACCATACAGTACATCCCCGGTTTCCGATGTAAAGTTTGATGATTCATTAGTTGCGTGTAACACCCAGGGCACCATGCAATACATGCCCTCCCTACTACCCATCACCAGTCTATCCCATTCCCCCACCCCCCTCCCCTCTGAGGCCCTCGGTTTGTTTCTCAGAGTCCATAGTCTCTCATGCTTCATTCCCCCTTCTGATTACCCTCCCTTACTTTATCCCTTTCTTCCCCTACAGATCATCCTAGTTCTTATGTTCCATAGATGAGAGAATGATATGATAATTGTCTTTCTCTGCTTAGAAGTTACTTTTAATTTACCTTTTTCCCCCCAAGAAGTTATTAATGGGAGCAAAATTTACTATGAGTGATCACATCCTACCTCAAATGGAAAGCTGTTTTTAAAATTTTGTATGGAAATGAGAGATTATTGAGTTGTGTAAATACTATATCTCTTTCTTCTCTCAATAATTCCTACATGGGACATACCTGATCCGTTGCTTCCAAAGTCCTGTGTTATTTTCTGATATCAGATAATATAAAATCAGATGTAGCAAAGTAATATCACCTGCAGTGCCTTCTTCGTAAACTAAAATCTGAAACTAAGAGCCAGTATCATACTTGGTACAGCTGATCTGATGTTAGAAAGTTATATTTCAACTGTATCTATTTGCCTAACAACTGTGTTTTTCTAGAACTCTTGAATAATGAGTACAATCAGCTTATCACTATAAGAAAGCTTCCTTTCATCCCACCTTGTCTTCTAGCTCTCCTGATTACTATGGCAGGGACATTTAGAATCCTCATAAAGAATGGTGCAAAATCCTAGGAATTAGGCAGCGATTCCAAACATTTTGCTACAGAGGAATGCTACTGCTGCATTTTACAACAGTCTTAAAGGCTTGGACCTCTGCCTATGGGTTCAAATAGATCACTCAGTTGGTGTTGGGTTATCACTCTCCTCTTTGAAAAGTAGGAATAGGGAAAGGGAGTGGGTATTTTTTATCTATTAATGGATGAAATTCTAAATAATTGCACCATAAAATGTAAATTTGTATAGAAAATTGGTTTCATTAAAATTATTAAAGTTTAAAACATATTTACAATTTTTTCATTACCATCATTATCACAGTAAATTTTTAAAATTTTTAAATTTTTTTACAGCAAATTTTTTTTCAAGATTTTATTTATTTATTTTGCAAAGAGAGAGTACAAGCAAGGGGAACAGCAGGCAGACGGAGAAGCAGGGCTTCTGCGGGGGGACGATCCCAGGACCCTGAGATTATGACCTGAGCTGAAGGCAGACGCTAAACTGACTGAGCTATCTAGGCACCCCTACAGTATCTTTTTTCTTTTAATTGTTAAATTCTCAGTATAGCCATGTTATGCTAAAATGACTATCGTTTTTGCTTAAATTGTTAACTTACAGTTCATCAACCCTGCCACTAAACAAAATAATTTCAATAAAATTTGCATATAGATGGGAGGATCACCCCGCAAATAAAGAAGAAAACTAAATTCAGATCTGAGTTCACCATAATTGGGGAATTTTTCAATAGTTAGAACATCCACAGTGAATTGAAGCTGTGAAACTCCTCTCCTTAAAAACAATTAAACTGAAGTTACCTGGCCATTTTTCAGTCCTGAATTAGATTTTTACATCAGATATTAGTTTTAACAGGATTTCCCTAAGACTCTGCAAATATGAGTCATTAATAAACCCGTTTTATCCTGTGAGAAAAAAATTAGAGCTTATAATATAATTAGTGACACTATTAGACACTGTGTCAGATGCTGTGTATATAAGACTAATTAGTTGAGGAGAGCTTGTTCTTAATAACTGGGATGGTTCTGCCATCACTTTGATGCTTTCTGGCAAAAGATACTCATCCGTATGTCCTTCCAGCGTCTCAGGAAGCACCTGCTGGAATCAGGTTCTACAGAAACCTTTACTGTGCTCAGCTTTTAAGGACATGAGAAAAAATTATCAATTTTCAGTACTGATAATAATAAGTAACAATTTTTGAGCTTCCATGGAGTTTTTGGGAAAAAAATTAAATGGTGATAGGTTTTCAGATATTTGAACTATTTCCAAAGAATCTCCACAATAAAGAGGGTCCTTCGGGATTCCAGGTGTCATTATAAAGAACCCCAATATGACTAAGATCGGCAAGTGCCTATTCAAATTAATACTACCAGAATTTCTATTATCATTACCAATTTTTTAGAAAGATATTTCACAATAACAATAACCTGTTAATTATTCTCTAGGTGCCCCTTGGATATGAGCATGTTTCGAACCCTTCATTTATTAGGTCCCCAATGACACGAGAAAGCATGTATAAGTCTTTGGTTCTGCTGATGAATTGATTCAAGCAGGTAATTAGAAAACAGCTCCTTCCTTGGTAAGTGGCTTCTGTGGTTACTAGAGTGGCTTTAATTGTACAAAAACAGGATTCTGTGGATCTGAGAGCAAGAACCATGGAATTGTGTTTAAATGGTTCAGAAATCACATTCATCAGTTGGTATTGAACTCACAACATAATCTCTCTTGGGTCATTGTTTCTTATATAACTTCTACAGGGGTCTAAAATACTTTTGATTTATATAAGCTCTTTTTTTTGGTTACAGATAAGAAAAATGAAACATGGTGGGTTACCTGACAATTTGAATTAATTTATTTTCTATACTAAGATTGTTTTGTTATAGATTTGGGAAGACTTTAGTGAATTATAGCTTTTTTATTTTTCTTTAAATTTTAGTTAGTTAACACACAGTGCAATATTGATTTCAGGGGTAGAATTTAGTGATTCATCACTTACATACAACACCCAGTGCTCATCACAAGTGCCCTCCTTAATAGTCATCCCTATTTAACCCATGCCTCTGCCCTCCTTCCCCCTCCCCCAGCAACTCTGTTCTCTTTCCTTAAGAGTCTCTTATGGTTTGCTTCCCTCTCTCTTTTTTTTTCTTTTTTCCTCCTTCCCATATGTTCATCTGTTTTGTTTCTTAAACTCCACATATGAGTGAAATCATACGGTATTTGTCTTTCTCTGACTGACTTATTTTGCTTAGCATAATACTCTGTAGCTCTACCCATGTCTTTGCAAATGGCAGGATTTTATTATTTTTGATGGCCAAGCAACACATATATAAGAGGATATATGTCCCTTCTTTATCCATGCATCAGTTGATGGACATTTGGGCTCTCTCCATAGTTTGGCTATTGTTGATAATGTTGCTATCAACATCAGGGTGTGTGTACCCCTTCGAATCTGTATTTTTGTATCCTTTGAGGAAATACCTAGCAGTGCAATTGCTGGATTGTAGGGTAGTTCTATTTTTAGCTTTTTGAGGAAATTCCGTACTCTTTTCCAGTTTGCATTCCCACCCACAACTGAAACGTTGTATTTTGATTCAGTCTTTTCATTCATTACTTTTTGAAGCAAGAATCTAAGATTCACTATCTTCTCCTACCTTGTCATTCACACCTCTCTCATTTCTCTAAATGGACAAGATGACCAATCAGAAATTCTCAAGAACACATGCCCTGCTTTTTCCGTAAACATGGAAGCATTTCTTCCTGCTTTAAGCAACAGCCAGTCTCACGGTGGCACCCCCCCCTTAGTAATCCAACCACCTTCATGGTCGCTCTCATGAGCGTTGGCTTGGGACACACCTGGACTTGAATTATGCCTATCAATGAGTAGCTTAATGACATGGCATATTATTTCAATGTTTGTATCCAAAATACAAAATTAGTAATAAGAATGCAGCTTTATGTATCACGAGGGCCAATGTATCACGAGGCTTTGGAGTCAGAAGCTTGGGTTTCAGTCGTGTTTCTATCACACCTTACCTCTCAAACTCTCTGTGCCTCAGTTTCTTCATCTGTAAAAGAAAGAGGACTGCGAGGACAACAGCATTGTAATTGTGTGTGTGTGTGTGTGTGTGTGTGTGTGTGAGTGACAAATTATATATAATGTGTTTAGAATATTGCATTGCGTGTAGTGATCATTATGTAAGTGATAGATATTATTAATAAAGTCTTGCCACCTAGTGCTGCTCAAAAGCTAAGGGTGGAAGAGAACAGGGGAGTAATTAAAACTAATCTTTACTTTTTACATACCATGTGTCAGTCTCTCTAAAGTGTGACCACATAGAAGGATGGATAGATAGATAGATAGGTAGGTAGATGATAGATAGACAGATGATAGATGATAGATAGAGAGATAGATAGATAGATAGATAGATAGATAGATAGATAGAGATACAGACAGACAGATAAATTTTTGTAACCTATGTAACCGTCTGAGATGCCTGTCATTTTTACACTACCGATGAAGATATATCCATTAAATTGCACTGGGTCACACAGCTCGCACGTGACCAAGATGAGATTCTAAACAAATTCTTACTAACTCTAGTGTAAAATTTTATCTTTTCCAAATATCTTGATGACTTTGGAAACAGACAAAAGAATAAATGAATCACTGTCCCACTGTCGTCCTGCATCTCATTCACCCTCTGAGGAAATACCATGACAGGATATTAATCCTCTGGTTCCCTTAGGCTTCTCTGTGCCCATGTCCTAGGGTGTTTGAATGATTAGATGACGTAAAAGAATGAAGTTCACACCACTGTCGCTGACAGAATACATTTTACATAAATGAGAGAACAAACCAAAACAATTTGGTTCCCTTCCTGGCAATATTACCATAGCTCATTGAATAGTTTGCTTGTTTGTTTTATGTATTTCCAAGTACATCTTTTAAGGTTAAGAGAAAAGTTTTTGTACTTCAAGCTCAAGTTCCATTTTTTTCCCTACTGAAAAAATTCTGAGGTCCCTGAAACAAGCTTTGACAGAATTTTTAGACTCAACACCCTGAATTATACTAGCATAAAAATAAATGGGAGCTAACTATTTTTGTTTGCACAGAACATATAATCAGTGAGGAGGCCATATACAGTAAGAGTTTTGAATTAGAAGCCAACTTATTACTAACTTTTTGCCCACTTTATTCAGTCAGCTAATATTCATCAGGCACTCACTAGAAGCCAAGAATTCTAATAAATGCCAAAAATAGAAAAATGATTAATTTAACCATTTTGGTTTAGTATCTTTTTTTAAATTAAGATTTTCTTATTCATTTGAGAGAAAGAGAGAGACAGAGAGCACAGCAGGGGGAGAGGCAGAGGAGAGGGAGAAGCAGACTCCCTTCTGAGCTGGGAGCCCGACATGGGGCTCGATCCCAGGACATGGAGGTCATGACCTGAGCTGAAGGCAGACACTTGACCATCTGAGCCACCCAGGTGCCCTCTTTGGGCTTATTATCTTGATGGGATTTGTGGAGTCACCTAAACTCTTTCCTGTCAAGAATGTACTCACAGCTGATGTTTACTGGCATTTTTTTTTCATTTCATTAATATCACATTTACTTCATATTAAAAAAAATAATATAACCAGCACTGCTCTGCCAGGAGTACAACGTACTACTATCTGTTAAATCCTGGAAAGAAAGAGCAAATTGCTCTACTGTTATCCTAAGGCAGACTCTAAAGTTAATTTATGTTTAATAATAAGTGTATTTTTCCTCTCTTCATATCATCATTAGTCCATCCATTAATCCATCACTTCTTTAATCCCCTGAACCAGCTATTATGCTATATCTGGGTAAGAAAAAGTAAGCAAAATCAGATCCCTACATGCAGAAACCAACTATCCAACAGAAGACAGAGTCATTCATCAAACGAATAGGATAAAACTAGCGACCGTGAGATCTGATAGTTACTAAATTCTGAAATGCATCTCTCGGGGTTTTTATTTGAAAGGGAGTTTGGGCTTGGAGTCGTTGCTTGCTTGTTTGTTCCCTGCAACAATAAAATAACCATGTAATTATATCTGTTTTTCTCTTTCCCTCAATGTACCATTTTAGGATGTTAGAATTCTCATAGAAAGAAAACAACACGGAATATGGAATTGATGGATGGAAACTACACTTTGGTGACCGAGTTTATTCTTTTAGGGTTTCCGACCCGTCCTGAACTGCAGATTGTCCTATTCCTCCTGTTTCTGACATTGTACGGTATGATTTTAACAGGGAACATTGGATTGATGATGTTAATCAGGACCGATCCCCACCTTCAAACCCCTATGTATTTTTTCCTTAGCAACCTCTCCTTTGCAGACCTCTGTTACTCCTCCATCATTGTTCCCAAAATGCTGTTCAATTTCCTCTCAGAAAACAAATCTATCTCCTATTATGGCTGTGCCCTACAGTTTTATTTTTTCTGTGCTTTTGCCGATACAGAATCCTTTATCTTGGCTGCCATGGCGTACGATCGCTATGTCACCATCTGTAACCCTTTGCTGTATACAGTTGTGATGTCTCGGGGCATCTGTATATGGTTGATTGTCTTGTCCTACATGGGTGGCAACATGAGTTCCCTGGTTCACACATCCTTCGCCTTTATTCTAAAGTACTGTGATAAAAATGTCATTAATCATTTTTTCTGTGACCTCCCTCCCCTGCTTAAGCTATCCTGCACAGACACATCCGTTAATGAGTGGCTTCTCTCCACATATGGCAGCTCAGTGGAAATTATCTGCTTCATAGTCATCATCATCTCCTACTTTTTCATCCTTCGCTCAGTCCTGAAGATCCGCTCTTCCAGTGGGAGGAAGAAAACCTTCTCCACATGTGCCTCTCACCTGACTTCTGTGGCCATCTACCAGGGGACTCTTCTCTTCATTTACTCACGACCCAGCTATCTGTATTCTCCCAGCACCGATAAATTTATCTCTGTGTTCTACAGCATTATCATCCCAGTGCTGAATCCATTGATCTATAGTTTGAGAAATAAAGATGTAAAAGATGCTGCTAAGAGAGCTCTAAGGTTAAAGGTGGATTCTTCATGAACTATAATGCTCTGAGATTCATCTAAATCCCCAGTTACGAGCTCTAATTGGGAACATGCAACATGCCTACCAGCAGACATGCAAAGATTTTATCGAACACTTGGTTTTCATACAGCCAAATTCAAGTCATAACCCCGTGATGGAAGAAAACATTTAAAAGTTTCAAAATTGCTGCTAAATAATAGAGTACCATTCAATGATTACTCACTTGGACTTAATGCTAAAAGGTGTCTTATCAGGTAGTCTTAGGGATGGTAAATACCTCAGAAAAGCATGTGTGTGTGAGCATGTGTCCGTCCATGTGTAAGAGATCTCAGTTACATGGTAGATTACTAGTTGAGGGAGGAGGCCAGATTCTCTTGGTTCATATGCCAGCTCTGTACCCCGCTAGTGAGTGGCATTTTGAATAAGTTACTTCATTTTTCTAGGCTTCAGTTAACTTATCTGTAAAATGGGGAGAATATAGTACACAGATCATCGATTGTTGGGTGATGAATGGAGCACATGCTGTGAATAGTTCCTGTACCACTTTAAGCCCTTGATAGATGTTAATTATAGATATATTTGTATAATAGTTCACATTAATTAAATGTATATTGTACAAGGAGATGGTGAGAGGTAGAGATGTCATGGAAGCAGTAATACAAGATCAAATCCATGTTCTTAAGTTCAGTTCAACAATCTGATGCTTACCTTCTATACTCAATCTACTCCCAAGTAATTTGGAAACTTTTTTCTAAATAGCACCTTGAAGAATATAGGTTAATTGCAAGGAAAACTATTTGATTTGTCTTCCTGTCTATCTTTTATCTTTTATACACCAAAGTATTATTAGACGGATGGAACATCTTTCTCTGTCCTCTCAGAAACAGAATCAGCTTTCCAATATATCATCTGTACCGTCATGAGGAGATCAATGCATGTGCCCTGGGGGGATATCTGAAGACTGAACTTAGAGGCACGTATCTGCAAAATGTGTTTCAGTAACTGATATTTTATGCTGTACCTTATTTTTTGTTATTATATTATTTTTCTCTATGATAATAAATATTTACAAGCTTTGACCCGGAAATATCAAGGTTTAAAAAGTATGCTTAAATCCATGTCCTCTTTGTTGCACAAGATACAGCCCAAATTATTGCCAGTTTTTAATTTCCTTAGGAATCTTGCCTTTGGACTTCTGACCAAAAATGCTTCTCCTAAGCATTTCTGTTGTTTCATTCGCTAAGAAGAGAGCACAGTCACTCAGTCACACACCCTCCAGCACACTCTAATATTACATTTATATTTACTAAGCCAAGATTCACTTGGCCAAGATTATAGAGAATCCCACAGAGCCATATCAAATGCGTATCTATCAACAGATTTTCACGTTCGCTAAGCTCTTAACATATACAAGCATCTATTAGCGAGAGTGTTTACAGTGCAATACTACATATCCAGCTACCCATGAAAATCTTAGTTTTGTGACACCATGGCCTTTTCATGCTCAGTAATTACATCACTAAATATTACACCACTTATGAGGAAGTACAGCTGTTTTCAAGTGAAGGAATAATTAAAAATACAAGGTATCGGTAATTTTTCAAGGTCCAAAGACCTGCTGTTATTTGCTGAGCTTTCTAAATGGTCCACACTGCTTTTCCCACTGGGAGCATCCTATATTTCATCCATGGGGGGTTCCGGGCACCTGCTAAATTCCCAAGACTGTGTGTAGCCAGCAAGGTCTGAATTTATACTTGAGGCCCAGCACAGTCAGAACTTTCTGAGGTCACCCACTTAGCTAGGCCTTCCTCTGTGGTTTTTGCTGATGCCTGTGTGGTCCCCATATTCCCAAAGCTGCTTAATCATCATTTAGGTAATAAAAGCAGAACCACAATAAACATTATGGGAAGAGGAGCTTTATGCCTGAACCTCATGCAAATTCCTTTTTTTTATTAATTCTAACCTGAAACCACACTAGAAAGATTTGGGAAATGCAGCTCCAAGCCATAACCACATTGGCAGAAGGATCCCAAATAAACGACCCCTTTCAACATGCTATTTCAAGACATGTCTTGTAATCACAATCAACTTTCAAGTAAGGCGACAGTGAAAGCATGCTTATTTCTAACAAATGCATGCATACAACTGAAAGAAAAAGAGGCTACCCAAAGTTGTATACGCCATTTTATCCTTAGGGGTGGTCTAAGGCCCTTTTAGTTAAGTCACACTCCTTTGATTTCCTATAACTTGCAAAAAAATTGAGACAGAAGTTTAAACCTTCTCACCATATCTTATGTTAAGAAGCAGGGGAATTGGAGAGGTGGAAATATTGGTTAATATATTTATATCAAAACAAAGGAAAAACACAGCCATAACCCCTACGGTCTTGCTTGCACTACTGGCCACAGGATCATAGCTGGTATATAGAATTTCCTTTTCTCCACAATCTCTTCTATATTCCCTTTAATTTCAGTGAGCATCCCAGGTGCCTTGTTTTCCTGTCTTGTGCAGTGACCCAAACCTTTATTCCCCAAGTATAGGTATCATTACTAGTTCTTTCTACGTGGGACTGTTACGGTTTTCTATCAACTTTGTAATCCTAGATATGGAATTCTAAAAGGTGCTCCCAGAGGCTCTCTTGCCTTCCAGGAACATACCCCACTACCCTAACTCTATAGTAAAGATCACCTGTCCCTTTATATTCAAAACCGATCACCCCAACTAGTAGAGAAACCCCTTTTTGCCTATTGACTAGGTAGCAAGTGTCTCAAAGTGACCAGTTAGCAGTCTTGGCATTAGTTCAATGGAACCATTTTGTGTTCCCTATTTAAGGATTACTTACTTATTTATTTATTTTAACAAAGACCAATAGCCCCTAAAATTGAAAGGACTGGAAGCAAACTTTTCTTTAGCAGGCCATTAGGAATGATAAGAGAGGGGCTACCTCTTTTTCTCTGCTTTTTCAGAATTATCAGGATCTAGGTGAAACTCTTTAAATGCATTATCCTTGTATATATGAACTATATTAATGGAAAAAATCCCCAAATCTAATAAATTACTATTCTTTGCACATCACCTTCCATTTCAAGTAGCCAGAAAGACTCAGCAATGAATATTTAGGAAAGAGCTGCTTTTGCACATGCCTGTCATATGGAGTTTAGAGAACACAAAATCTAAACATTGGTCTTATTCCTGAAGTCTCAAATGTAGTCGAATATATTGTATATATAATTTTTATATGAACAAAAGCAACATAATTCAATAAAGGATGTACTAAGTATAGAGAAGGTGATGGAGTCCTAAAGTCAACGAAATGGTGAATCATATGTAGTCAGCGGATGGGAAGAAGACATGCTCCCTGAGAAGAGCAGCCTGGCAAGCAAGGTGCAGTTGACAAGAATGCTTTTAGCATCATTGTTCACAATAATCAAAAGGCAGAAACGACCCAAATGTTCATGCAATTGATGTATGAATTAACCGAATGTTAATTCCATAAAATGAAATGCTATTCAGCCATAAAGCGAAACAAAATTCTGACACAAGCAGCAACACGGATGAACCTTGAAAAAATTAGGCTGGAGGAAAGAAGCCCCACGCAACTTAACACATGTGTATAATGTTGTTTATATGAGATGCCCAGAGTGGGCAGCGTGCAGACTAGAAAGTGGGTTAGTGGTTTTTGGGAGCTGGGAGAAGGGGTGAGGGGTGTGGCACCTAACAGGTATGGGTTTTTCACAGTTCTGGGGTTAGATAGTGGTGATGGCTCAACAACCTGGAAAATATGTTTAAAAAACCAAAAAACTGTATACTCTGAAAGGGTGAATTTTACAGCAATCAATGAGACTTCAATAAAAAGAAAATACCATTGAATTGTAGTAACATACGCAAATGTGGTATGAACGAGAATGTTTCAAATATGGAAGAAATAAAATGAACAATCACAAGGAGCTAGAAATGATTAAAGAGGGTCGACTTGGGTTTCATTAGATTTCCTCTTTGACTAGAGGAAAATGATATAAATTCAGAGAAGCTAAAGCATACTATAAAAATAATTTGGGTTTTCTTCCTGGCATAGATCAACTTGGTGACGGTAGTGAAGCATTAAAGCTCAGCCTTTGCTAAAGTTGTTTCTAAATTCACAGGGGGCTCTACAGAACCAGAAATATAATTAATGATGCTTGCATAACATCAAAGCCTAAGGGCAGTCCCTTCAGAGATTCAAGTCCCAAAAGTACCTGCTAAAATAAAATTCTAGCTGCCTATTGTTTGGCCATCAAAGACCTGCTCATCTCAGGTAGGCTTCAAGATTCTATTTTAAAGGGTTGCCTGGGTGGCACAGCGGTTAAGCGTCTGCCTTCGGCTCAGGGCATGATCGGCGTTATGGGTTCGAGCCCCACATCAGGCTCCTCTGCTATGAGCCTGCTTCTTCCTCTCCCACTCCCCCTGCTTGTGTACCCTCTCTCGCTGGCTGTCTCTATCTCTGTCGAATAAATAAATAAAATCTTTAGGAAAAAAAAAAGATTCTAATTTAAAGAATATGGGGGGCGGGGGGAACTTAACTTTTAGGGGAAAAAAAGAGATCTGTTGTGTGTGTGCGTTTTTTTTAAAAAAAAAACGTCTTTTGCTTGCTTACTCAATTAAATAAACTGCAATTTAATGGTCAAAACTATTTTATTTTCAAAAATGAAAGCATCTATCTGAACTTAGTATTCACAGCATAAATTTCTAATTATTTTATTTTGATGCTGGTTTACAGGAAAGCTTCTGTTCCTTTCATCACTGGTAAGTATATACATGAATTTAAGTGTTTTCTGTTTTGTTTATTTAAAAAATAATATAGGCACCACTTTGCAAGTAACGACATGTGCAAATGCATCCATGTGTGAACCACATGCCATATTTATATTTACTTTGGTTCTAAATAACAAGTCCATTGTCCACTTTCTATTCTCATGTACAACAGAGATGTATACACATGCAAACACATGACCTACACATACATACACACACACACACAAGGAAGAGAAGCTTGTATTTCTCAGAAGCACTTATTGTCCCTCATTTTAGGTGTTTTTTTTTTTTTTTTTTAGAGAGAGAGTGAGAGCAGGGTTGGGGAGGAGCGGAGGGAGAAGGAGAGAGAGAATCTCAAGCAACTCCATGCTGAGTGTGGAGCCCTATGCAGGAGCCCATCTTACGACCCAAAAAATCTTGACCTGAGCTGAAATCAAGAGTCAGGTGCTTACCCGATTGAACCACCCAACCACCCCATCTTATTTCCATTTTTTAATATAAAAGTCCGTCAAGGGCGTCTAGCTCTTTATCTCTAACCTCCTGGGCTTCCTTCCTTTCTGTCAGCTTATCTTCTAGCTCACTAATTCCTTCTTCTGCCTCAGTTACCCTGGCTGAGCACTGGGTGTTATACGCAACTAATGAATCCTTGAACACTACATCAAAAACAAATGATATACTATGTGCTGGCTAAGTGATCATCATCAAAAGTCCATTCAAAATCCAAAGAGATGCAAATGTATGTATTAAATTCTGTTGTTTTCACTTATTATTATTATTATTTTTAGCATTTTTCTTTGGTTAAAAGACTCCTTCTTCAGCACCAACCACTCCACAAATGGGTCATAAGTACTGTGGCAAAGCAATAATACATTTCTAGAGAAAGGTCAGTAATGCTTGCTTCATGTCTCAGCAAACAATAAGGACAACTCAGACCAGGATCAGTAGCATAATTATTTTTACTATTATTTGCAATGTGACATGATCATTATTTCTAAAACTAATACAAAAAAAATCTTTTAATCTAATCATGTTTTTTGAAGGATATAATAAATACACTCTTTTTTGTGTGTTCATGGAATAGTTTCAAGGGTACAAAATGCTTAGTCCTACATCTTACAGCCTGGTCTTTCTAACATTGGTGTTTCTTCCATACAATTTTGAAGATGTAATGAGATATCAATTCATCCAAATATCTCCTTTGATGCAAGGGAGGTATGCTCAGAAAAATTAAAGAGCTTGTAGAAAGTCGCATACCTCATAAATGGCATCTAGATTTAGATCAAAGTTCCTCAACCACCTACCATAGATATTTTTTATTGTCACATTGGATAGTAATGTGTCACTTTAAAGAGTGACTATTGACCAAGCAACTTTATTAGTATGAAAGACAATTGCAGAAAGAAATTGTGTGGAGGGGCACATGCCCTAGGTGTATGGAGTGGGTGTCTTTATGATAATCTCCTGTGACCAACGAAGAATAACCAGCCCCTGGAAAGGAAGTAAACCACTGAAGGTATTATCAATAGAGATGTTAAAAGTGTTTAAGTTCCCCTGGTTAGCTTTCTATAAAAGACCAACCCTACAATGAAGGGGGGAAAGAAGAGGGGGAGATGAAGCATGAGAGACTATGGACTCTGGGAAACAAACTGAGGGTTTTAGAGGGGAGGGAGGTGTTGGGATGGGCTAGTCCCATGAAGGGTATTAAGGAGGGCATGTATTGCATGGAGCACTGGGTATTACACGCAAACAATGAGTCATGGAACACTATATCAAAAACTAATGATGTACTGTATGGTGAGTAACATAACCTAATTAGAAAAAAAACAAAAAACAACCCTAAATGTCATGGTTGGCAACCCTGTCAGGACCCCTCTCACTCTTGAGAGCTTTTTCTGTATCTTCACTAAATGAACTTCTATCACTTTCCTAAAGAAAAAAAAAAGAGAGAGAGAGGAAAGAAAAAAGAAATTGTGTTCTGCTTTACAGATATTGTGTGGTTGTCAGAAGCGTTGTATGTGTATCTATCATTTTCTTGATCATTTTCTCAAAAGTTTAGACAAGAACATAGAAGAATGGAAGGAAACTGCTCCTCCTTGACAGAATTCATTTTCTTGGGAATTACCAATAACCCTGGAATGAAAGTGACCCTATTTACAACATTTCTTCTTGTTTATCTCATTAATCTTTTTGCAAATCTTGGAATGATCATTGTGATTAGAATGGATTCCCAGCTCCACACGCCTATGTATTTCTTCCTCAGCCACCTATCTTTCTGTGACCTCTGTTATTCCACGGCAGTTGGGCCCAAAATGTTGGTAGACCTTTTTGCCAAAAACAAATCAATCCCCTTCTTTGGCTGTGCTCTTCAATTTTTGATCTTCTGTATGTTTGCTGATTCTGAGTGTCTACTTCTGGCAGTGATGGCCTTTGATCGGTATAAAGCCATCGGCAACCCCTTGCTCTACACAGCCAACATGTCCGCCAGAGTGTGCTCCCTGCTCGTGGTGGGAGTTTACATGCTGGGAATGGCAGATGCTTTGATACATACAACTTTAACGTTCCGCTTATGTTTCTGTGGCTCGAATGAGATTAATCATTTCTTCTGTGATTTACCTCCACTCTACCTCCTTTCCTGCTCAGATACAGAGATCAATGAGTTGGCATTATTCACCTTTTTTGGCTTCATTGAACTGAGTACCATTTCTGGAGTTCTCATCTCTTATTGTTATATAACCCTATCAGTCTTGAAGATCCACTCTGCTGAGGGGAGGTTCAAAGCTTTCTCCACCTGCACCTCTCACTTAACTGCTGTTGCAATTTTCCAGGGAACCATGCTCTTCATGTATTTCCGGCCCAGTTCTTCCTACTCTCTTGATCAAGATAAAATGACCTCATTGTTTTATACCCTTGTGATTCCCATGTTAAACCCACTGATTTATAGCCTACGGAACAAGGATGTGAAAGAGGCCCTGAAAAAACTGAAAATTAAAAAGTGGTTTTAAATATTTATATCACACACACACACATACAAACACCCCATATATGCATTGTGGTTGTTGCTTTTATAAAATTATATTGCATGACACAGGAGAAACAAAATTGTCTCAAAAACCTTAATTTAACAAAATGAGTTTGTTTTAAAATCCTTTCACAATAATTTTGTATTTCCCTAAATATATCATACTTTATTATATGTCTACATTTTGTATATGGTACTCTCATTTTGTGGAAAATTTTTCTGACTTTTCTAATTCTGCCACATTTTTATTTGTTCATTCTTTCATTCAAACATCAATTTATTATACTTAGATGTATTTTGTGCTTACTAAGTGAATTTGAATACGTAAATGGTTTATATTCCATGGTACATCTAGTAGTGTTCATACTAATGAAAATTATAATCTATTCAAAGTAACCAACATTACTTAATGAGGCACCAAATAATTCACAAGTCTCAAACTCATCATGAAGTAAAAACAGGGGGCTTTTATCCAAAGAAAATGTGTCAATCTAGTGTAAGAGAAAGGCTTCGTTGGCTAGAGATACTGAGTCTCAGATCTCATAAGACACAAGTTGGGAGAAGTAAAGATGGTAGGCAGACTATGTGACAGTTAGAGACATCTTGAGGTGGACAGTTGTGACTTTTTAGAAGTAAAGAAGTGTGGTTGCCAAAACATGGATGGACCTTGAGGACATTATAAGTGAAATAAGGGAAATAAGTCAGACAGAGAAAGACAAATACTGTATGATCTCACTTTTATGTGGAATTTAAACATGTTGAACTCATAAAAGCAAAGAGTGGAATGGTGATTACCAGGAGCTTGGGGAGTGGGGGACATGGGAAGATGTTGGTCAAATAATACAAACATTGTGTTATAAGATGAATACATTTTAGGGAATGTAATGTACAACATAGTGACTATAGTTAACAATACTGCATCATATAACTGAAGTTTGCTAAGAATTTGCTCTTAAATTTTTTCAACCCAACAAAAAATTGTTAACTAAGTGAAGTAATGAATTTGTTTATTAACCTTACCAACAATGATGATTTCACAAATTATACACATATCAAAACACACATTACCTTAAAAAGGCCCAATGCTATATTCAATTTTATCCCAAGAAAACTGGGGAAAAAAAAGAAGAAAAAAAGTCAAATTGGTTAGATTATAAAGAATAGTGGAAGGGGCCTTGGCAAAGTACTTCATTGCCTTATAGTTACAAAAAATCAACTCCTCTATCAACGCTCCAGGGAAATTTCCTTCCTTCCTTGTCCCTTCTCTCCTGGATGAATGTCCATTTTATAATGCACAGTAAAACGTCTCCTTTAAACACTGTTTTAATATCATTCTGTTTATTAAATCACTGCTTCTAATATGAGACTGGGAGCATTCTTTGTCAAGTATTGATATTTCATCCCGTTATCCAAAGCACCTTCATGCACGCTAGGACACAAAATGGAAAAACAAATAAATAATGAATTAAAAACAGATAATATTTTCGAGTGTGTTTTAGAATTTAGTAACACAATTACATGACTGTAAGGTATGTGGCCAGAATATATATATATATATATCCATTACTAAAATAATGGATTAATAAAGACCTACATATTAATTACACTAGAAGTGAAGAGGATTTGTGTGTACTATTTATCATAATCTTAGACTGAAAACAACTAAGATATACCCATATATAGTTAAAAGTCTGTTTCTTGGTTTGTCTTTCTCTTTTTTCCTTTGCTCATTTGTTTTGTTTCTTTAATTCCACCTATAGTGAGATATTATATATATATATATAATATATATAATGTATATATTATATATAATGTATATTATATATATGTACATAATGTATATATATTTATACACCCACACGATGGAACATTTAACATATGCACAATGAAATATTATTCAGTCATCAGAAAGAATGAAACCTTGCTGTTTGCAACCACATGGGTGGAGCTAGATAGTGTTTTGCTAAGTATAACAAGTCAGTCAAAGAAAGGCAAATACCATATAATTTCACTTACGTGTGGAATTTAAGAAACAAAACAGATAAACACAGGCGGAAAAAAGAAAGGGAGACAAACTATAAAAAAGACTCATAACTACAGAGAACAAACTGAGGGCTGCTGGAGGGGAGGTGGGTGGGGGATGGGCTGAATGGGTGATGGGAATTTAGGAGAGCATTTGTGATGAGCACTGGGTGTTATATATAAGTGATGAATCACTTAATTCCACTCCTGAAACTAATATTACACTATATGTTAACTAACTAAAATTTAAACAAAAACTTGAAATGTTAAGAAATAAAGTAACCTCTAACTTATGAAATTAAAAAGAAAAAAATTTACAAATTACCCTATCACACTAAGCATCACTTTGCAGTGGTTCTAGGGATGATTTCTGAAGGTGCTAGTAATGTTCTTTTTTTGGCCTGGTTCTGAGTGAAGGGAATCTTTGTTTCTGAAAATATTTGCAGTATACTTTCTCGAATAAAAATTCTCTATATTTACATTATACCCTAAATATATTTTCCAAAGAAAAAGTGTATTTTCTTTGTAAGAAATATTTTAAGCAACCACAGGGTTTCCTTAAACATTATGTTCCCTGCACACAGTAAGTGTTCATAATATATCCATAAAATTGATGTAATGAACATGTGTCATAGAATGCATCAGTGAGCATTCTTCATGTTATTAAGATTTCTGACTTGCTTACAGAACAATGCCTTTATTCACCTACAGGCACTTCCAGGCTTTCCTCCAGCAGCAGGGAAACTTAGTGTACTTTAGTACCAGCATCATGCCAGGAACCCTTTATCATGACATTCAATGTTTTGGGGACAGATAACTATATTCTGAAGAGTGTGATCTGGGTGGATGGTCTCCCACATAGGATTGCTTTAGTATCACCAGGCTTATCTAGAAACCTGTAGTTAGAGATAATTTTTTCTCAGTTGCTTGTAACTGATGTATAGAATTTCTCCTAAAAACATTCTTTTATCAATTATTTATAACTCTATTCCTAATAAAAACTGAGATCCATTGGGAATTAAATGCGGTTATCTAACATATAACAATAAGGTAGTCACACAAGCTCAGGTGTAAATCATGGGAAGGAATATTCTGAAAGGAAGTTAGTTTACATGGTCTTGAGGAGAAATCCTGTTTGAGAGGCTAAAGCTAGGTCCTAGTTGAACAAAATGGAACCTGAGGGATTTTCAGTCCCCTCTAGACAGGGGAGCGCCTGAGGGAACAATTAATTTGAAATTAATCAGAAGATAGGACCAAGGACATTTCCACATCCTCCAAATATGTACCAAAGAAGCAAACAATGGTAGAAAATGTCTTGGGGAATACAAATGCATCAGGTCCTTGAGTTTAACTGGTGGGCAATTAGTAGCCCTCGGTTACATGGTTTCGCCTTGCCTCCATACTATCTCCCACAGCGATACTTCTGCTATCAGTATTGGGATCATCACACTTCCCAAATTTAAAAGTATACTAATTTCATTGGGGATTATTTTAGCTTTATAGAAAGCAAGGAACTAAAACAACACACTAATAAAAGAGACAGAGAAAAAAAAAAAAGAAAAAAAGAAAACAAACAAGAAGCAATGCTGTGCTCCTGCCAACTCCCAGGTGAAGTTTCTGAATAAACAGAAGAGTCCCGGCGGACTCAAGAACAGAAACTCGCATGTGCCTAACACAGCTTATTTTCTTCCCTCCTCAAGTTTTGCATTTACTGCTACAGTAGCAATTAAAGTAACTACATTAAGACTCAGAACATACAGCTCGTATGCGTGATTATTATACATTATCTGGAAATATCTATCAACGGTAGCGATCTGTGATGTCAGGTGTATTGTCCTAATTAGCATATTGTAAAATGTCACTCAGAATATGGCCAGTCCAGAGAGTATCCCTTGGGGCTGCCATGGTGCATAGCCTCAGGGCCACCAATTTTCTTATTTTCTATTTACTCTCTGGAATTGTGCAATGCAGCCACCTTGCACACTGCATTCTCTCCACACCAATGTCAGTGAGGTTTAAGAGTTCAGTTGTAATATATAGCACAGACCATGTCTCCATCTGGTGAACCTCCTTCTGTGCAGCCCTCAGTCATCAATCACACAGGCTGAAATCCTGCTGCCTTAGAGAGCACACTTAGAGGGGCTCCCAGTTGCTTAGAACCCTGAAAATCTGCCATCATGGGTTTTGTTAATTTTCAAATGAGACTTCAAGGTAAACACACGTTAGCCTTCCATGAGATTAGCCAAGAGAATCGTTTCCTAAGAGGGATTTAGTTCATGATGCTGTCATCAGGAATTTGTTAAGAGCAAGGGCTTTGCGGCCAGAAAAACCCAGTATCTGTGAGACTCCAGATGCCAGTGTCTGCATGTGTACGAGGACATTGTTAATAATCAGTTGGAATGTATGAGATAACATAGTAAATACGTGATATTTTATGGTAATGAAAGAAATAATTTATGAAAACTCCTAGCATTTGAAAGCCATTTCCCAAAATGGTCTCTTCTCTCCCTTAAGTCCATTTCTAAAGATTTTCATAAAGGAACACAGCATATGAGGAATTATATGTGCACACTTTCACTCATTTCTAAGTATTTATGATATAAAGAGTTGTATATTATAGGGAAGGGAAACTTTTCCTTTCTTCCCTTCCAGATTCTCTGGCCGGTCTAGTAATTAAATTAGCATAAAACAGATTAAGAGGAGAAAAAGAAATTTAATTTCATATGCACGGTTGCTTGTAGAAGTACAAGACAGTGACAAAAACAGGCAGATTTATACATTCTATACAAAGAAACAAAGCAAAGAAGTTTGGGCTTTGGGTAGGAAATTAGTAAAGAAGTAAAAAGGGTTGTTTATATACCCTTTTGAACCTGAATTTCTCTGGTGATAAAGATGTCTCTCTCCTTTCTGGTACAGGGAGGGTACTTTTCACATGGGAAATTTTGTCCCTGCTTTCAGGAAGAAAAAAGAGGGTCAGCGTGTCCTTCCCGCATCTAAGAAAAGCATCATTAGTCAGTTGCAGATATTAATATATGTTTTTGTGTGTGTGGTTTTCTTATTCAATTTTCTCTTAGTTATTTTCCTTTTTCATAAAAATAAAAATGTTCACATCAGGCAAACAAACTAAGTTTTCTCATTTATCATGGAGAAAGTCTTAATTAACTACATATTTTTACCACGTAGCCCACTAGGATGGACTTTAGTGATGTTAAGTCATAAGTGTCATTGAACAAAAATGGTATACTCTCTTCTTATTCCATTTCAAAGAGAAATAACACATTAGCAGTCATTTTTATGCAGGTTGACTTTTCTCCAGTTAAACACAGATCCATATTATTTTTATAATAAGAACAGGGACTCAAAACAAGGATTTTATGGTGATGCTGTATTTAATGCATGTTTACAAATTTTAAAAGCAATCATCGTCTGTTAAATATGGCCAAAAAAAGACATTTGACTTGAATTCAGATGTATAGATAGATATCTATATATCAAGAGAGGTGTAGATTGATATAGGTAGATTAGAGATAGAGATAGAGATATACCTGCCTCTGTGTGTCTGAAAGAGAAATGACTATAAACACTATCCCTGGCAATTATTAAGCACAATAGAAAGAATATTCTAACAGTTATGTCTATAAATACATACCAAGTGCATTCTTGCTGTTTATCGATTTCATCTGTCTCTGCTCTAGTTTCTGATAATCAAAGCACCAATGTATATATGGCATACATTTGAACAACCATGTAAGGCTCAAAGACACTCTTAATTAACCATTACCATTGTAGAAGTTAAACGCTGATGAACGTCTTAGATTTTCTAGCTGCTATTGCAAAATGCCTTTGTGTAAAAACGTTTCAGGATGGAAGTAAAGCCCGAGAAGATTCTTTGGTTTTCAAAGAAGCATTTGTGGGATGCTCTGACTTTTCACAAATATCATGCTGGGAAAAACCTATGGAGAATTTTATTCTTATTCTTATTCGTATTATTTATAAAAAGCTGTAAGGGTTTCCACCTGTATGATCTTTTCCCAATTAACACATAATTGGAGCTATTACTTATCCATAGCTGCATGGTAGAAAATACTCTTTGAAATGCGTTGTCCAAGAAGTGTGGGGTGTCAGTGGATTACTACTAATTAAGAGTGTGTAAACCTGTGATATGATTAACTCATCTGTCTGTCTTATGACAACTGTATATTACAGCATCTAAAAACTGATTGATCTACATATTGGCTGTTTTATCAGATCGATTTTTTTTTTTTTAAGATTTTATTTACTTGACAGAGAGAGAGACAGCCAGCGACAGAGGGAACACAAGCAGCGGGAGTGGGAGAGGAAGAAGCAGGTTCATAGCAGAGGAGCCTGATGTGGGGCTTGATCCCATAACACCGGGATCACGCCCTGAGCCGAAGGCAGACGCTTAACCGCTGTGCCACCCATGCGCCCCAAGATCTAGTGGTTTTTAAACCAAAGAATAGGACATTTTAAGCCCTGTAAATGGAATTACAACAGTAGAATTGACTGATTCAATTAATCGTGGGCCTCCTCTCTCTGAATTTGTGAAATTGAATAACATATCATGTTATTAAAATATATTATATTTTATTATAATAAAAATATTTTATTATATAAAAATATTTTTTTACGGAATCATGACTCAAATAGAAGCTGGAGCAGATGGCCTATGACTATCTCGGTATTTTACATAAATAGGGGACACCTTTCTGTACTCTCTCCTGTCTGCTTCAATCCTCATCATTCCCGTCCCTTCTTTGTCACTCTACATCACATCCTTCTCACCCATCCCCAAGACTGATGGCAAATAGCTGCTTCCAAAGGTAATATTATCAGGGCCAAGGGAAGTCTTTAAATAGGGTAACATAGGGAACTCCAACACCTCTCTTTCCATGGACACACCAAATGAATAGCTACACATGGTATAATTCCTTCCGAAAGAGATCAGGAAACTAGCTGAGTGACTCCCACACACCAAGCAAGTTAGCAAAAACAGGTACAAATGTAGGTCTTTTGTAAAAACGAAGTCGTATAACACAAACTTTCAAAAACCAGGAAAAACCTGTACAATGTTACATGACAATAGTATTTTAGTAAAACTGGGAAATAATACCTTCGTGAAAATACAAAAATGAAAAGACACCCACACATTCAACATACATACACACGCATACACACACATGTATAATTATTTAAAATGAGATCATCTTATAGACTTTTGAATTTTATTTTCTTCGTGGATAATCTATACCCTCATTACTTTATTTCACACATTGATCTCCAGTATGCTACATCTTTTTTTTCCTACCGTACACTTCAAAAATCCCACGACCTATGATAACAGCTTGTTCTTTATCTTTTCTTATTTTCTCACCATGCTCATTCATTAGCAAATATATGATCATTACTTGCTTTCCAGAAAATAGTGTATATATATAATTCATTGCATGTTAAATTTCCCAATTAGCTTCGGTCTTTTGCAAATCCTTCTGCACCAATGTAAAGGACTCCAATGTATTCCTTTTAAAGATTATATAATGTGCCATATCATGGAACTATCTTAATCTATTTATTTATTCCCCTATTCATGAGCATCTCTTTGTTTCTAGTTTTGATTGCTATTAACTTTGTTAAAATAATATATTTGTAAAAAAGTATATGCTTCTTGAAACTTCGTCCCAGAAAGATAATTACTTTTTCCATTCCTTATTCATCAAAGCAGTAAAGGCCAGCCTAATTTAATGGAGGACACATCATGTGTCCATGGGAGAAGTGTCAGAGAATTTGAAACCATCTTTAATTAGACACAGCTAAAATCAGTCAGTAGTAGAGCCTTGAAAATTATCGTTTTCCCATTCTTTTGTTCTTAGGCTTTCATATATTCAAATTAAAAACGTAAGTATGTATGAATGAATTTTTCTTGTTCCTTGCAGGCACACACAGAACAAAATGCACAGATTGAAAAGATACTTGAATTTCACATCACAGAGAGGAAGGATAGATGAAAGTTTATAACAGTCAGGTCAGTGTGAAGGATTGGTTAGCTCTGGTTAATGCTGATGGTCATCAATGGTGCTAGGGACCAAGAGGACAGGAAAAGGTTCAAGGATCATTGAGCATTACATCATAACTGTTGGAAAGGATTTGGAGAGGATGCAAAATTACACTCCAATACTTCTCAACTTTGTAAAATTTGAAATAAATAAAAGCGAACAAAATTTTAAAGAAATGAATAGAACTTTGTTTTTTTCTCAAACCCTCTTCCATGCACACATAGATGATCTATTTTATTTATTTATTTTTTATTATGATATGTTATTCACCATACAGTACATCATTAGTTTTCGATGGAGTGTTCCATGATTCATTGTTTGCATAAAACACCCAGCGCTCCATGCAAAGAAGCAGTTGCTTGAAACAGTCTCGTGAAAAACCTCTTTATTACAACTATTTATCCATCACCCATGAGCTTATCCACCTAAAATATTTCAGAACAAAGATTCAATTAGACATTANGTAAAACACCCAGCGCTCCATGCAATATGTGCCCTCCTTAATTCCCATAGTAGTTGAAACAGTCTCGTGAAAAACCTCTTTATTACAACTATTTATCCATCACCCATGAGCTTATCCACCTAAAATATTTCAGAACAAAGATTCAATTAGACATTAATTGTACCAGTGCTGGTGCTAGGGTTGCAAGATACACAGAAGTTAGCTCAGTGCAGCTATTATTACTTAAGAGCTTACAATGTAGACACGTATCCAAATAAAATAAAGATAATGCAAGAGAAAGTTCTATGCACAGTGGATGTGATAGTCATAAAATAATCGCAATCCGGTTAATGATGTGGTTGGAGGAATGGAATCACACATACTTAATGAGAAAAATGTATTTAATATAACCATTGAAGAATTGTTCTTAGTGGAAGGTGAAGGAGTTTGTTTCAAAAATAAAAGAAACAGGATAAAAATACAGATAAGCAATAATTAACAGGAAAGTAATCATGTTGTTTAGTAAACTTGTAATAAATTTAAAGAATAGATAATAATTAACAGATAAAGTAATTAAGTAGAAGATCTCTTTGAGTTTTATTAGAAGTCTGATCTGACCGGGGGAAGATGGTATAGACTCAGGGAAGCAATGACTTATACTATAAAAACCATTTTATCTTCCTAAAGATGATCCATTTGGTGCAAGTGCAAAGAATTTAAAGTCAGCCTTTGCTGAAATTGTTGTAACATTCACGAGGGAAAACACAGACCTAGAAATCTAATTAATCACATTTGTATGGTATAGAAGTGTGAGGGCAGAGGCTTGAGAGACTTCAGTCCCAAATGACTCTGAGTGAAAATAAAATGCAATCTGTCTGTATTGTTCAGCTGCTGGGGCAAGCACAGAAGGATTTGTCCATCACAGGTAGGTTTCTGAGTCACTAAATTTCAAGAATTAAAAAAATGCTTATATTTGGGAAAATGAGGAATTGAATATTTAAAAAAATATAAATCATTTTTTTACTTATTTCCTTTGGTTAATAGTCTGCAATCTAATAGCAAAAAAAAGAGGTATTTCTCATTTAAGCAGGGTGAATCAGATTCATTTTGACTAGCAAATAAATAGTTTTACTTGTTTATATCCTAATCAAAATTAAAAAGAAAAACGATGGGTTTTTTAATCACTGGAAAATGATATACACAAAGTTAAGATTTTTTTTTCTATTTTTGTTTACAGGTAATAGTTGAGGTATTACAACACAAATGCTAATTTGTGTAAATTCAACCCCATATCAAACACATATTGTATTTATTCAAATCTAAAACAAAATCAGATCACCCATATTCTAGTTTTCACATATCAACAGAAAGACAGGTTCACACAAACACACAGACACACACACACAGAAGCCAATAAAAAAATGCACTTATTNCACACACACACACACACACACAGACACACACACACAGAAGCCAATAAAAAATGCACTTATTACTCTTGTTCCCTTCTCTATTTTTAATAAACAAATCTGCTTTAAAATCCAAAGAGTTAGCAGTGTATGGGTAAATACTTTTGTTTCCACTTGTTTTTAGCTTTTTTTTTCTTTTCTGACCAAGAGAAGTGTCCTTCAGCACCAGATCACTTCTGAATGTAATAAAAACGTAGCAAAGTAGTAATATATTGCTAGAGAGTAGTTTATTAAAATATATCTAAAGTCTCAATAAATATTAAAAACAATGTGGATGGGAGCAGTTACTCACATATTGCTTATTATTCTTAAATCAGAGATATGTTCATTGTTTCTGAATTTATTTATTTATTTCTAAAATATTTATTTATTTGACAGAGAGGGATTGAGACAGCCAGCGAGAGAGGGAACACAAGCAGGGAGAATGGGAGAGGGAGAAGCAGGCTTCCCACCAAGCAGGAAGTCTGATGCAAGGCTCGATCCCAGGACCCTGGGATCATGCCCTGAGCCAAAGGCAGACGCTTAACGACTAAGCCACCCAGGTGTCCCTGTTTCTGAATTTAAAACAGAGGATTAAAAAATCATGATACACAAAGAACTCAGATAATGTAATCATTTGATGTTCAATTAGATATTTATTTTTAAAATATAAAAATACATATTCCAAACTTGTTTTTAATTTAGTTATTGCTTTCATATTATATTGGACTTGTAATGAGCTTTCATTCATGATTGCCCGATGGGATAAAGCAAAGCAGGTGTACACGGATCATATTCCTTATGGATAATCTCCAAATTTGGAATTAAACTTTCTAAGTCCTATCCCAAACAGTTTAACTTTTGTCAACAACATAACAATGAAACTTGTCCAGACTTTCTGAAAATTAAGGCCATAAAGAATATGAGGTACTGAAATAAATCCTTTTTGATTTACAGATGATATTTTTCTGAGTGTCAAGAAGACTTAAAACTTGGGTCTACCATTTCTTGATCTTTTCTGTAGCATCTTAGAAGAGTCAAGAAGAATGGAAGGAAAAAATTGCTCTTCTGTGAGTGAATTCCTTCTCTTGGGAATTAGCAATGACCCTGGAGTTAAAGTGACTCTATTTATCACATTTCTAATTGTCTATCTCATCATTCTTGTTGCAAACCTCGGGATGATCATTTTAATTAGAACGGATTCCCACCTTCACACACCCATGTATTTCTTCCTCAGCCACCTCTCCTTCAGTGACCTCTGCTATTCCACAGCAGTTGGACCCAGGATGCTGGCTGACTTCATTGCCAAAAACAAGTCAATTCCCTTCTATGGCTGTGCTCTGCAATGGTTGGTGT
>NC_048233.1:77333078-77333711 GCF_002007445.2 Ailuropoda melanoleuca | reverse complement strand
TCTTTCTTTCTTTCTTTCTTTCTTTCTTTCTTTCTTTCTTTCTTTCTTTCTTTCTTTTTTTTCTTTCTTTTTTGTTTTCTCTAACACATACTGCCCAGTTATCTTCTGGCGTTTTCTCAACAACTTTGTAGTTTCCTTTATATTATTTTGGATATAGAGTGAACATTCAGTTTATTCAGTTTAGTGCTTGACACTGGACAACGGAAGCCAAGACAAGTAATATATCTCAGGAATGACATATGTAGTTAAAATCCACAGTTATCAACTTTCTATACAAAACATTTTTTTAGTTACTTTCATGACACAACAATGTTTCTTTAAAAGTGACACTCATTGGGCTCTTTCCTGAGAGTAAGGAAGATAATACAAAATCATGCTTTGTCATACAGACAGTGTTTTGGGCATCCAGTAAATTCATATCCTGATCTATCACTTGCTTGATCATTTTTGAAAGAGTTTAGAACAAGCACAAAGAAGAATGGACAAAGGAAATTGTTCCACCTTGACAGGATTCATTTTCTTGGGAATTACCAATAACTCTGGGATGAAAGTGACTCTATTTGCCACCATTCTGGTTATTTACCTCATTAATCTCCTGGCAAATCTTGGAATGATTATTCTAATTAGAATGGA
>NC_048233.1:77324897-77332978 GCF_002007445.2 Ailuropoda melanoleuca | reverse complement strand
GCAGGAAATTAAGCTCCCAGGTGAAAAGTACACTCCCTGCACCAGGTGGTAAAGTGGCATCCTTATGAGCAAGAGAGAGGGAATTTAGGGCCAAGAGTGCCATATAAATAAAAGCCTTCTTAATTCCTCCCTAATTTACTACCCCAAGGACAAACCTCTTTGTCTTGTCAATTCTTCACAAATTTATCATTTCTTTGTCTAAAAGGCATAAAAGCTGCCTGATTTGGTCACTTCTCTGAGTCTCATATTTTTTATGGGGCTCCCATATGTACGAAATTAAATTTGTTTTCTCCTGTTAATCTGTCTTATGTCAATTTGATTATTAGGCTACTGAAAGGACCTAGAAGAAGGGAACAGTTTTGCACCTCTACACAGTGGAAAAACCCTTGAAATGTGGGTGGTTGACTGTACTTGAGAGAAAGGAAACAAACAATGACTAATGAAAAAAGCAGTATGTCAGATTATCATACTTCTAAAAGGGGGGTAAAGGGGTTGTTTTGGAAGTGGAAGAAATAGGGTGAGCAATTAAAAGGCAATACAAATTATTAAGTAGAAAATCTATTTGAATTTAATTAGACATCTGGTTTCATTGGAGGAAGGTATAGATTCATGGCCAGGAGCATAGCCTTAGAATAAATTCTAGTAAATTGCTGACATTGAGCAATTTGGTATGGAGTGAGGAATTGAAAGATCTGCCTTTGATGCAACATTCATGGGGGAAAATATAGAAGCAGAAATCTCATTAATCACATTCCATAACCCACAAGAGTGAAGGCAGAGTCTTTAGAGATTAAAGTCCCAACAGTCACCAGGTAGAAATAAAATGCCATCTGCTTACTGTTCCTGAGCCAGAAATAAGAAGGGATAGATGCTAATTTCAGGTAAGTTTCTAAACAACTAAATCTAAAAAAAATATAGGTTGGAAAACACCTTACTTATTTTTTTTTTGAAAAATGAAGAATCAAGTATTAAGGAATTTATAAATGAATCATTTTATACCTGCTTAACTAAGTTAAATAAATTCTGCAACCTATTATCCAAATAATCATATTTCTTTATTGGACCTGTGTGGATTTGACTTCATTTGTCATTTGTATAAGAATAGTAAAGACTTTACTTATTCTTATTTTAACCAAGGTCAATAGGTACACCAGCACTTTTTATCACTGTGCAGGTGATATTGTATATGTAAATTTAAGATTTCCTCTAGTTTTATAAAACAATANGAAAAAATAAAAGGTAAAAGATAACTTGTTACAAATAAATCCAAGTCCTTATAGACCACATATCGTAGTATTTAAGTATTTATTAAGTATTAAGTCTAAAAAAATAAAAATGAGACCACCACCCTCCTTACAATTTTCTAATATCAACAGACACATATGTATAGATAAACACAAGTCAGGAGATTATATATATCTGAAAAACATTTATTTTTCTTCTTCCTTCTTTTTATTGTAATGGAAAAGACAACTTAAAACCCAAAGATATGCAAATTTATACAGGATAGTCTGTTGTTTCCTCTTCTTTTTATTGCCCCTCTTTGTCTTTCAAATGATTTGTCCTGTAGCAAAGCTTAGTCATACAAATGGATTCTAAATGCTGTGGCAAATCCATGAAGATGAGTGATAGATTAGTCACATAAAACATGTTTATATTTCAGTAAACACTGAAGTCAGCATACACCAAACACTATACCATAATAATTTTCATGGTTTTTTTCTGTTCTTTTTTTTTCTTTTCTCTTCTTTTTTTTCTCTCTTTCTTCCATCCTCCCTCTCTTTCTCTTTCTTTCTTTCTTTCTTTCTTTCTTTCTTTCTTTCTTTCTTTCTTTCTTTCTTTTCTTTCTTTCTTTTTTGTTTTCTCTAACACATACTGCCCAGTTATCTTCTGGCGTTTTCTCAACAACTTTGTAGTTTCCTTTATATTATTTTGGATATAGAGTGAACATTCAGTTTATTCAGTTTAGTGCTTGACACTGGACAACAGAAGCCAAGACAAGTAATATATCTCAGGAATGACATATGTAGTTAAAATCCACAGTTATCAACTTTCTATACAAAAGATTTCTTAGTTACTTTCATGACACAACAATGTTTCTTTAAAAGTGACTCTCATTGGGACTTTCCTGAGAGTAAGGAAGATAATACAAAATCATGCTTTGTCATACAGACAGTGTTTTGGGCATCCAGTAAATTCATATCCTGATCTATCACTTGCTTGATCATTTTTGAAAGAGTTTAGAACAAGCACAAAGAAGAATGGACAAAGGAAATTGTTCCACCTTGACAGGATTCATTTTCTTGGGAATTACCAATAACTCTGGGATGAAAGTGACTCTATTTGCCACCATTCTGGTTATTTACCTCATTAATCTCCTGGCAAATCTTGGAATGATTATTCTAATTAGAATGGATTCCCAGCTTCACACACCAATGTACTTCTTCCTCAGCCATCTCTCCTTCTGTGACCTCTGTTATTCCACAGCAATTGGGCCCAAGATGCTGGTGGACCTATTTGCCAAGAACAAATCAATTCCCATTGTGGGCTGTGCTCTTCAATTCTTGGTCTTCTGTACTTTTGCAGATTCTGAGTGTCTGCTGCTGGCAGTGATGGCCTTTGATTGGTACAAGGCCATTAGCAACCCCTTGCTCTACACAGCCAACATGTCCAACAGAGTGTGCTCCCTGCTCGTGGCGGGAGTTTACTTGGTGGGCATGGCAGATGCTTTGATACACACAAGTTTAACGTTCCGCTTATGTTTCTGTGGCTCGAATGAGATTAATCATTTCTTCTGTGATGCACCTCCTCTCCTATTGCTCTCTTGCTCAGATACACAGGTCAATGAGTTAGCGATATTCACCATTTTTGGATTCATTGAACTGAGTACCATTTCTGGAGTCCTTGTCTCTTATTGTTATATAATCCTATCAGTCTTGAAGATCCACTCTGCTGAGGGGAGGTTCAGAGCTTTCTCCACCTGCACCTCCCACTTAACCACTGTTGCAATTTTCCAGGGAACCATGCTCTTCATGTATTTCCGGCCGAGTTCTTCCTACTCCTTAGATCAAGACAAAATTACTTCATTGTTTTACACCCTTGTGATTCCCATGTTAAACCCACTGATTTATAGCCTACGGAACAAGGATGTGAAAGTGGCCCTAGAAAAATTGAAGAATAAAATATGGCTTTAAGTATTTATTTTCTGCATGAACACATACACTCACACACATATAGAGATTGATGTTTTCATAAAATTACGTAGTATGATCTGTGAAAAACATAATTTCCTCAAATACTTAGATAAATATCCGTACGAAAATTCAACCATAAGTAAATGCTGCAGTTCCTCAAACCTGTTATGCTTCACCATGGTCTTCAATTTATTTATGAAAGTACTTCTTTGTGCAAAACATCCTGACCCTTCTAATTTTGCTATATATTTACTTATTTTTCACTTAAGCATTATTACAAGTATACTTGGATTTCTTTTTGAGTACGCACTAAGTACTTTTTGTACATTTAGGTGCATTGCATTTCATAATAAATTCAGTGGTTTCCAAACTAATGAATCCTATAATGTAGAGGAATAAACAAACATTAATTAGCTAAGCACTCAAATAGTTCACAATAAGTCTTAAAACGTTCATGAAATAAAAACTTGGGCTTAACAATCTAAAAAAATGAAAAAAAAATCAATAAGAAATAAAAAAATCTAGAAAAAAATGTCAAAAACTAGTGTGCGAAGAAAGGCTTATCTGGATGATGATATTCAGTGTCAGATCTAAAAAAAAGAAAAAATGCAAGTTGGGGAAAGTAAAAGATTCTAGGCAGAGGTTCTGACAGTTGCAGAGGTCTTGAGATGAACAGTTCTATACCTTAGGAATTAAGAAAGTCCAACGTGTATAGGTCATAAAGAACAATGTAAAGTCCCTTGGTCAATTACATCATTGTGCCAAAATTACGAAGAATTCCTGCATCACTTCCTCAAGGAAGGTATTCTTCCCATGTTTCCCCCTTCTAGGCTCTGGTTAAATGTCCCTTTTTGTATTCACAGACAACCATCTCCTTTAAGTATTGTTTTTATATTGCTTGGTTTCTTAAATCACAGCCTCCAAAATAAGATGGTGAGCCTTCTTTGTTCCAGGATTGAGCATCTCATCCCTTTTATCCAAAGTACCTGCATGGTGTCAAAGACAAGAAACGGCAAAACAAACATATACCAAATGAAATACTAGATGACATTTTTAAGAGCTTACTAGATATCGATAACATGATTAACTGAGGGTGTGTTATGTGGCTTGAATATATATATTTTATAAGTCTTAGAAAGTATGTAAAATGGTTGTGGATACTAAAGAAATGGATCTATAAAGAGTTACAATATTAATTACACTAGAAGTGAAGAGTATTTTTCCAGGTACATGCTTGATATCTGTCAATTTCATCTGTCTGTGCTCTACTTTCTGATGGGTAAACTACTGAATTAACTTGCTGAGACATCATGGGAATGGCATATATTTGAAGGATCATATAAAGCTCAAGGACACTCTTAATTATCAATTACAATTATAGAAATTAAAAGCCATTGGATGTCGGGGAGTCTGGGTGGCTCAGTTGGCAGGGAGACCGACTGTTGGTTTCAGCTCAGGTCAGGATCTCATGGGTTGTGAGATCGAGCCCTGTTGGGCTCTGCACTCAGCAGAGAGTCTGCTTAAAGATTCTCTCCCTCCGCCCTTCCCCCACGCATGCTCTCTCTTTCTCTCTCTCTCCAAATAAATAAATGAATCTTTTTTTAAAAAAGCCATTGTATGTCTTAGATTTTCTAGTTGCTATTATGAAATGCATTTATATGAAAACATTTCAAAAAAGACAAAAACCTAAGACAATTGTTTATTTTCAAAGGGGCATTTGTGGGACCCCGTCCTGTCACACAGTATTTTGTTGGAAAAAATCTATGGAGTGTATTTTTTTTTTTAATACAAGGCTTTAAGTGTTTCTACCTGAACCATATGTTCAAAATTAATACATACTCTTTTGAAATTGTAACTTACGAGCAGCAGCTTAGTAGAAAATACTTTCTGATTGTTCAAAAAATAATTGGGTGGAATAGATTGCTGGTAATTTACGGAATGTAAATTTGTTTTCTACTTCACCTATCACTCTGCCTTTCAACAACTATATATTAACAATATCTAAAACCTAATTTGATCTATATATTGAGAGTTTTATCAGATCTAGTAGGTTTGAACTAGAGGAAATGAAATTTCAAAGGAAGGAAATTTTAATCCTACAGTGGGATTCCAAATATAGAATTGACTAATTTATTAGTTGTGGGCTTTCTTTCCCTCAATTTTGAGAGGTTTAATAGCACATTATAAGGGACAATTTTTAGGAGATTTGTAACTCAAAGAGAAGCTTGTGTAAATGGTCTACAATGATTCTTCTATCTTGTTATTTTACCTAAATAAGGAACATCATATCAAAAGGCTTTGATGTATTCCAGCTTACTTTAATCCTCGTCATTCCCTTCCCTCCATAATCTCTATATCACATCCTTCTCATGTATACCCAATGACAGATAGTAAATATTGTCCAAATGAAGTTTTTTGAGTAAAGGGGGAGGTCTTCAAAGATGATGATACGAGAGGCCTCAAATTCTCCTCCTTCCCTGCATACCCCAAATTAACAGCTACAGGTAGTGCAATTCCCTCTCAAGGAAATCAAGAAAATATCTGAATAACTACTACACATTGAGCTAATGAGAAAATACCCACATTAAATCAGAGGAAAAGCTAAGACAGAGCTTTGCCATAAACCCCACCCTTGGCACAGGGACATACAGTTGGGAGGGACCCCTGGCTTACAGTTTCTCAATGAGGAATGAAAGGTTTATGCCCCACATCTAGTGTCCTAACATTTAATAGTCCCACTAAAGGGGTAGACCTCCAAATTCCTTTACTCCAAAGACCAATGAATCTTACATCACAAGATTCTTAAGACTACAAGAAATAAAATAGGAGCTGTAGCTATCATACCAGGGCTCAGAGTAGAGATCACAGAAAAACCCATCTCTCAGTCTTTTCCTGAATGTGGTCTCTTCGTACAATTTAAAAGCCTGAGTATCAGGCTTCTGATTTTGCACCCTTCTGTGAGCTGATTCGGATTCTCCCTGGACACCAGAGAAGCCTACGGACGTGCCCCCAACTCTTTCCCTCCTGCTGACCCCAAGTCACCAATATCTCCTTGAGAAGAGTTTGTACACACGTCCACACCCTTTTTTGCAACTGCCACCTGAGGAATGTATTCCCAGATCACCTGATTCTGATAGCCACAGTGTTTCCATTCAGCAATGCCACGGAATTTTAAAATCATTTCAAGAATCTTTTCCAACCATAATGGTATAAAACTAGAGAACAAAAGAAGACAAAAACTGGAAAATTAACAAATATGTAGAGATTAAACAACATGTTCTTGAACAAACAGGTTAAAGAGGAAACCAAGGAAGACCTCAAAAAAATATCTTGAGACAAAAATGGAAACAGAACATATCAAAAGTTAGGGAATGCAGCAAAAACAACTCTAAGTGGGAAATTGTAGTGATAAATGCTACCATGAAGAAGAAGGAAAAAAAAAGACCTTAAATAAACAGCCTATCTTTACACCTTAAGGAATTGTAGAAGAAAAACAAATTGAGTCCAAAGTTAGTAGAAGGAAGGAACTAACAAAGATCAGAGCTAAAATAAGTGAAAGAGACACTACAAAGAATATAAATAAGATCAGTCAAAGTAAGAGTTGGTTTTCTGGAAAGATAAATAAAACAGACAAATCTTTAGCTAGACTTACCAAGATAAAAAGAGAGAAGACTCAAAAAATAATATTATAACTGAAAGAAGATACATTTCAATCAATAGCACACAAATATAAAGAATCATGAGGCTACCTTGGATAATTATATGCCAACAATTCGGACGTCCTCAAAGAAACAAATAAGTTTCTAGGACATACAACTGACCAAGACTGAGTCATGCAAAAATAGAAAATCTGGCTAGAACAATTGCTATTAAGGAGATTAAATCAGTAATCCAAAACCTCTTCAAAAAGAAAATTCAGGACCAGATGTCTTCATTGGTGATTTCTACCAAACACTTTAAGATGTAATAAATAGTTCTTCTCAAACTCTTCCAAAAATTAGAAGAAGAAGCAATATTTCCAAACTCATTTTATGAGACCAGCACTACCCTGATAGCAGCACCAAACGTGGACATCACAAAAAATATCCCTGATGGCCAATATCCCTGGTGGACATAGATGCAAAAAGCATCACAATATAATCACAAGCCAAATTCAACAGTGAATAAAAAGAATCATAATCCGTAATCAAGTTTGATTTAGTCCAGGGATGCAAGGATGGTCCAACCTTCCTAAATCTATCAATGTATTATACTACGTTAACAAAACAAGAGATAAAAATCATATAATCATCTCAATAGATGCTGCAAATACAATTGACAAAATTCAACATTATTTTATGATGGAACTCTAAGCAGACTGGGTAGAGAGGGAAATTACCTCAACATAAATAAAGGTCACATATAACAAGCCCACAGCTAACATAATACTCAACAGTGCAAAGGTGAAACTTTCACTCCCATATGAAGAACAAGATAAGGACACCCACCCTTGCCACTTTTATTCAAAACAATACTGAAAATCCTAACCACAACAATTAAGAAAGAAAAGAAAGAGAAGCATACAAACTGGAAAAGAAGAAATCCAATTGTCTCTATTTTGAGATGACANCATTTTGAGATGACATGATATTATATATACAACACCCTAAAGACTCCACCAAAAGGCAGTTAGAACCAATAAAAGAAGTCAGGAAAGTTGCTGGATATAAAATCGATATACAAAAAATCAGTTGCTTTTTTATGCAGTATCAATGACCTGTTAGAAAGATAAAATTTTTAAAAATGTCAGTTACAATAACATAAAAAATGAAATACTTACGTATAAATTTAGTTGAGGAGGTGAAGGAACTGTACACTAAAAACTATAAGATATTGATTGATAAAAAA
>NC_048233.1:77136019-77324797 GCF_002007445.2 Ailuropoda melanoleuca | reverse complement strand
TGGGGGGGACTTCTCCTTCTCGTCATTCTGATGAGGAGAGATTGCGGGGTTGTCCAGAGCCCAAATTATTGCCTGGAACCCAGCCTGTGCGCCCTTGTTTTATAGAGATCTTAGGGATGTGGGCTTCTTCTTTAAAGATTTTATTTATTTATTTGAGAGAGAGAGAGACAGTCAGCAAGAAAGGGAGCCCAAGCAGGGGAGTGGGAGAGGAAGAAGCAGGCTCCCAGCAGAGGAGCCCGATGAGGGACTCCTTTCCGGAATGCTATGATCATGCCCTAATCCAAAAACAGGTGCTTAATGACTGTGCCACTCAGGCTCCCCGGGTTGTGGGCTTCTTGATTTTTCAACCTGCCTTCTGGGGGAGGGGACTGCCACGCCGATACTCGGGAAACCCTGTTTGGGTAGAGTCTCTGTGTCCCCTGCGAGGGGGATGGGGATGGGCACGCTGTGAGCCGGTATTTCCAGGCTTTTGATCTCTGGCGGCTTTCCCTGGTGGTTTGCTGTGCCTCTTCTGAGAGTCAGAGCAGCAGCGGCTGAAATTCAGCCTCTGTCACAGAAAAAGGGATTTTAGCCCATTCTCCACTGATGTTCTGGCCACTATAACTCTGTTTCTGTTGGTGCTGCTCAACTCTGCAGCATCCCGGGCTGTGCGTCCCACACCCGGCGTCCCAGCCCTCACTTCCCGGGCCGGTGCATCTCTGTCCTTTGTGTATCTAACCCGGCCAGCTGCCAGCCACCCTGTGCGCTCTCCCGGAGATCCCAGTCTCAGTCTGGATCCAGTCAGCACACCGGAGTTCCGGAGCTCCGTGAGAAGTCTGGTGGCACACGACCCAGCTCACCATCTCAGTCTGCTGTCTCGAGGGTGCGGGTCCGCACTACTGGGTGTTTACCCCAAAGATACAGATGTAGTGAAGAGAAGGGCCATATGCACCCCAATGTTCATAGCAGCAATGTCCACAATAGCTAAATCGTGGAAGGAGCCGAGATGCCCTTCAACAGATGACTGGATTAAGAAGTTGTGGTCCTATGTACAATGGAATATTACTCAGCTCTCAGAAAGAACGAGTTCTCAACATTTGCTGCAACATGGACGGCACTGGAGGAGATAATGCTAAGTGAAATAAGTCAAGCAGAGAAAGACAATTATCATATGATTTCTCTCATCTATGGAACATAAGAACTAGGAGGATCGGTAGGGGAAGAAAGGGATAAAGAAAAGGGGGGTAATCAGAAGGGGGAATGAAACATGAGAGACTATGGACTATGAGAAACAAACTGAAGACTTCAGAGGGGAGGGGGTGGGGGAATGGGATAGACTGGTGATGGGTAGTAGGGAGGGCACGTATTGCATGGTGCACTGGGTGTTATACACAACTAATGAATCATCCAACTTTGCATCAGAAACCGGGGATGCACTGTATGGTGACTAACATATTATAATAAACAAACATTTAAAAAATTTAAAAAAAAATAAAAATCCATATCCTTATCTAAGAAAAAAATAATTGAGATAAAAATAATTAAATAATGGGTCTATTTAAATTTCATTAGGAGTCTGTAGGAGGATGGTATATAGACTCATATATGAGTCATACTATAATATCATTTACCTTCCTAAAGATAATCTATGTGATGCAAGTTCAAAGACTTTAAATTCAGCCTTTGCTAAAATTGTTGCAACATTCACGGGGGAAAATACAGAATTAGAAATCTAATTAATCACGTTTGTTTCATATAGAAGTGTGAGGGCAAAGGCTTGAGAGACTTCAGTCCCAAATGACACTAAATAAAAAGAAAATGCAATCTGTCTGTGATGTTTAGCTACCAGTGGCAAGCACAGAAAGACTTGCTCATCACAAGTAGGTATCCAAGTCACCAAACTCAAAGAATAAATAACAAAAAACCTTCCATTTGAAAAAGTGAGGATTCAAATATTTAGAAAATTGTAAGTTAACATTTTTTTACTTACTTCCTTTGGGTAATAATCTGCAATCTAGTGGCAAAAATATATATTTCTTATAAAATAGGGTGTTTTAGGGTAATTTTCATTAGCAAATATATAGTTTTACTTATACCTAAAACAAAGAAGAAAAACATTATTTAATCATGTGAAAGGGTATATGCAAATTTTAGATTTTTTTGTGTTTTTTAAATCAATAAAAATTGATATATATTTTCAACACAAATACCAATTTGTATAAATTCAGCCCTATATGAACCACATACCACATTTATGGAAATCCAAAACAAACTCAGGCCATCACATATATTCCAATTCTCATATATCAACAGAAAGACAGGTGCATGCATATATGAACATATATACACAAACAGAAGCCTATATATAAAAATATATATTTCTTGTTCCCATCTTTATTGTTTTTAAAATTTCATTTATTTATTTGAGAGAGAGTGGGAGATAGAGCAGGGGGAATGGTAAAGGGAGAGGGGGAGAGAATCTTAGTAGACTGCCTGCTGAGTGCAGAGCCTGATTTGAGACTTGTTCCCACCATCCTGAGATCAGGACCTGAGCTGAAAGAAAGAGTCAGATGCTTAACCAACTGCAGTATCCAGGTACCTCTCCCATCTCTTATTTTTGATGAAAAGGTCAGGTTTAACATCCAAAGAAATGGAATTGTATATGTTAAGTTGCTTTCTTTATTTTTAGCATTTTTCCTCTACTGGTCAAGGGACATGACCTTTGGCACCAGACCACTCCTGAGTGTAAGTAATAATAATGTGGAAAAGCAGTAAAAAAACATCAAATTGTTCAATATTTTTAAAACAGAGATATGTTTACTATTTCCAAATTCAAAACAGTCTTAAACAAATCTTGATTCTTGAAGAACACTGAGATAATTCAGGGAAGGTGCACACAAGTCATATATCTTGTGGCCTATCTCCAAATTTAGAATCAAACTTAGTCTAAATTCTATCCCAAGCACTTATAACAGTGAAATTTGGAGCCTTCATTCATGATTGACCACTGAGATAATTCAGGGAAGGTGCACACAAGTCATATATCTTGTGGCCTATCTCCAAATTTAGAATCAAACTTAGTCTAAATTCTATCCCAAGCACTTATAACAGTGAAATTTGTCCAGGCTATTTTCTTAAATAGATCCTTTCTGATATATATAATATATTTTTGTGAATTTCAGGAAGAGTTAAAATCTTGATATACCATTTCTTGATCATTTCTGTAGCATTTTAGAAGAGTCAAGAAGAATGGAAGGAAAAAATTGCTCTTCTGTGAATGAATTCCTTCTCTTGGGAATTAGCAATGACCCTGGAGTTAAAGTGACTGGAAGGAAAAAATTGCTCTTCTGTGAATGAATTCCTTCTCTTGGGAATTAGCAATGACCCTGGAGTTAAAGTGACTCTATTTATCACATTTCTAATTGTCTATCTCATCATTCTTGTTGCAAACCTCGGGATGATCATTTTAATTAGAACGGATTCCCACCTTCACACACCCATGTCATTGCCAAAAACAAGTCAATTCCCTTCTATGGCTGTGCTCTGCAATGGTTGGTGTGCTGTTCCTTTGTAGATTCTGAGTGTCTACTGCTGGCCATGATGGCCTTTGATCGGTACAAGGCCATCAGCAACCCCTTGCTCTACACAGCCAACATGTCTACCAGAGTGTGCTCCTCGCTCATGGCTGGGGTTTACCTGGTGGGAATTGTGGATGCTTCAGTAAACACGGTACTAACATTCCGGTTATGTTTCTGTGGATCGAATGAGATTAACCATTTCTTCTGCGATGTCCTACCTCTCCTCTTGTTGTCTTGCTCAGATACACAGGTTAATGAGTTAGTGATATTCACCATTTTTGGCTTCATTGAATTGATTGCTCTTTTAGTTCTTTTTGTGTCTTACTGCTATATCATCCTAGCAGTGATAAAGATCCACTCTGCTGAGGGGAGGTTCAAAGTTTTCTCCACCTGCACCTCCCACTTAACCGCTGTTGCAATTTTCCAGGGGACTCTTCTCTTCATGTATTTCCGGCCGAGTTCTTCCTACTCTCTTGATCAAGACAAAATTATTTCATTATTTTACACCCTTGTGATTCCCATGCTAAACCCTCTGATTTATAGCCTACGGAACAAGGATGTGAAAGAGGCCCTGAAAAAACTTAAAAATAAAAAGTGGTTTCATTGAAAAATTATATGTGTGTATTTTTCTCCCAATCTTATGCTATAATTTATAAAAATTAAAATTGTTTTAACTAATGTAGTGTCATCCAAGAAATATTTATAATATGTTCCAGCCATACCCGAATGTGTCATTCCTTAAGTATGCCGTGGTTCATCTTATGTCTTGACTTTGTAATGGTAATCTTTATTTGAAAATTTCTGGACTCCTAGTTTGCCTCATAATTGTTTCCTCAATCTTTCATTTGTGCATGGATTGAATTTTCTAAATGGGATTGAGAGTTTTCTCAGTACCTATTCCACTTTGTATTATATAGTGAATCCAGTAGTTCTAACTAATGAATCTTGTCATCTAATGGAAGTGACAAATATTAATTAATCATTCACATTATTTTTGATAAACTGAAATAATGCCATAAAGTAAAAAGACTGAGCCGTATGGAACTATGCACAATGTTCAAATAGAGTGAAGATCGTGAAAAGTGCATCTGGTAATGGAGATAATCTGGGATCTAACAGACAAGCGGGAATCCGCTGAAAGATACATGTAGGTAGAGAAATCTTTCTATGCTGATGTATCAGCAAGTAGAGGGTCCTCAGGGGGACTAGACCATATCACTTCTGTGGAATTTAAAGACAACCAGTGTGGCTGGATTATAGAGCTGCAATTCACAACTCAGTCACTTCCTCCACTGGTTTTCCTTCCCTCCAGCACCTGTTAAGCTGGATTCACACACCACCCTGTGCCTGAGAACACTGTTGAATCCATGACTGTTTCCCAAATCATTCCTTTCAATGTGGCGAAATGGATACTCAGAGTTTAAGGACTGTGCATTTTTTGTCTCTTCACTCAAGCACCACCATAGCATCTGGGTAAAGAAAGGAAGAAAGACACCAAAAAAGTTAATTTTATTGAATGTTTATTCATGGGAGGCAAAAGAAAAAAATCACTGAGGTCAAGCATGTGTCTTAAATACTTTTTTAAAATTGTATGTGTAAGCACATAAAATGGTTGTGGATGCTAACATAATGGAAAGTTAAAGACATACAAATTATTTGGGAAATAATTAAACCAAAAAACTCTTTTTTAAAAAAAGATTTTATTTATTTATTTGACAGAAAGAGAGAGCCAGGGAGAGAGGGAACATAAGCAGGGGGTGTGGGAGAGGAAGAAGCAGTCTCCCAGCGGAGGAGCCTGATGTGGGGCTCAATCCCAGAACCCTGGGGTCAGGCCCTGAGCCAAAGGCAGAGGCTTAAGGACTGAGCCACCCAGAAGCCCCTAAACCAAAGAGCTCTTATCCAGGTATTTACAAGATATTTGCAACTTACCTTGGCTCTGCTCTAGTTTGCAGATGATCAAGTCACAGCAGTGACTTATTTAGTAAGCAGGGACAAAGACAGACATTTGAAGGGCCATACAAGAATCAGCAGAACTCGTAAATGTTTGCTACAATTACACAAGCTAAAAGTCATTCAATGCCTAAGGCTACCTAGGTGCCATTGTAAAAGGCTTTGGTGGAAACCTTTCAGATTGCCAGTAAAGCCCACATAGGACAAAGAGACTTCTTCTGTTGTCCAGGATAATATTTTTTTCTGGGATTCTGGGACATGGTAAGGGGAGGTATAAAGGTAAAACAAACGAACAAACAAAAGGAACAGGGGATGCTTCTTTTAGTTACAATCTCTTCTCAATTATCCCATGTGTTGGGTTTTTTGTTTTAGTTTTAGCTTTAGTTTTTGGTTTTTTTCCCCTAAATATTACCCATGGATTAGGAATTGTCTTGAAGAGCAGCATGGCAGAATTTCATTTGAATCAAACTAAAGCCAAGCACAGACAGGTGTCAATCTCAGGAGCATAAAGACACCATCTACTAGCACACTGCTCTTCCCATAGACAACTGTAATGTATTTGATCTGCATCTTGTTCCTATAAGCAAATCTAAGTCTACTGTGTGAATTAGAGAAAGAAAGTTTAAATCTATTAAATAACATATTTTAAGTTCAATAAAAGAGTGTGTAAAAAGGGATTTGACTGATTTGTAAAATGTATGAGCCCTTATGCCTGAATTTGTAATAGAAGAGGAAAAATAACCACTTAGCATGAACTTCAGGGAATTAATGATGGAAGTAGGGACTTGGGATAATGACCTGCAAGAGATCTATATCTTTATTTTCCATTGAAAGTCAGGAAATGCTAGTATCAAAATACTTTAATTCATATTATCTAATTCAATCTTAACCCCTTCCTAGACTCTCTTTATCCATAACTCATATGCTTCTCATAGTATACCCCCTTTCAATGGTGGCAATTATAGTTCAAGTAAGACATTATCAATGTCTGTATGTAATGAGTCAATGTTATAGGTCTGTTTCTTCTTAAGAGTTTCTTATTCTGGCCAGGAATTGCATCCCTAAACATTAATGTTACAATGATAAAAGATTAGGAAATATGTACAATGGTACAATCAGCCCAATAGGAGAAAAGCAGGTTAGGAAAATTTGTTAAATCAAAACAGTAATAATTCTCACAAATTGGTAATTTTGTAGCTCTTTCTTAAGAGGAAGCAACTTTTGCTTGAACTCTGCAAACATGCTGTGTACTGGAAAAGCAATGACAGCAAAATTGGGTCTGAATCTCTACTATCAAGTCACAGTAATTGTGACCTTCAATAAATCATTTTTCTTCTTTGGGCCCCAGTTCCCATTCTATCAAAAAAAGGTTTTAAAATGAATAATCCTTATTGTGCATTCCAGATACCACATTCAGTACCCATACTGATATAATTCTATAAATGGATAAGGCATAATGCCACTTCTATCTTTGGGGAGATTTGAGATATAACAGATGGGTGGGACTGCATTATAATCCCAGGCCAATTTGACCTGAAATGGAATTGGCAATGATGACAGACAGAGAGCACTGATTTCAAAAGCCCCCATACTCTGAAGATGGGTCCATTCGACTGACTTTCTATTCTTCATTTTGACTTTAAGAGACATCTCATAAAAGTGAATATCCAACTTTATTCATCATCAGGGAAATCATGTACTTTACAGAATAGCTAAAATTAACATGGCAGACAATATTACTTGAAACACACACAGGATTCACTAATTGATAATGGGATAATGGAAGTATAGATTGGCATACTGCTTTGGAAAATCGTATCCTAAAAATAAGTAAATCTAAATTTTACCCACACACAAACACACACACACATTTCCTATTCCTGGCTTTATACCCAAGATAAACAAATGTATATCTCTGCTAGAAGACATATGCAAGAATGTTCACAGCAATGTTATTGGGAATAGAAAAAGGGAAAATAACTCAACTGCCTATCCACATGAAAGTAGAAAAATCAGTGGATGCTATATCTGTATAAAAGAATACTATACAACAGTGAGAATGAACGTATTGGGTTACACAAGCATGTTGTTGAATAACAGTACATGAAGCGGGCATCTACTTATGTATGGCTCAAAAAATATGAAACTAATCTGTTGTGATAAAAGGTAAGAAAGTGGGGCGCCTGGGTGGCTCAGTCCTTAAGTGTCTGCCTTTGGCTCAGGGCATGATCGCAGAATCCTGGGATCGAGCCCCACATCAGTCTCCTCCTTTGGGAACCTGCTTCTTCCTCTCCAACTCCCCCTGCTTGTGTTCCCTATCTCGCTGGCTGTCTCTCTCTCTGTCAAATAAATGAAATCTTTAAAAAAAAAAAAAAGGAAAGAAAAAGTAAGAAAGTAAATACTCCTTGGGCAGAAGAGACTAGTAACTTAGGCAGTAGCAAGTGGAAGGCTTTGATCATTCTGGTCATGTTTTGTTTCTTGGTCAGTGTCCTGGCTACAGGTTTTTTCTTTTGTTTTGTTTTCATTTATCCAGGAGTATACTTATCATTTAACTATTTTCTATACATGTTTTAAATATCAAGCAGTTTTCCAAATGCAGAGTCCATTCACCCTTAGATTGTAGGAAACTTTAGGATTTATTATTATAAACTTTTATCTCCAGCAAGGCCACGTAGACAATAAAGTTCAATATATATTTTGTAAAATCTATGGTACAAATTTCATAGACTATTTCAATGAACAACTATGACTTTTCTTATTAAAAATTGCTGTCTTTTTACTAGGGCAGATATGACTTATTTAACCTGTAAGCCTTTCTAATATTGTTTTCAACAACAAGGAGACTTAGGAAACTGCGTTTTCCTTGGTGTCATTGTCATGCACTGAGTTTATTCACAAAGTATCATGACTCAGAGGCACAACTACTTTCTGAGGGAGGGATTTTATAAGTAGATAGTTGCCTACATTGATTACAGTGGCAGCAGGGAAGACATTTAGATACACTTTTTTTAGGGGCGCCTGGGTGGCTCAGTCGTTAAGCGTCTGCCTTCGGCTCAGGGCGTGTTCCCAGCGTTCTGGGATCGAGCCCCACATCAGGCTCTTCTGCTGGGAGCCTGCTTCTTCCTCTCCCACTCCCCCTGCTTGTGTTCCCTCTCTCACTGGCTGTCTCTCTCTGTCAAATGAATATATAAAATCTTTTTAAAAAAAAAGATACACTGTTTTTATATTTTATTTATTTTTTATTGTATTTTTGTTTTTTATTTTTTATTATTTTTAATAATAATTTTTTATTATGTTATGCTAGTCACCATACAGTACATCCTTAGTTTTTGATGTAGTGTTCCATGACTCATTACACGCAAATAATGTATCATAGATACACTTTCTTTTCTCACTTTCTTGTCTCTGGTATTTTACCTTGCAACTAAGTCATTTTTTTTCATTATTTAAGAAAGTCATCTTCAATTATATACAAATCCTTTGAGATATTAATTATGCAATTTTTAATAATAATATAGTCACTAAGCCTCAGATTTGAATGGAAAAGCTTAAAGGGAAGTTAGACTAAATGGTGTATGGGGCAGTCAAGTTTAGGGAGGTAAATTAGATTCTATCTAAACAGAGCATAACCTGAAGAGAATTGTCACCCCTAGAGACAGAGAAACACTTGATGTGAAAATGAGTTTGGAAAAGAATCATATTAAGTGACTAAGGGTAAATCCCATTCCTTTAATATGAACCGGAGAAGTAAATAATGGTAGTAGAGTTCTAGGGTACCACAAATGCATTGGTGTCTGCAGTTGAATGGGTGGCAAATTATTACAATTACTTCGTTCGAGCTTGGCCTCAATAATATCTTCTAAGGCAGCAGATTCAGCATGTTTGTATAGTCATAAATAAAAAGGCTGTTGAAATGTATAACAAAAAGCCATTTTTTCCCACATCAAGAATACTTTATTTTAATGATTTTAACCTGTGATGTGGTCTAGATTTACAGGAACCATGAAATAAAGACTATACCCCTGTCTAGTCCCCAGTGAGGACTCACGTGAGAAAATCACCTGGAAAATTTGTGCCCATACACTGGTTATGCTTGTAACTTCATAAATTATTTTTTGAATATACAGATCTGACATTTACTTGATTCATTTGAAGGAAATCAATTACCTGCAGTAAGGCAACACATAGAGCAGGAATACATTACTGTATACTGCAGTCAACGGACTCTAGTGACACATATACATTTGTGCTTGTTAGTGAAGGAAAGGAATTTCCTTCTACCCTTCAAGGTCTTCCAGATGAATTAGGAATGAAATTGACATGAGACAGATTTACAGGAGTAAAAAACAAAAACAAAAACAAACACGAATTTTTATTATATGCTCATGGTGGCCTGATAATGAAATTTAGATCTAAAGAAATGACCAATGCAGGCAGTTTTTGTATTATTTTTGCAAGGGGACAATTAATCTGTAAGAAATTGGCAGGACAAAGAAAACTGAATTTTGCAAGCTTCAATTAAGTAAGACATGTTAAACAGAATTCGGTCTGTGGTAGTAAATTAGTAAGATGTAAAAAGGTTGTTTATACAGCCTTCTAGGCTCTGAATTTCCTATATCTGATAATAAGGATGTGTCTCCACTTCCTGGTACAAGGAGGATACCGTTCGCATGGGAGATTTCGTTCCTGTTTTCAGAGGGACAGAGGAGAGTCAGAGTGTCCTCCTTGCACAGGCTGTCTCTTAAATAACTAACCAGTATGCCAAAGTGGTACATTGTGGGTGGCCTGACACGGCCCCCGCATTAGCGTCCTGCAATGATTCACACATTGTAAAGTATCACACAGACTATGGCTACTACAGTGAGTACCCCCAATGTTACCACATTGCACAACTTTAGGACCACTACAGCACTTATATTATTTGAATATAGTTGACACACAATATTACATTAGTTTCAAGTGTACAACATGGGGATTCGACAAGTCCATACTTTAATGCTATGCTCGCCATAAGTGTAGCTACCATCTGTCACCATACGATGCCATTGCGGTACCATTGACTATATTCCCTATGCTGTACTTCCCCGTGACTTATTTCATAATTGGAAGTCTGCATTTCTCACTCCTCTTCATATATTTTGCCCTCCTCTCCTCTGGCAGCCATCAGTTAAATGTGGAATCTAAAAAAGCAAACAAACAAAAAGCAGAATCAGACCTATAAATACAGACAACAAACAGATTGTTACATTGCTTATTTTCTATGTGCTCCCTGGATTTGTGCAATATATCAACCCATTGAACAACAATAATAAAGAAGTATCGAGCTGAGGTAAAACTATATGTTGGCTAATTGAACATAATAAAAATAAATAAATAAATGATTTATAGAGCATCTTCCAAATATGGAGAGTTATTGAAAAGGGTTCTCATAAGTAAATGATAATTTTCCTCTTTAATTTTAAAATGTTAATTTCTACTATATATAAGGAAATACGTTTTTAAAGAAAAAAACTTTATCCAAGGCCTTGATCCACATTATTATAAATTTAATAAGTAGTAAAAAATAGCATTTTTGAAAAAATATTTTAAATAACAGAGAAATAATTTTAGAGTAAATTAAAAAAATAAATAAAAGCAACACAGGCAATTTTCTGAGGTTAAGGGGTAAAGAAAGGGGGGGGTAATCAGAAGGGGGAATGAAGCATGAGAGACTATGGACTATGGATTTACATGGTGGGAATGTCAGATGCTTTGATACCCCTGACATTAGCATTTCACTTATGTTTCTATATGTCATGTGATTCATCATTTCTTCTGTGATATCTCTCCTCTCCTATTGCTGTCTTGCTTAGATACACAGGTCAATGATTTCATTATTTTTAATGTTTTTGTCTTCATTGAACTGAGCACCATTTTAGGAGTTCTTGACTCTTACTATCCTGTCAATCTTGAAGATACACTCTGCTGAGAGGAGGTTCAGAGCTTTGTCCACCTGCACTTCCCACTTAGGAGCTGTTGCAATCTTCTGGAGAACTATGCTTTTCATATATTCCTGGCCAAATTATTCCTCCTCCCTAGATTAAGACAAAGTGAACTCTTTGTTTTATACTCATGCGACTCCCATGTTAAAATCTCTGATTTATAGCCTGTGGAACAAGAATGTGAAGGAGATGATGGAAAAACTGAAAAATAAAATTTGATTTTAAGTAAATCATCATATAGTATAAATAAATATATATTTATATGCATATACACACAGACATACTCTTCTGTTTTCAAATCTTCTGTTATACCATTGTATTAGACTATACTATTAAGTTGTCTTAAATACCTTAATTAATACAGTGTTTTACTATGCTGCTATGATACCAATATATGGAGTTTCCTAAATATGCTATATTTTATTGTATGTCTCCGTTTTAAATAAGTCACGTTTAATATTTGGAAAACTTCCCAGTCTTCATCTTAGTGTGCTAATTTTGCATTAGTTGTTTATTTTACACATTAATTTAATTATTCTAAGAACTACAAGTGTTTAGCATACACCTTTTTGCACTATAGGTGTCTTGCGTTTCATAGTGAGTCCAGTAGTTTATATTCCAATGAATTCAATAATGTAATATAAGTAAGTAAAATTGGTTAAATAATCTTACAGATATTCATGATAAACTCTAAATCTCCCTGAAGTGAAAAGGCAAGAAACTGTAAGTTCAAGCAAAATGTCTACCTGCAGAGTGCAGAGAAGAAAAGATTCCCTGAAATCCTGTTTCAGATCTAAATGGTGAAGAGGGATACAATGGGGATGGGGAGAAAAAAAGAATCCAGATGGAGAGGCTGGAATTACAGATCCTGAGGTGGATAGGACAATGTCTTCTTAGAAATGATGTAGTTGTAAGGGAGCAAAACTTTCCCTTTCTTTCCTTCCTGGTTTTTTGGCTGCTCTAATAATTAAATTGATAGAAGATAGATTAACAGGAGAAAAACAAATTCAACTTCATATGTATAGGATCTCATAAAAATATGAGACACAGAGTGGCCAAATAAGGTATCTGTTATATTTTTTGGACAAAGAAACAATACATTGCTTTTTTTTTTCTGTTTGTTTTGCTTTGTGTTTTGTTTTGAAACAATACATTTGTGAAGAATTGACATGACAGAGAAGTTTGGTCTCAGGGTAGTAAATAAGTAAAGAAGTAACAGAGTCTGTTTATACAGCTTTCTCAGCCTTCAATTCCCTCTTTGGTAATGAGGAGTTCTCTCTTTCTCCTGGTGCAGGGAGAGTACCTTTCACATAGGAAATTTATTTCCTGCTTTCAGAAAGACAAAGGAAGCTCAGAGTGTCCTTCTTGCACCTGCTGTTCCTTAATAACTTTGGTTTTAAATAATCAATGGCCAGGGCACCTGGGTGGGTCAGCTTGTTAAGCACCCAACTCTTGGTTTCCACTCAGGTCATAATCTCAGGTTGTGGGATCAAACCCCAAGACAGCTCCATGCTCAGCAGGGAGTCTGCATCTCTCCCTCTCCCTCTGCCCATACCCCCCACTCCTTTTGTGTATGCACACACACTCTCTCTCATAAATAAATAAATAAACAAATAAATAAATCTTTAAAAAATAAATAAAATAATCAATAGCCTAAGTGGTATATTTTTGTGTGGCATATTTTGCTCCCCTTCAAAGTCCATCAAGAGAAGGATAAAAGTCCAAAGTGGAAGGTCTTGCTAAAGTACATCCTTGTGCTGAAATTCAACTCAGTCACTTCCACTTGGCTTTTCTTTCCTTCTTCTGCCTTTTCAATCCTGGTTAAATGCTCCTCTTTGTGGCTTATAAATAATGCTCTCCTCAAGGCATCACTGTACCTATGGCTCAGTTGATTTGACCATTGTTTCCAACATTAGACCATGAACATTGGCTGCAGGTTGAGTATCGTTCTTATCAATCCAGTTCCTTTATCATGTCTGGGACACAAAATGGAAAAATAAATAATAAAACCACACATTTGATAACATTTTTGAATGTTCATTAGATATTTGTCAAAACACAGTTGAGGTTATAATGTGTGCCTTATATATATGTATTTAATAGCTTTTAAGAAAATGCGTAAAAATGGTTGCAGATACTCACGTAATAAACCTATAAAGATACTTATATTAATTACATGGGAAGTAAAAAGAAAAAATCATCTGTGTGCTTTCTGGATGTGCTCTTCTTTATTTGGCTCTGCTCAAGTTTTCTGATGTCAACCACCGGACGCAGCTTGCTGAGAAAACATGGATATGGCTGTGTATTTGCAGGACCACGGAAGACTCAATGACACTCTTAAGTATCTATTAGATTGTACCCCTTAAGTAATTATAATTTTCCTTGGTGAAAGGATTTCAGAAAGAATTTCAGAAGCAAACTTCGAAAGGCTCTCTGCTTTTGAAGGTGGCGTTTGTGGGAAACTATGACAGATTGCGGGGAAAATATGGTGGTGGAAAGAAAATCTATGGGGAAGGTTCCTTTGGGGAAAAAAAGTTTTAAGAGCTTCCACTTGTACCATATTTTCCCAATTTATCATGACTTTTTTGTTAGTCTTTCTTATGAGAAGCAACATAACAAAAGCCTTTTTTTTTTTTAATTTATTAAAGTCCAAACCAAGCAGAGTCTCAGTGGATCAGAAGCTTCTAACTCAGAAATGGTAAATATGCCATCATCCTTCCACATGACATATGACAGTAATATCATGTAAAGACTGATTTGATCTGCATATCAGCCTCTTCAATCACATCTAATGAGTCTGAACTGACAAGAAGAAAATCATAAACCAATTACATGAGATATCTTAAGCTCAAGGAATGTATGTCTAAAAATGGAAGAAACCAATTTAATTAATTATAGGCTTCATCTCCCTGAATTATATAATTAGAGAGTAAAAAAAATCACTCACTGGGAATGTTGACTAGTAGACTCATGACTTAAATAGGAACTTGGGCCAGATGGCCTGAACTAACCCTTCCATATGGGATTTTACAGAAATAGGAAAAACATTAAAAGACTTTGGTCTATTCTGGCTCATTTACTTCCTTCCTCACCAGTTCCTTCCACTCTTTGTGTGACTACATCGCAGGGTTCTTACACAGCCACCAGGACTGATGAGAGAATTATTATCCAGTATTACATTACAAATGACTATTGATATAACAGGCATGTTTCTGTACCTGGGTTCCTTTCCTTCAGCCTTGTACTGCAATCCCTAAGGATCAAAATGACATAGTGGTGGTAGATTTGGGCATTTGTACCACCCAGTGAGCAGACAGATGCATACTAGTGGTGTCTAGCACCATGTGTTAGAATACAGCAGAGGTAAAGCTCAATAACCCAGTGCATGGCTGCTCCTATGTGAAACCAGAGGCAGCAACTTTAATCCTCTTTGAACATTCTTCTCCAGAAATATGCTATGAACCTGGCACCGAATACAACTCAAAATCACTGTGGTGTTCAACAACTCACTTTTCCGCACTAGACCACACCCCCCCTGTAAAAGAGGGTCTTTCACTAGATTACCTCTAAGGCCCTTTCCACTTGCCATGATCCATCTCCCTATACTGGTGATTCTATTGTTGTGTAAACCTATTCCCACTATTGGAAATATTAAAAAAGGTAAGTAAACAAACCAAACAAGTGGCTTCCTCTTCATACAAAAGAATGGCATTGTGTCTTGAGGCTGATTTGACCTGAGTGGCAATGATATCGGCTAGAAAGTGGGAGCGGTCAAAGGCTGAGTCCTTGTAAACACAGCTTCTTTTCTGCATTCAGGATCTAACAGACATTTCACAGAAATGGTGACACAGCATTATTAGTATTCAGGTAGCTAAAAATTAAAACGTCAGTGCTGTACCTTGACCCACCTAAAGAATGGCCTAAATGAAAATGATTCACGATATTGACATCAAGTACTTGTGTGGATGTGGAACAATTAGAGCTCCCACAGGTTGACGGCAGAGATCAGAACTGACGCACAACCTTGGAAAACTGTGGCGGGATCTGCTATAGCTGGTCCCCAAATTCTATCCCTACTTCTATATCCAATACATATGAGTGACTATGGACATCTAAAGCTTGTACAAACATGATTGTTCCATTATTCAGAAATTGACAATAACATAAGGTATGATTGTTCATTGGGATACCACACAGCGAAGAGAGAGAATAAACTATCACCACGTGCAACAGCATAAGGGAATCATATACATGAAAAAGAGTGTAAGACATACAAGGTTACAAACCAAATGGTTTCACTTAAATATATTAAAAAAAACCCTACTCAACTATCATATTGGACATCAATTTGCGTTAGGGCTCATGGTCTCTGAAATGCTGTTATGTTCGTGTTTTGGTGTAGGTTATGTGTGCAGGGATGTTTTTATTTCTGAAAAGTCAGTAGCTTTTTTTTAAATAACACACACATGCAACTTCAAAATTAATTCTAAAATTAAAGATATTTACTATCAGATTTTAGACAACTGCAGAATTTCATATTAATTTTTAAAGTCTCTGGCAGTTTATTTTATGCAATGTTGTCAAGATATTGCTGTAAAGTTAAAAAGCGTGCAACTTTTAGAAAGTATTTCATTCAATAATTGTCCTGTATGTTACTAAAATGGGTTGCTTGATTATAGAATAGAGATGTTAGCAATCCACAACTCCTGATTCTCGTTTCCTGTAATAGGAAGACTGAGTGAGCTCGGTTTCAGTATCGTGCACAGAACTTACTCATAACAGCCCATGACTCAGGGCCAGAAAACTACTGTCTGATGGAAGGCTTTTGTTTGTTTGTTTGTTTTCCATTTTGTTTTTGTTTTCTTTTTGAGAGAGAGCACACAAGGGAGGTGGGGGACAGACAGAGAGGGAGGGAGAATCTTAAGCAGTCTCCATGCCCAGCACAGAGCTCTAAGTGGGGTTTGATCTCATGACCCCAAGATCATCACCTGAGCCAAAATCAAGCATCAGAAGTGCAACCGACTGAGCCACCCAGATGCCCCTGAAGGAAGGAGTTGAACAGTAGACAGTTCCTACGTAGTGCTATGTTTAGGGGCACCAGTGGCACCAAGGGGGTTCTTTAGTTAAATATTTTTTCCCACTTCTCTGTCTCTGACTTCTTAAATTTTACCTTTAGTCTTTCCCCTCATAATTAAAGAAAGCTACTTTCTATTCACAAACGAATTCCTTTGGGAATTAATTTAGATTACCCAATTTTGTGCAATGTATTGCCACACATGCTCCAGATCTAATGGGGACTAGGATTAGACTACCTAGTCTGGAGGGACGACCCTGTTTATGAAGTTCAACTCTGCCTCCCCTATGACCAGAGTGCAGCCCGAGGAGATGTGACCTCCCTGCAGACAGAGAAACACCTGTGGGAAAAATGAGTATGGAAAAGAATCAGAAGAAGGTGACTGAGGAAGACTCCACCACCTTCAAACACACATGAGAGAGATAGAGAACAGTAGGAACGCGCTGAGCTAATGCAAATACAGCGTTTTCTCGAGTCCATCTGATGGCAAGGCATTGGCGATTGTTTAGAAGCTTTGAGAGTTGTCTCAACAATATTTCCCAGAGGAAATACATTTGGTATTTGGTACTGTGATCATCACACAAAGAATAACAATATATTTAGGAAAATGCATTAACAATTGTCACGACAATCTCTTTCCCAAAAATTGAAAATATATTCATTTCATTGACTTTGCTTGAAGGGTAATCTAGTTTTATAGACAGTAAGGGGAAATTCTATAACAAAGACAAACAAGTGAAAAAAAAAGTGCAAAACCTATGTTTCTATTGACTCCAGGTGAGGTATCAGGAGAAATACGAAAATACCTGAAGCGTTGGGATGCATAAACCGGGACACACCCTGTGCATCCTACTTTTTTGTTGTTTACACAAATTTTGCTTTTACAGGCTTGTGGCGATTAAATGACCTGCCTCAAAATCTAATATATGTGATGTTTTTACATTTTTGTAACATTAATCAAGAGTAAACATTTAAAGGATACATAACAACCTGTGCTTGCACGTACATAGCAATGATTCACACACGTGATAAACTATGACTCAGATAACAGACAATATGTAGATCTTTCCTCTGAACTGCCAGGTTTCACAAGCTCAAGGAGATAAAATTTCTTTCTTTTCTGTTTGATTCATGGAATTGTGCAATGCAGGGTGCTTTCAAATCACTTTTTCTTCACACCAACATTAATAATGTTCAAGTACCCAGATAATATAATTAAATTGGATTACCTCCCATGTGACAACACTTCTGCCTTCCATAATCATTGGGATCCTAACTTTGGTGGAGAACTGGGACTGAATGGCCTCTCAGTTCCATTGGAAATCTGGGGAGTCTTTGGGGGATTTGTGAATTTTCAAATGTCACTTTAACACATACATACTATCACATTCTATCAGAGGATTTAGAGTGCTAGTTTTTTAAGACAAAATTTGTTTCACTCCACTATGTTCAGCAATCGATTGTGAATAACTTCTGTAGATTCAATGAACTTTACTGTTTACCTCTCAGTTTCAATTTCTGTACCATGTTATGAAATGGTTAGAGACAAGCCAGGACATGTGAAACATATGAAATACATTATAATATGTGCCTATAATTAGATAACATAAAGTATTTGACTATGGTAAAAAGGACAACATTGCCTTTATTTAAGGTCAATTTCTATGCTCCTAAAAATCATTTATAGAATTTATTTTTAAAAATTTATGGATATGGTGGTGTCTGGGTGGCTCAGTCGGTAAAGCACCTGCCTTTGGCTCAGGTCATGATCCCAGGGTCCTGGGTTCGAGCCCCATGTCAGCTTCCCTGTTTAGCTGGAACCTCCTTATCCCTCTCCCTCTGCTCCTCCCCACTGCTTGTGTGCTCTCTCTCTCTCTTTCAAATAAATAAATAAAATCTTTAAAAAAATAAAAATATATGGATATGATAAATATTTATATAATTTTACTCACATCAAAGTTTTTATGATATGTAGAATTGTATATAAATCAAGTGGACACTTAGCAGAGGATAGATAGAATAAATTAATGTACATTAATACAATGGAATGCATTGCATTCATCATACTTATTTACATATATAAAGAATGTTTATATTGTGACATTACTTATTTGAAAATTTAAAATTCAGTAATATTGACAACAAAATGTTATCAATAGGCAATGTGATATTGTCCAGTGGTTTTTTGCTGTTTCTAAAAAAATCTTTACCTTGTAAATGTCTTTACTGGGAAAGAGTTTGTGTATCTGTGTAAATACCTGGGCATGAATGGGTGTGTATTTGTTTTGTAAATTATGAAATTATCACAAAAATCAATTCTAGGGGAGAATAGGGATTGGGGAATTAGAAATAAGGAATGCTTGTTGAATGGGGTCATTCTGCTATTCTTAAAATAGGTATAATTTTAGGTGGTAAGGTAGAGAGGGACACAATTTTTTTTAATGGTCTGTATTTCTTGTTTAATCACCTTACCCCTATGAAATATCAGAAAATACACCACCACAATATGAGGTATTTTGCTTATTCCTGAGAGACCAAGTGTTGAGCACCCAGGGACCAGACTCAGAGATGATTATATAATCCAGGTTAGTCAGGAGACAACGCTGAAGCCTCCTGCAGACAGAACTGTGAGGAAGAGAGGTCAGTAATTCTGGGGCTGGTATTAACACTTTTTGCTGTTTCTCTGATTTATATTCTAAATTTTTGTTTTTTTTGTCCTTTTTTAACTGAAAACGTGATATAAAACCAAAGAAGTGTATATGTTACACAAACTTTTATTTCAATTACTTTTATCGATCTGCTTATTTAAGATAAATATACACGTAGAAAGCAGGGAAAAAAACAAGTATGGATTGCACAGATGTTACCTATGTTTTATTGTTTTTAATGTCTTGTATTTTTATATATTCTTAAAAAACTATATTTTTAAATTTTTTAAGGAAGCATTTTTTAAAATACGTGTCTACAGGGACTGATATTTAAATGAGTTTAAGCCAAGGGTTTGGAGACTTGCACATTGATCACTCGATCATTATTCAGATATTTTTTATCTCTTCTTCATCTAACTTCATCTTCACTTTTCCTAAATTCTCACAAACAGAGGAGGACTTGTATGATACTACATACGATATCATTAGTTTGGTTAAAATAAAACAGCAGAACATATAATTCAATTGACCTCTCAACCACCATGTTTTTAAAGTAAAGGGAGGCAGATTTCAGAGACGTTTAAATGTAAAAGGGATAAAACAAAACAATATTAAAAAGTCTAGGGAAGTTGAAACAGGTACAGTGGAGATTTGAATCTCTCTGGGGTGTGGGACTGTGCGCGTGAGTATTTTTCACATGTGTCTTACAGTTCTGAACTGTTGACAACTAGACAATGAAGGTTCTAGTACTTTGGGGCAGGGAGACTCACACAGGAAAGCACATTCCTTCATTTGCTGATCTGTCACCTGCTAGGAGAATCTCTATGATTCAAGCCCAATGTTGTTCATAATGTCCCCTGAGCAATAGCAACTGTCAGAAGGGAGCATGGTTAGCCCTGGCATTTTCCTGTCTGTCCACTTTAGAGTATTGCTCATGGACACCCTCCACCCTGTTCTTCTGCAACCATACCCTCCCTGCTCCAGGGGGTCCTGAATCTGAGACTGGCTCCATCCCTTGTTTATTGAGACTGGATAGGACATGGAGTGAGTGGGGAAGTGGAAGCATGTTGTATGAAAGAATTTTTCATATGGCTCACTATTTTGGATTTTGGGGGGAAAACAAAGGAATACATTCATTACTTGTGCTTCTCAGCTATGTTTCTCTATTACAGACTATAACAATATTTATACTAGATGTAAAAATAATACCTTGCTGAACACAGGGTTATCTGGCCAGATAATTATAAGAACTATTGCCTCAAACAATGAGAACATTAATTTCCTTATAGAATAACATTTAGCAAAACTTATCATAAAGACAACATATGTTGGCATGCAAATACCATTTAATTTGGATGAAAGTGTGCTACGAATTCTGTACAGTGTTGTACAAATATAGGTAATATTATTATCAAATCATTTTTATCGATTTGGATATATTTCCGGGACAGTCTGCTTCACCTAAACAGTCCTGACATTGCTTGTCTCTCTTCCTAAATACAGAGAAATAGAAAGGACCAGCAGTTTGTCTACTACAGTAAAGTGATGTTAATCCTGGTTCCATTTCCTTCTCTCACAACCAGGCGTTCCCAGATCTGAGTGATGGCTGTTGAGAACTGCACTGTGATTACTGACTTCACACTCCTAGGACTGTCTGGCAGAAAGGATGTGCAGCAGGGGCTCCTTGTGCTCTTCCTGCTGGTTTATGGCATAACCGTGATTGCCAATCTAGGGATGATCTTGCTGATCAGGCTGGACTCCAGGCTCCACACGCCCATGTATTATTTCCTGAGCAATCTGTCTTTCTGCGATGTCTGTTACTCCTCCACTGTGTCTCCCAAGATGCTGGCTGACTTCTTATCTGAGCAAAAGAGGATTCCGTATAATTTATGTGCAATTCAGATGTATTTTTTTGGGGTCTTTGCAGATGTGGAATGTCTCATGCTGGCTGTCATGGCGTACGACCGGTATGTAGCCATTTGTAATCCACTTCTCTATACAGTCGCCGTGTCCGGGAAAATCTGCCTCCGGCTCGTGTCCCTTGCCTACTTTGTGGGCTTAGTGGATTCAGCAATCCACACCTGCTGCACGTTTCGACTGTCATTCTGCAATTCCAATATCATCAATCACTTTTTCTGCGACATCCCACCCTTGCTGGCCCTCTCCTCTTCAGACACGTCCATCAATGAGATAGTGATGTTCACGTTCATCGGTTGTGTGGTGGGTTGCAGCATCATCACCATCCTCCTCTCCTACAGCTACGTCATCACCACCATCCTCAGGATGAGCTCAGCCCAGGGGAGACGCAAAGCCTTCTCCACATGCGCCTCCCACTTGACCGCGGTGGCGATATTTCATGGCACACTCCTGTTCATGTATTTCCGGCCCAGCTCCAGCTATTCCATGGACACAGACAAAATGTCCTCTGTCTTCTACACGGTGGTCATTCCTATGTTAAACCCACTCATCTACAGCTTGAGGAATAAGGATGTGAAAGGTGCCCTGAGAAAAGCAATCTGCACTAAATTATGGTCTGGGTGAAGTTGTATTTTTCACCCAATGTATTTATTTAAAGCTTTTGTGAACCGAAGCCGAGGTCTTTTGACATACATTCCTGTAGTCTCACCAACACAACTTTCTAGATGTTTCCTCTTATTTATCATGATACCTAAATGGAGTGTGGGAAGAGTCCTTATTGATCTTGATCTTCTGTTCAAACTAAGAAAGAGTAATACCGGGTTCAACAGCTGGTCTGCAAAAAGGATCTTTTTACGTTTGCCTTCTCTGTTCCAAGTTCCATGAATGCAATGCCCTTTCCAGTATTGTTCACTAATATTTCTACTTTATTATTTACAAAGCTCAGGTCCAAATGTTATTTAAAACATGTATTAAATAAGTTCATGAGTGTCCCCTGAAAAACTGATGCAAAAGAGGCTTTGCAAATTCACACACACACACACACACACACACTCATACACTCACACAAACACACACATGCACAAACTTGCTTTTTAAATATTATTCTAGTATGTCCATCTTTTCTTTTGGCCCAGGCTGAAGTAACCATCAGGGACAGGGATCATTTGCAGTAAATCTTTTTCGGAACCACGTATTCCTCATCATTCTGGCCCAGTTACACCAGCAGACATCCCCAGGATCAATTGCTCTAGATTCACACCCCACCTCAGAGTGCACACCAGCCTGTGGGTTTCCCTTCCTGTCCCCGCTCTGGAGAACAGATGCGATGTTGTTGACAATTGCATAGAAGCTGCACGAAGGAAAGTTGGGGCTAAGGGACCCTCACCCTGTCCAAAGGCCACTGGAAAGATGGCTCAGTCTCCCTTGATGTGTTCATAGCATTTCACTAACAAAATTTTTTAAAAAGCTTAATTGATACAGTTTAAGTTAAAGGAAGATTTATTAACTTAATAATATGGTCAATGAAAAAAACAAAGAACAAAATAATATTTACAAAAAATTCTAATTGTAATAATTGGATCTCTGTGCATCTGTGAAATAAACACGATTTTAATAATGGTCTTTGCTGCGTACCTGGATGTTAAGTAATCTTGTATCTTTTCCATAAACTTAATTAATTGTATGTGTTGTTTACACAGGCATCAACTAAGAATTAATCCATTTATGAAAAACATAACAAGAGGTTCTCAAGAGTACTCTTTTTATTTTAGCTAATTGTCAAGAAGGGAACAGAAAGGTTTTTTTTTGTTTTGTTTTGTTTTTTTCCTGGTTCCAGGAGGAGACAGCAATAATGGTGGTACAAGGTTTTTCATTTAAATTTTCTTCCCTATTTTTATGTATTCCTTTAGTGTATGAAATAGGCTAAGTGTACTTCAAAATACCATAAGAATTAAATTTAAAAGATGCAATTTAAAAGATGCAATTTTCAGCAAGTTATTAGTCTTCCATTACTGATTGAACAGAGTTTTAAGACAAATCAAAGTATTTTATTATGTATTGAGTATTTTATTTTACAATCTGAAGTTATTTATTTGTCATTCATAGAACATATTATTTATCAGGACCTCTCCATCACTGCCCAAATCCCTTCCCATAACAATGTACTTTATTGAAATTGTATTAAATATATTCCTCTCTGTAAAGATTAAACCTATTCATGTTATACAAAATTGGATTCACTGGCCAGCTTTCATATATGTGTGAGAATAACAGATATTTTTTCTTCTTTACCTTTTTTTTAAAGATTTAAATTTAATAGCCTTTACACATGATCAGGAAACCAGGATTTTGTTTTTGTTTTTGTTTGTGCTTTGTGCTTTGTTTTCATTTGAAAACATGGTAAAGATGAGAGAGGGTTTAGGGTAAGAACAGAAATTCGGAGGGAGACAAGACCTGGTTCACATCCACATACTATCATTTACTTGTTAGCTGTGTGACTGTAGATTACTAGTCCTGTTAACAGTGTCCTCATCTCTTTAACCTGGCTTTACTATATCTATTATAAAGACATAGATATTTTTATAATCAGGTATATATCTATTTATCTGAGGATGATAATGGAGTTTCTAAGATCATTCAGAGCCAACTAACTCCCTCTCAGGAACTAAACTCAGGTGTGGCAAGAAAACATGGCATCATTCATGGCGTCCTGTCATGAAATTGTGTCCCCAGGATCCATCTTTATCCACTTTAGAGCCTCCTTACCCAGCTATTCAGGTTCTAGTTGTACCTCGTAGCCTCAGCTGCTCTTTGGAGCGCTCTGCCCAGCCACCTTGGGACTTGTTTTTCTTGACGCTTCCTTTACTCCTGGTTGGAGCTGAGCAAAGATTTCTTCCCACGTCTAGGCCAGATGCCTGAAACTGTGCTTCTGATCTCAGTCTCAGACCCCACATTGCCAAGAAATGAGTTTAGATAATTAATCCCAGAGTATCACATTTTATGTTATCCTGTGTGCCCCTATCCCAAGGGTCACAGCTGAAATAGGATGTTGCTGGAGGAGGTCATGGAGAGGATGTGACCACTGATTGACCTGTGAGCTGGACTCAAGGAATCAAAAGAATCCTCACCCTTCCCCTGTCCTTAGAATGTACATTCTGCCCACCGATCTCACAGTTTGAACTGTTCCGAGGACATAGCCTTGAGAGATCGATGTGGTGTTGAGACCACCTGGATGGTACACATGACTGAACCCAGTGAAGGCCTCTGTATAAACTTATACGATTCTGGAGGGCAGAAGTGGAGGTCTGCTCATGTTGTGGCTGCCCAAAATAAGCCTCATATGTAAGTTCATTACACCTGCCACCTACCAATCTGGAGTGGTCTGCCTCTTTCTTCCATCTCTCCCTACCCTCTGTGGGGTGAGAGGGGGAGGTTTATGAACCAACATACACTCAACAACAAAAGAACAAATATTCATCTGTTGTGATGAACCCATACACTTTGGTGAACATTTTCTGTGCAGTATGTGATTCTCATAAGCATCAAGCCACATCCCACTCTTCCCTATTGACAGCCCACGTTGACCAGAGCCCTACCTCACCACTGAAATGTTTGGACAAAAACCTATTTTTTTTAATAATCTTTTTTACTTGCTCTTCAACTTTGTTCTTTTTTTTAATATTTTTTTTATTATATTATGTTAGTCACCATACAGTACATCCCTGGTTTTTGATGTAAAGTCCAATGATTCATTAGTTGCATATAACACCCAGTGCACCATGCAATACGTGCCCTCCTTACTACCCATCACCAGCCTATCCCATTCCCCAAACCCCCTCCCCTCCGAAGCCCAGTTTTAAAGAGTTTCCACTGCAGTGAATAGAACTGTGATTTTGGTTTGTAATGCAGTCCGCATCTTCACTGTCAGATGACTTTTCTGTCTAATTTACCCTCTCCCACTATTCAACCTCACCTTTGCTTTAGCACTTTCTTTAGACTTTCTGCCACACTTTTTCTATGGGTCATGTCCCAGCAGCCCACCCATCTGTGAGCCCACAGTTTGTTAGCTTCTGATCCCAACTCTTGCTGTCAGAGGATAGCCTCCTTCAGAAAGTTCAGCTGTTTTCTTACCAATCAAGACATTTCAGACTGAACCTATTCTTGAGGAAATAGTTTATGAGCCAGACTTTAATTTTGGTGATACTTGCAAATTGTTTTTTAATAAGTCACCATACCTGACAATATTTTGCAATAGTCACATGTGTATACAGTACCCTTCCAGAGAAGGAAACAAGCAAACAAACAAAAAAACTGCAAGAGAAATAGTGATAGATATATAATCTAACTTAAAAACAATCGATAGCAAATATTTTCATGTTTATTTCATAAAAATTTACTCAATATCCACACTGGAAAAAATACTGTGATAAAGAGGCAATGTATCAAATAAGGGACAATAATTAATGATAAGTCTAGTAGAGGGATAAAACACAGACACAAACAACTACAAGATTGGATAGAAAATTTTAAGAGTTTTAATATTATAGTGAGGTTTTGGATGTGACTTACCATCTATAATTGAATTGATATAAAAAATCACATAATAGTTAAAATTTGAGTAAAAATTTTTTTAGAGAGAGTACAGTTAGACAGCTAAGCTACAATGCACACATATTTACATGGAAATAAAAATTAATTGAAAAATGGTCTCAATAAATTGCATTTATTTTCTTCCACAAAAGAAAAAGGGTTGTGATATTTTAATGGCTTATCCAATATTGAGAAAAATTGCAATAAATTTAGGATGGGAGAGAAAAGGGGTAAAAATATGTAATATAGGACATTATGCAAAGGGTAAATCTACTCCTGGAATATATATTAAAAATGTCAACTTTAAAATAATAAAGAGACGTAATACAAGTAATGTGACAGGACCTGGTTCTGATGTTGTGTTTGGGCCCTATTCTGTAGTTAAGACCTCATTACCACATATTTGGGGAACATCCATATTAAACTGACTTTCTCAACAATTAGAACCAATGATCAAAGAACAGACATTGTTAAAAAGTCGTCAGGCTCAGTTTCATTCTTCCTTAAGAAACCAATTTCTGGCTGATCATTTTCCTAAAGGCGTTTTTGACATCTTTGTTCCTTAGACTGTAAATTAGGGGATTCAACATAGGTATAATCAATGTGTAGAACACAGAGGTCACTTTGTCAATATCCAGTGAATGACCAGTGCTGGGGCGCAAATAAATAAAAATGAGGGTACCATGGTAGATCGTGACTACGGTCAGATGGGAGGCACAAGTGGAAAACCCTTTTCTTCTTCCTTCAGCAGAACCTGTTTTAAGAATAGCAGCTATGATGCAGACATAAGAAAGAAGGACTGCTAGAAGACAGATAGCTTCCACCAAACCAGCAAAGACTACCAGAATAATGTCATGCATGTAAGTATCAGTGCAGGACAGAGAGAAGAGTGGGGAGATATCACAGAAGAAATGGTTAATTTCTTTGGAGCAGAAAGATAGATGAAAGGTATTAGTAGTGTGAATAATTGAGCTCATGGTACCTCCCAAAAATGCTCCAATGGCAAGCTGGCAGCAAACCCTTTTGGACATAATAACCGTATAAAGCAGTGGGTTGCAGATTGCTATGTACCGGTCATAAGCCATGGCAGCCAAGAGGAAAGATTCTGTGTCAACCAAAGAGCAGAAAAAATATAATTGCGCAACACAGCCCCTGTAAGAAATGGTCTTTTTATCGGAAACCAAGTCCACAAGTAATTTGGGGGCAATGACAGAAGAGGAGCATACATCTACGAATGACAACATACAGAGGAAAAAGTACATCGGGGTGTGCAAGTGGGAACTGGTTGTGATTAATGACATCATCCCAAGGTTCCCCATGAGGGTAACAGAGTAGATAAAAAGAAACACAGCAAAAAGAATCCTCCAAAGCTCTGGATGGTCACTAAATCCCAAGAGAAAGAACTCAGTCTTCACAGTACGGTTTTCGAACTCCATTCTCTTCAGTGACCCTGGACTTCTGAGGTTGTGGCACAGTAATGATGGCAATATTAGTAAAAACCTCAGTATTCACTAAAAAATAAGAAATGAAACAGTCAAAATAAATACAAGAGGAATTCTAAATCCACTCCTGCATCCTGATAACACCTAAGCACATCTGCAGCGAGTGCAGTGTTATGCATTTCAAGTTTTCAGATTTTCAATTTTTTTGAAGATTTTAATTATTTGAGAGAGAGAAAGAGAGAGAGAGAGAAAGCATGAGCAACAGTAAGAAGCAGAGGGAGAGGGGAAGGCCGACTCCCCATTGAGCAGGAAGCCCAATGTGGGGCTCAATTCTAGGACCCTGGGGATCCTGACCTGAGCCAAAGGCAGATGCTCAACTGACTGAGCCACCCAGGTGCCCCAGATTTTCAAACTTTTATTAAGTTGACGAGGTATCACTTCCACTGCTTAAAGCTATTGTTTTCCATATTTAGGGGCACCACCATCAGCTCAGTTGCTGAACTCCACTTTCTTCACCTTCCTCATCTTCCACCAATGTCAAGTAATAGCGGTTAACTACATGGTTACACAGCAAACTGAATGACTAGCCTCTGTCCCCATTTGTGTTATTTTTATTTTCACAACAGACAGCACTGCTGTTCCAAGCGAAGCCCTGTATAGGTAGAGGAGCAGAAGTTCCATGTTGCTCACCTTGAGATGTGGCTTCACCTCTTAAGAACAAAAGAACTCCTAAGAGTTGTTGGAAATCTACTGATAAAATAGAAAGAAGAAAGGTTCTGCATTAGTTATAAAAGTCACTGAATCCCAGCTCTGTCGCTCAGAAGTTGTGAGACCTTGGGCCGGCCAATGAAGCACCGAGTTTCAGTCCATCATCTATGAGAGTGATAGTACCTTTCCCATCAAATTGTAGGTGTTCAGTGAATGTCCTTCTACAGATTCAATCTCCTCACATCTTGTTCCTTCGCGGTTCTGAAGCTGGCAGCATAGCAATTCTGAGTCAATCCAGACATCTGTTTTATCTTTCTGGAATTCAAGCTATGGAATAAAACCAGAGAAATCCTCATGCTCACAAATGTGTTAAATTCAATACAGGCAATGCGAGGATGATATCCAGGAATGTTCCCATGCCCTCCACAGTGAAAAATTGTAAAAAATATTGAAAAAGCCTCATCTACCTATTTCTCTACCTTTCTGCCTTCCATCGTCCTTGCTCTAGTTTAGAAAACTGTTGGACAACCAATGGCAATACACGTAGTACTTGTCTACAGACATGCACATTTTGTCCAGTGTAGAGACAATCAATTTCCCTCCCTCCTGTGGAAAAAGCCAGTTTAGTATCTATTTGTTTATTTACTTGTGAATTCTTGACCTATAATTCTTCACCTTGTCTTTTATACCAGTTGGAACAGTTGAATGAATGAATAAATGAAGTAAAATCACTGACATGGTTTCATCTTACATTTGTATAATAGTTAGACATATTCATTTGTGTATATATAATTGAATAAAATCATAATCAATATATGATTGAATAAAATTTTAAGTTAGACATATACATTTGTATATATGATTAAATAAATTTTTTTCTTTACTATTGCATATCACATACAACTAGTTTCCTCCTTTAATCACTACTGTACGCCTTAATAATTCTTCTTAGGTCTCATTCTATGACCTTCTACTCACTGCCAGAAAATGATTTCTGTCTTGCAGAGAAAAATATCAGATAGCAACAAGTATGTGCTTAACTTTCTCATCAAGTCAGAATATAACCGTTTGAGTTCATCAGTGACCTCCTCTCTCCCTTCCTTTCCGTGCCCTTCCTCTCTGATGTTACTCCCTTCAACTGTGCACCCAATTCTTCCTCTCTGCATCAATTAAGATACTTATGCTTTTACTACTAATGTTTCTTTCATAAACTTGCAACACATAGCATTGAAGTCAATTTCACCTTTAAAAATGTTACTCTGTATCTATTTCCATTCATTTTTTTAAATTTTATTCCAATATTTTCTTAAAGATAACTACACTGGTTTCTACTTTCTCACTTCAGCCTACTGAGATAGGATTTTTGTCCCAACAATTTAAAACCTTTTTTGTTTCAATTCCAAACTACATCCTAACTGTCAAATGCAAGGATTTTCAATAGGTAATGAACTTTATTTCTCTACTCCATGTAAGAGCTTTGACCTCTCCTTTCTTCATAAAACCCCGTTCTCTTTTGGCTTCTATATACCTCTCTTGATTCCAATACTAATCTCAATAATGCCCCTACCCAGCCTCCTTCATAGATGGTGGCACTTTCCTAGGGCTTCATTCTCAACCTACTTCTCTCCTCACTATGCACACTCGCTCTACATAATTCTGTGCCTTTTCTTACAATAGCAAGTACACAGTGATAATTTTCATGTACCCATTCCAAAAGCATCGGTCCAACTCAAAGTGAGCTATCAAAAAGGCACATGTACATTTCAACATGCTTAAAATAAAATTTAATTACTATCAATTCCTGTAACTTATGCCTATTTTATGATCCCTATCTTGGTATACATCTCTACCATCTCCACTGCTAGTCCAAATAAGAATCCTCCTCTGGTTCAAAACTGAAAAAGAACCATTGATTCAATCTGTGAAACATGGCAAATATCCAATATCTCCTTCTTGTCATCACTGACATTCCATTATTTAATGTCATCCCTTTCTTCCCTCAATTTGAACTGCTTAATTGGCCTCATTCACTCCAGTCAATACCCACCCTACTTCCAAACATGATCCAAAATGTATCCGTAAACCACTGTAAGAATTACCTACATAAAATAGATTTTGTATTGTGTTGCCTTCTTCTTAAACTCTCAAATTATTCCGTTTCCTACAAGCTCAGCATTTAAATACACTCAATTTTCACATATATTCCCATTTTTGTCTCCTACACTCCTTTTCACTCCAAACACTTTGCTTTAAAAAAAGTGTTAATTGGAGAAAGAAGCATCTCAGATCTACTAGTCAACTCTTTGGAACTCTCCTTTCCTAAAATACATATGGCACCCTCCTTAGAAAATACCAACTCTCGTTGAGTGACAGCCCATCTGTGGCTGTCTAGGAATATGAGAGGCAAGATTTTCAATCGACCTAAAAGTGGAACAATAGCCACTGTTATGAAGACAAAAGAAAAAAAATTATAGCCAGTGGCTAAAAGGTAGGGTGGATGAAAATCCCTCTTTGCTGTGCCATTCACTCTTTTGGGAATTATGGAAAACGACTATCAAAAAGTAGGCATGAAAAAAAGAGGCTCCTCTTTAGGGACAATGTTTAAATAAGCTTGGGGTCTGAGCCATGGAGAACCACCACTTCTTTCTACCAAAACTTTTATTTCTAATCACAGAAGTAGAGTTACTGAAGACATCCATTTATACAGAGAATATTTACTTGTAATAATATTTCAAGGATGATAGATGCTTTAAGACCAAAAAAGCCTTTCAGGATTGAAAAACGAAATATGAAAGTCAATGAAACAATAGAAGGGGAAAGGAATACAAGACAAAAAGTTAAGAAGAGTGCAAAGAGGAGCCAATTATCTGTTCTTCTATGCAATTGGCAGGTGAGAACGAAAATGAACTCTAAAAGAATTCAACAAAATTACCTATTCCTGTCAGTTCTCTATAGAGAGCCCTTGTCTCTACCTTTCTAAACCATTTTTCTCTTCCCTCAAAGCCGCTCGCCTAACCCTACCCCAGTCCTGTTATCTGTATGTTGATAACTGTTCTTATCAACACATAACCACAGGATAGAATAAATAATATGATATACAAATTGGGTGAGCTTTAATTTATATCTCAGTCTGCTCAACTTTGAAAAAAGAATTAACAGGCAATGAGCACTGTATTGAGAGTTAGATTTCTAATCAGAGTCCAATTATACTGAAGATTGTCATAAGGGTATCATCCATTAATGTGCTTTTTTGTTGGTGGTGGTGTTTGTTGGAAATGCCTTGCGAATTAAAACCTGTGTTATGCTAGGCATATGTGTTCTCAGAACATCAGTTTCCTGCATGTAAAATAAGTGAGTATAAGACTAGCACTTAAAATCCTGTCCAACTCTGATATCCCAGGATTATGAGAAGAGCACTTACCAGTACACTATCTTTCACTTATCTTCTTACCACCCTGTTGTCAAAGTTAGTTCATTTTTCACTGGAAAAACTCAGTGCTGACAGTTAAATATTTAAAAAATTGACCCATTGCAGCATTTTCCATACTCTATCTGGGCAGGCCTTTTGTGTTCATAAAAGAGGTCTGTGCCTCCCTTAGGAAGGTAGTGGTTTCTTAGGAGAACACAAGACCTTTTATATTTTGCCTCAAGTCTTTTGAGGTTAGCTTTCAGATCTCACTTAGGATCCCAGGAACACACAGTCTGATATGCAAATCCCAGTGGGAAAAGATATGTGGTGAGCAATTAAACAGTTCTACTGAGGAACTGGTTAAACACAAAATGAAATGATGCAATGTGTTTTTCTACATCTTGAGGATGTCTCAAAGAAAAATATATTTTTAGTTTTGAAATGGCAGATTATTATATATAAAATTAGATTATGCTATTTCCTGTCTAATTTTATTTAACCATCTTAGAGCAATTTATCAAAGAACTCTCAGAGTATTATTCTATGGATAGGATAGTAAAATAAACTAGAAAGAAGCAAAAATATGCCTATCTGACTCTTGAGAATTAGAAGACATTGAAAGTCAAATGTCAGGGGAAAACCAATTATGAATGAAGTTGATGAGTCTGATATGTGCTACGCGTGCATCTATTTGCAAGTGCAATTCTGGCCACCCAAGGCCTGAATAGACCAGAGAATATTTCTTTAATAAATGTTTCTATTTGGCACAACAGGCTGGCTCAGTTGAAGAGCATGCAACTCTTGATTTCATGGTCATGAGTTCAAGCCCCATGTTGGGAGTAGAGATTCCTTAAATAAATGAAATCCGAAGGGGGAGAAATCAGAGAGGGAGATGAACCATGAGAAACTATGGACCCCAGGAAACAATCTGGGGGTTTCAGAGGGGAGGAAGATAGGGAAGAGGGTAACAGGGTGATGGGTAGTGAGGAGGGCACATGCTGCGATGAGCACTGGGTGTTACACTGAACTAATGAATCATTGAACACTACATCAAAAACTAATTATGTCCTATACAGTGGCTAACTGAACATAATAAAAAAAAATGAACTTAAAAAAATACAATTACTCTGTGAATATGTATGCCAGGTGGCAAAACAGAAAAAAGGATAACTTGCACTACACATTTAAGAATTTTTTCAAGTACAGAGTAGTGAATGAGAGATGGTAAAAGAAACAACATAAGCAATTGTGTAAGGATTGGAACGTGTGTGGTATGATTTTAGACCTGAAAATGAGATTTAGAAGCAATGTGTTGCCTCATGAAGAGAGATAATGTTAGGGGTGTGCGTGTGTGTGTGTGTGTGTGTGTGTGTGTGTGTGACCAAGAGTGCGGAGGTGGAGAAACTGTTCTTGTTGGAGGACCAAAGGTGAAAGGTGTTTCTCTCACTTTCATCTTAAAATCCAAAGTCTTATGGGTGATGCAGGAAATCTCATTCCATTTAGAACATCTGAAATGTAATATAGAGCCATATTTTCATCAGACGCACAATATAACACTATTCTACTAGTCATTATTTATTCATTCATTAAAAGAAATAACTGATATCTGTCTTTACTGGAATATTTCTAAATAATTCTTGCCCTCAAAGATGTCTTTTTAAGAAACATTAGGAAGAATGAATTTTATGAGCCAGGTTTTTGCAGTTATTTTGTTATTACGTTTCAGTTCAGTGATAACTCTGAGACTGGTAGCTTATCCCCAGTTTATATTTCAGAGACTCGAGGTTAAGCAAGTTTAACGATCTTCCTCAAAATCACTCTTCAGGGTCTGAACCTGGACCCAGGTGTTTAAAAGTCCAGCTCCCGTCATACTTCACTAAAGCGACAAGGACATATGTTACTTTAAATAACCCATCCCAATAAAAATATAAACAACAACTAATATAAAATGAAATCCTAACAGAGTGAGGAAACAAATGAAGTGTTAAGATTGCAAGAACACAGGAAAAGTAAATCATACTTTGGCCTTTAAAAGGTGGGTGTGTTAAGTTTGAAAAATGGACCTTTATATATATCAAGCTCTAATCCTGGAACATGTAAATGCCACCTTATTGGGGGGAAGGGTGTTTGCAGATATGATTAGGGTAAGGATCTTGATATCAGGAGATTATCCTAGATTATCTGGGTTGGCGGTAAATGCCTTCCTTCACAGGTGACCTTACAAAAGAGAGGGAGTCTAGGGGCACCTGGGTGGCTCAGTTGGTGAAGAGTCTGCCTTCGGCTTAGGTCATGATCCCAGGGTCCTGGGATCGAGCCCAACATTGGGCTCCTTGCTCAGCGGGGGAGCCTGCTTCTCCATCTCCTTCTGCCATTTCTCCTGCTTGTTCTCTCTCTCTTTCTCTGTCAAATAAATAAATAAAATCTTTTAAAAAAAAAAGAGGGGGAGAGGGAGGTTATTTCACACACAACACATGCACGCATGTGAAAACATAGGAAAGATGGAGAGTAGGGAAGTTTGAAGATGCCAGTCTTAAAGACTGAAATAATAAAACCACATGTCAAAGAATGCCTGTGGTCTCCACAAACTGGAAGAGAAAGGGAAAGTGTTGTCCATGACAACCTCCTGTGGTAGCATGGCTCAGCCGATACCTTGATTTTGGCCCAGTGACATTGATTTCAAATTTCTGCCCTCCAGAACTATAAGAGAATAAAGTCTATTGTATTAAGCCAACAAATTTACAGCATTTTTTTTCAGAAGTCACAGGAAACTAATGCAAACAATAGGTTTAGAATATAATAGACTTGAAAATACAGTAAATGACTGAATAATATCAGGCAAAACAGAAAAAAAATTAACAAAACCCCAGAAATAAGACAGGTAAGCCATCAAATACATGATCTACTGATTTAATCAAGAAATAAGATAGAATAGAGAACAAAAGGTAAAACTAAAAGTAATAATAGCATTATCAGCAAATACTTTATTAGTCACTTATAATATACCATATATGGTGATAAGAATTTAAGATATATCATTTAATTTTCATGGAAATCTTACTAGAAAATTAGAGTAATATCTATATTTTGTAGAAGAAAAGGGTTTTTTTAACTTATTTATTATTCTATTGAAGTATAGCTGACATACAATGTTATAGTAGTTTCAGGGGCACAACGTCATGATTTGACAATCTTGTACATTACACAACGCTCACCATGATAACTGTGGTTATCATCTGTCACCACACAACATTATTATATATTATTGACTGTATTATCTTTGCTATACTTTTCATCACTGTGACTTATTTATTTTATAACTAGAAGCCTGTGCTTCTTAATCCCCTTAAAAGAAGTTTTAAAAGTCCTAAAATTATAATATTGCAATGGAAAAGTAATTATAAGACAAAAATGACTAAAAAATACACAGAAATTTACTCAAACTTTCTATTAAAAAATAGGATATCAGACAGTAGTACACTCATTCCACTTTTGTAAAAAATGAAATTAATTTAGTTAAGAAGGTTGCATGCTTTAATGATGATGAAAAACATGTCTATCGATGTGCACGTTGTGAGAAATACATTGAAGTTTTCTCAAACCAAGGTATTGAGCCTAACAACACCACCCGAAACCCATTCAAAGAAAGTAGAGATTGGAGAAGAACAGAAAAGACACCATGTACATTTGAATTATCTATAAAGAGATAATATATGGCTTAATAAAAACAAGTGGAAAAAAAAAAGCATGAATAGCCCCCCAGCTCATAAAATTCTTCTCTACTTTACTTTTTGTTCACATCCAACCAAAATCAGCCCCTCATTAAAAGTCTCTGAAGAAACTCTGAGTCTAGTTAAGAAAATAGTTTTTTCAAAAGGTAATATAGATCCCAATACTTTCTTGAGAGCTTCTTTCACATCCTTGTTCCTCAGACTATAGATGAGGGGGTTCAACATGGGGATCACTATGGTGTAGAATACTGTGGCCACCTTGTCAGTCTCCACACTGTAGCCAGAACCGGGCTGGCAATAAATGAAAAGAATCGTTCCATGGAAGACAAGGATGGCTGTGAGGTGGGAGGCACAGGTGGAAAAGGCTTTACGCCTTCCCTCTGCAGAGTGCATTCTCAGGATGGTGATGAGAATCAGCAAGTAGGAAGTGAAGATGACCACGATGGTGATGATCTCATTGACAGTGACCACAATGAACACCGTGAGTTCGTTAATAGAGACATCAGAGCAAGCAAGCCATAAAAGAGGAGGCAGATCACAAAAGAAGTGGTTAATCACATTTGATCTATAGGATGGGATCTCCAGAGCTAAACACAAGTGGATCAGAGAACACATCATCCCCCAGAGGTAGCAGCAAGACACCAGCTCCATACAGAGATTCCGGGACATGGTGACTGTGTACAACAATGGGTTGCAGATGGCCACAAAGCGGTCATAGGCCATCACAGCCAGCAGGAAGACCTCAGTGATTGCGTAGGTACAAAACAAGTAGAATTGCACCATGCAACCCAGGAAGGAGATGGCTTTGTCCCTGCTTAAGGTATTGGACAGCATCTTTGGCACGATGATGGTGGAGTAGCAAAAATCCACAAAGGACAAGTGGCTGAGGAAAAAGTACATGGGAGTGTGAAGTGGAGAGCTGACCTGAATCACTGCAATCATGCCCAGATTTCCTGCAACGGTGACGCCATAGACGAGAAGGAACACCAGGAAGAGGAAGACTCTGAGCTCAGGGGCATGTGCTAATCCGAGAAGAATGAACTCTGTCACAGAGGTGCAGTTCTCCTCCCCCATTTCTGCCATATGTCACGCTTAGGAAAACAAATGTTAAATTTTGTGTTTCTTCTAAAATGGGAGGAAAAAAACAGGTTCATATTAACTTCAGAAAAAATATAACATTGATATCAAATATTGTATTTATAAGAAATAACAAAAACACAGTTATCAAATAATTGAAATGATAAATGTCTCTGTAGATCCCACTGATCAACATTGATGTAAGCAAAAGCAGAAACATTAAAAAACTTAGTGATTCCAACCTTTACCACGATACATAGAGATGATTAACTAAGTTCGACTGTTTGATGGATTTTAAAATAGAATCACAGATGCAATTCAAAACCACATAGAAATGAGCCTCTGTTCTCTGAAAATCCTTAAGAAGCTTCAGCCAGCAAGGTACCACCTACCGTGATTCTATAAAACATATACTTTCTTTTTTTCACTGAGTCTCTCAGGAACATATATCTGAAGCAACGTTTTTTAGCACTCCATTTTGGGGGATTGTGATAAGTTTTTTGCAGTCTGCAGCTCATAAAACGCTTTTAAATTTTGAATTATGAGCCAAGAGATGTAAAATATAGATTGAAAATGAAAATTTTACACCAAATGAAGAACGTGGTTTAATCAATTATCATAGTAATGATCTATAATAATGATCTACAGTCTTAATCCTGATGACAATAAAAGCTATATATTTTTATGAGAGATTTCATTCTTAATAAGCTATGGTAGAAATATATCATCACATTAATAAAATCATGAAAAACTAATCTTAAAGTACGTTGAAGTACTGTTTATAATATTAAAATGGAAAATGTTAATAATCAATAATAGAACAATTATTAAATTAGAGTGGGTCATTTCTAGGAAAGAAAATTATCATGCTGGTGGTAAATTAGAAAAGCAACAGGATACCAAATAGTCTACCCGGTGCACATAAGTAGATGTATATAAAGATGTACATAGAGGGTATGAATACCTCTGATATATTTATGTATCAATATCTTTGGTTTGGCTATCACTGAAATATTCATCCTTTACCCACATCAAAGAGAGGTGCCTGAAAACTCTCTCAAGTTCTCGAAGTAGCTGGCTGGCAAAAGTGGTTATTTTGTGTATTCGATGCAGTGGGATCTACCACTGAGATCTTTCCTTAAAGAAAAGGCAGATAGACATTGAGGGGTTCTATTCTCTGCCCTCCCTTCTAGCCTGCAGGAGGAGTATACTGGTGACCTCTACACATATGTGTAATGAAAATTGAGCGAAGAGGTTCTGGACTAGAAGAATAACTGTATTTTCTCCATATGTTGAACGAAGTCTAAAGAAGTGTGTCACTTTCCTGAAGTCATGTGATTTTCAATATCTGGCGAAGAACAGAAACAAAACAAAAGCAAAACAAAGCAAAATACCTGAGTTATTTGCCTGCTTTCCAGTTAAACAGGAAAGTCAACTTTGTACGTTTTTTTCCTAATGTTCTAGCCTGATAATAAGAAACAATTCCATGGCAACCCCAAAATAAATCCAAAAGAATTCATCTCATTTTCTGAGCAGAGCGAGTTCATAAGTCTGGACTGTCCGTGACCATCTGGAGGACAGGTGAATGCAACCCTCAGCAATAGCATGAAAATGAAGGAGCTTCTCCATGATCATAAACTCTGGATTTCATTGCAGAAACTGGTCTGGAAAAAAAAAAAATGTTAAAAGAAAACAGAAAGAGAACGAGAGAAGAGGGCTACCATTTGCTTATTCTGTATTTTTTCATATACATCCATCTTTGATGTTACAGAGAAAATTGTTTTAAATTAACCATTAAGTGTTTCTGAATACTGAAACACAAAGGCATTTTAAACAATAACTGCAGAGGAATGTTGTTAAACATTCTCTACTTAAAAGAGAGATGTCTCCAATACATGTTTAAAATAATTGTTAACAGAGAACACGCATTCATGTCTATTTTCAAGTAACCAGAGCCTAGTTCTAGCTAACAGACCTGAGTGACAGACATTTTCTCCTTGGAGCTGAAGATGTTAAGACATGTACAGAAGACAGAGACTTATAGTGTAATTTAATCTCCTGGGAAATGGGCTCCTTGGGCCCCAAAAACTAATCCCCATGGTATAACAAAATGCATAATAATTAAACTGAGACTACATGTCATGTAACATAACTAATAATTAATCTTTATGGCATATCATCAGGAGATTTATTTTTTAAATTATCCCAATTTGGGAAACAACTGTTTAAAACCAAAGACGCCCCTTCTCAGCCTTCATGGTGCTATATGATATTACATCTAAGTGTCATATCTGTGGGACACGGACATGAAGCCATAATAAAACAGCATGAATATTTCTTCCTTCCTAATAACGTGAGGAATCCCTTAGATTCTTCCTGTAGGAGATAGTGACAAATGCCTCATCAGAATTCCTTTAAATACCGTAAAAGTAATGATCCAGCTGGTCAGAATACTATAGAGTAGAACACACTTATTGAGCTCTTGCTAGGTGTTGGAAACTATTCTAAATATTACACAACTATTAATTCCTTTTCTCTTCCTAGTAACCAGCCAAGAAACAGTTCTGGGTTTCATGCCTATCTTACAAAGGAGATGATGGAGACACAGACGATGCCACTTGGATCAACTCAACATAAATTGCCAGTAAAAGCAATGGTGGCCTTCTGGTTTTTCACTCACATGAATGTATGGAAAAAAAGAACGAACCCAGAGAGATTTCTGAGGTGGCATTTCTTCAGTGCATGTCCAATGATGGAAGCCATTGAATTGGATGACATCAATTATCTGTTCTACGTGTATTCTTCTTCTGACTTTATAATATCAATCTAGACCACAGTATTCTATTTGTGTCTGTGTATCATTGGATGAACACATAAATTTTTAAGGTATATGTGGTTGGAAAGTAATTTCAAGTAAATAAATTTGTATACTCTCAAGTACCATACAGTATGTTCCTAAAATTGCTGTGCGGAAGACCGCACCCAAGGCTGAGGAGACGTTCCCTTTGGTTCTCCATTTCCAATTCACCTTTCACAATTAACAAAAGAGAAGAAAAGTTCTCACCATCTTTTTTTTAATTGCCCAATGAATAGAAATCTGTGGGTCAAAAGAAAGCGATAGTTGGGATTGTTGATGTTCTCAAGGCCATTTTTGATATTTTAATTCCTCATTCAGGGCACCTGCAACTCATGGCGTGTATTTCTCCCTCCTTCCAGCTATACAATTTCTGTTTCAGTTTACAACTTCTATAAATGTCTAGTCAAATATTTGGCCTATTTAAAAAACATTTTTTTTTTTGGTTTTCTGTATTCTATTAGTGTTCTTTATATATTTTGGGCACAAATATATATATTTTGGGCACAAATCCTCCCTCAGCTATATAACCTGCATTTTTCTTCTCAAACTTAAGTCTATGATCTGTTTTGAGCTAATGCCTGGGTATGCTGTGAGGTAAATTGAAATTTATCTTTTTTGCATATGGATACCCAGTTGCTCATCGCCATTTATTGAAAATATTATCCAACTTCAGGAGCCTGCCTCGGCAGGTTGTCAGAATCAATCAACCATAAACCTGTTTAATTCTGGACCCTCAATTCTATTATGTTGAAGTATACACCCACCATATACCAGTACCAATTACACTATGTTTTTAATTTTCAGTTTTTCCAGAGTCTTTTGTTATTTATTTTCATAAATATTTCAATATTTTCATGTGTTCAGGGACTTATTTTCTTAGTTTTACATAGGGATTTTATTTTGGTACTAGGAAGAAATAAGATAATTTTGATATATTAATGCTGCATTTTGTGATCGTGATGAATTTGATTATTAGTTCTCATGGTCCTAATATGGTGCACAGACATGTGTATGTGTGTGGATTGCTTAGGATTTTCTTCTTAAAAGATCATGTATAATGTGAATAATACCAGTTTTACTTAAAGGTTACTATTCTCAATGATTGTGTTAATTTGTTCCTTGTTTCTTTTTCATAGTAATTCTAGCTAAAATTTTGTCAATTACATTAATCCTTTCACAGTACAAACTCATTAATCTTCTCTGTTTTCATCTTCCTACTTTATTGGCTTGTGCTTTAGTCTTTATCATTTCCTTCCTTTGTTTTTTTTTCTTTTTTTAAAAATTTCTTAATGTGGAAGCTGAGTTTCTAGTTTTAATTGTTTTTCTCTTTTCTAATGTAGTTATTTGAAGATCTAAATTTCCTTGTAAACTCTAGGAAGCATCTAATAAAATTTCATAGGTTAGATTCCATTTTCATCATTGATTCCAAACAAGAGTAATATAATCTTTCTGCTACTTTTCTACAGTGTTCCAGCTAAGCACAAATCAAGGAAGTGACAATGTGTAAAGGAAGGCAATTTCATATATGTGAATATATATGATTATATAAAATAGTGTAGGATATAATTACATATCCAAATTTCTGAAATAAAGTTGTTTTGATTTCTTACTATATTTTAAAAATCATATCACTGTTCAAATTATTTTGTGAACCAATATAAGATTATTGTGCAGTTTTTATTTTACCCTAAACAAAATAGCTAGCAATTTTTCTCTCCATAATTTTCTGAACTAATTTGTGAGTTATCCAAAAACAAATAGTATGGGACAAAGGATATGTAAATAATTCAAGCAAAATTAATGATAGAAGAAATAAAAACATGATGTCATAAAATTTTTGGAAATTAGAAACCCATATCTATTTGGCCATCTTATAATAAATATTACTAGTACTAGAAAAATTTTAATCCTTCCTAATATACACAATAATTAGTTTTGATTACTTATTTGCTTAGATTATCATTTAAAATGACAGTTAATTTAAAATAACATTTAAGGGGCACCTGAAGGTTCAATTGGTTAAACATCAGATTCTTGATTTTGGCTCAGGTCCTGATCTCAGGGTCATAGGATCAAGCTCCGTTGGGCTCTCTGCTCAGTGTGGAGTCTGATTGAGATTCTCTCCCTCTCCCTTTGCCCTCCTGCCTGTGCTCTCTCTTTCTCTCAAACAAATAACTAAAATATTTTTTAAAAATAAAAATAAAAAAATAAAACAACATTTAAGGAAAGCAAATGGCTCTCAATATTTTCCAGAAACCTATTCAATAATTGTATGAAGACTGCCTAGGGAGTTCTCATGAAGAGAATTGAGAATGCTTTTGGTCAAGTGGCCACAAAAATTAATAATATATTTATGCTGATTGATAGGTGATACAAAGGAAAGATGAAACAGAATATGAATACATTTTCTTTGTCTTTGTTTTCACTATTGGCTTGGGAAACAGGCTAATGTCTCTAAACTTCTTGTAAATATGTTTATCCTCCCGACTGGAACTTTTCTGAAATAATTTAAAATAGTAGGTTGAGCCTATGTCACTTTTCATTCCTTCGAGTACCTAAAAACAGAACTCGTGTGCATATGGCATAAAATAGTAGCTCAAAAATACTGTTGAGTCATTGACTCAACTATATATGCTCACCTCTTCAACATTGTTCATGTTCTTTACTCCCGAATAAATCTTTTGTCTTTCTCTTTTGTTTCTCCTGAAAACTTGCTCACCCTTCAAGGTCAAGCAAAAGACGCATGCAGTTATGAAATGATCGCTGCTATCCACAAATGATTTTGAACTGTGTCTCCCCACCAACCCTATTATGATATTTAGTAATAACACTGGCTTGTGAGGTTCTTGAACATGAGACCATGTATATCTTTCCTTGTCATCTATTTCACTAAGTTTAAAATACAAAATTGGTTTCTTATTTAACACCTACAACTTCTCAGTTATCAGGGAAGAAAATACAATAGAACTAGCATTTATTGCACACATACAATATGCCAGAAATTTTGTCTACATTTCATGTTGTCCCACATACCACTTTACGAACTATATCATATTATATCATTTGTAATTAAAGCCTGGTTCAGAAAGACCAACTGGCCTAGCTTATATTATCAGATCTAGGTATAATTTTTCTGACCTAAAATTGATATTCTATCTATTGTAAATGTTCTGTCTTTTTGAAAATCTAAAGTGATTTTTTTTAAATCAGCTTAATATGCAGGTCACTCAACAATCACAGAAAAATGTTCTATAATAACAGAAGTAAGCTTTTACCAATGCATTCATTCAATATGGAAAAAAATGTGTTATTTTTTTACTTTGATGTCCTTATTCCTCAGGCTGAGATGAGGGGATTCAACATGGGGATCACCACTGTGTAAACACAATTACCACTTTGTGTGCTTGGAGTTTTGGGAGTTATCACACAAAGTAGAAGAGAATAGTGCTGTGGAAAATGCTGAAGACAGTCGCTTGCCAAGCTGACAGGTTCGAGAAGATTTTGTGGTGCCCTCCTGCTGAATGCATCTGCAGGCTGGTGGCAATGAAAAACACTTAAGACAGGAGAATGATGAGCAGTGTGTTCACCTCATTAATAGTTGTGGCAGTGAAAAGAAGTAACTGGCTGAGATAAGACCCAGAGCAAGCAAGAGACCTTAGTGAGGAGATCTAACAGAAGAAGTGGTTGATTGTGTTGAACCACAAGGAGATCTTCTGAAAGCAGAACATGTGAGGATCAAGAAACATGCTACTCTCTATGCATATGATACAACCATTGGTATGGCACAGGGTTTCTGGGACACGGCAACTGTGTAGTGAAGGGGATAGGAATGACTTGAAGCCATCATACACCATCATAGCAGATAGAATTAATTCATTAACCAAAATGATGAAAAAAAAAAAGAAGTGCACCGTGCACACTGAAAATTAATTTTTTACATCTTTTTTTCTTCTTTAAGTTTTTATTTAAATTCCAGTTAGTTAACATACAGTGTAATATTAGTTTCAGGTATAAAATCCAGTGATTCATCATTTACACAATACCCAATGCACATCACAAGTGACATCCTTAATACCCAACACATATTTCACCCATCCCCTGCTCACCCACACCCAGCAATCTGCAGTTTCTTCTCTATAGTTAAAAGTCTGTTTTCTGCTTTACCTCTCTTGCCCACACGCATGTTCATCTGTTTTGTTCTTAAATTCCACATATGAGTGTAATCATATGGTATTTGTCTTTCTCTGACTGACTTATTTCCCTTAGCCTAATACTCTCTAGTGCCATCCACATCATTGCAAATGGCAAGATATCATTCTTCTTGGTAGTGGATCAATATTTCATAGCATATGTATACTACTTCTTCTTTATTCACCAGTCAATGGACATTTGGGGTCCTTCCATGATTTGGCTTAAAAATGAACTATTTATGTGTTCTACAAGTAGGTTAGAATTCACCTTTAAGTGACAGCATTTAATCCCAGGGGGAGTTAGAATGGAGACTCAAAGAACAAACACACAAACAAACAAAACAACGTGATGAGTGACCTAAGTCAAAACCTAAGCAAAATTTATTCAGTGATGGCAAGTATACTTGTGTGTGGAGACTTTTATGTATACGCACGCCTGTATATGTGTGTATATATGAGTGTGTGTGTGTATATGAGACAGACAGTTGATATATAATAGAAGTATTATATATAAGAGAGGGAGGGTGGGAGAGTGGGTGTGCTAATTGTGATCCAGGGTCATTCTAGACTCTCTGCACATGACATGTAACTTAATTTTCCTAAAATTCATGGGAAGTAATTAGTACTATCTTCATATTTTTAGATGAGATCATATCTGAAGCTCCAAAAGCACTGGACCCTGCAACAGTAACAACAAAAATAATAAAGAAACCAGAAATAGGCAATAGCTTTAAAAAAGATTAAAAAGACACATACACATGTGGAAGTTTCATTCTGTATATAAACTGTTGGCCAAAGGTGTATTCTTCATTCTAAAATAGGAGGAACTTAACTTTGGAAAGGATCAAAGTTTTCATGGTACGTAACAAAAGAAAGTGTGATTTTCAATTAAGCTCCATGAAGGTATTGAGCAAATTAAATGCATCTGAAGAATTCGTTACTAATATCCATTTAAGACATTATAAACTAAAGGAAAGGGAAGAGGTAGGCTTCAAGTTTGAAATGGGCACAATCCTACCCTTGTGGCAAATTGAAAGCACAAAGGCAAGTGAATCAAAAATAATCACTCAGAAACACCTACCTCCTGGCTCTTCCCTCCACTCGAACATTACAGCCCATACATTCACCCCACCAACCTCCACTTTGGGACCCTGAGTCCTGCTAAGAAAATATTTTCTAGGAAAATATTTTGGAGCTCACTACTTTTCTGAGAGCTGCTTTCACATCCTTGTTCCTCAGACTATAGATAAAAGGGTTCAGCATGGGAATCACTATGGTGTAGAATACTGTGGCCACTTTGTCAGTCTCTACACTGTAGCCAGAACTGGGCTGGCAATAAATGAAAAGAATTGTTCCTTGGAAGACAAGGATGGCTGTGAGGTGGGAGGCACAGGTGGAAAAGGCTTTGCACCTTCCCTCTGCAGAGTGCATCCTCAGGATGGTGATAAGAATCAGCAAGTAGGAGGTGAAAATGATCATGAATGTGATGATCTCATTGACAGTGGCCACAATGAACACCGTGAGTTCGTTAATAGAGACATCAGAACAAGCAAGTGATAAGAGAGGAGGCAGATCGCAAAAGAAGTGGTTAATCACATTTGATCTATAGGATGGGGTCTCCAGAGCTAAACACAAATGGATCAGAGAACACATCATCCCCCAGAGGTAGCAGCAAGACACCAGCTCCATACAGAGATTCCGGGACATGGTGACTGTGTACAACAATGGGTTGCAGATGGCCACAAAGCGGTCATAGGCCATCACAGCCAGCAGGAAGACCTCAGTGATTGCGTAGGTACAAAACAAGTAGAATTGCACCATGCAACCCAGGAAGGAGATGGCTTTGTCCCTGCTTAAGGTATTGGACAGCATCTTTGGCACGATGATGGTGGAGTAGCAAAAATCCACAAAGGACAAGTGGCTGAGGAAAAAGTACATGGGAGTGTGAAGTGGAGAGCTGACCTGAATCACTGCAATCATGCCCAGATTTCCTGCAACGGTGACGCCATAGATGAGAAGGAACACCAGGAAGAGGAAGACTCTGAGCTCAGGGGCATGTGCTAATCCGAGAAGAATGAACTCTGTCACAGAGGTGCAGTTCTCCTCCCCCATTTCTGCCATATGTCACGCTTAGGAAAACAAATGTTAAATTTTGTGTTTCTTCTAAAATGGGAGGAAAAAAACAGGTTCATATTAACTTCAGAAAAAATATAACATTGATATCAAATATTGTATTTATAAGAAATAACAAAAACACAGTTATCAAATAATTGAAATGATAAATGTCTCTGTAGATCCCACTGATCAACATTGATGTAAGCAAAAGCAGAAACATTAAAAAACTTAGTGATTCCAACCTTTACCACGATACATAGAGATGATTAACTAAGTTCGACTGTTTGATGGATTTTAAAATAGAATCACAGATGCAATTCAAAACCACATAGAAATGAGCCTCTGTTCTCTGAAAATCCTTAAGAAGCTTCAGCCAGCAAGGTACCACCTACCGTGATTCTATAAAACATATACTTTCTTTTTTTCACTGAGTCTCTCAGGAACATATATCTGAAGCAACGTTTTTTAGCACTCCATTTTGGGGGATTGTGATAAGTTTTTTGCAGTCTGCAGCTCATAAAACGCTTTTAAATTTTGAATTATGAGCCAAGAGATGTAAAATATAGATTGAAAATGAAAATTTTACACCAAATGAAGAACGTGGTTTAATCAATTATCATAGTAATGATCTATAATAATGATCTACAGTCTTAATCCTGATGACAATAAAAGCTATATATTTTTATGAGAGATTTCATTCTTAATAAGCTATGGTAGAAATATATCATCACATTAATAAAATCATGAAAAACTAATCTTAAAGTACGTTGAAGTACTGTTTATAATATTAAAATGGAAAATGTTAATAATCAATAATAGAACAATTATTAAATTAGAGTGGGTCATTTCTAGGAAAGAAAATTATCATGCTGGTGGTAAATTAGAAAAGCAACAGGATACCAAATAGTCTACCCGGTGCACATAAGTAGATGTATATAAAGATGTACATAGAGGGTATGAATACCTCTGATATATTTATGTATCAATATCTTTGGTTTGGCTATCACTGAAATATTCATCCTTTACCCACATCAAAGAGAGGTGCCTGAAAACTCTCTCAAGTTCTCGAAGTAGCTGGCTGGCAAAAGTGGTTATTTTGTGTATTCGATGCAGTGGGATCGACCACTGAGATCTTTCCTTAAAGAAAAGGCAGATAGACATTGAGGGGTTCTATTCTCTGCCCTCCCTTCTAGCCTGCAGGAGGAGTATACTGGTGACCTCTACACATATGTGTAATGAAAATTGAGCGAAGAGGTTCTGGACTAGAAGAATAACTGTATTTTCTCCATATGTTGAACGAAGTCTAAAGAAGTGTGTCACTTTCCTGAAGTCATGTGATTTTCAATATCTGGCGAAGAACAGAAACAAAACAAAAGCAAAACAAAGCAAAATACCTGAGTTATTTGCCTGCTTTCCAGTTAAACAGGAAAGTCAACTTTGTACGTTTTTTTCCTAATGTTCTAGCCTGATAATAAGAAACAATTCCATGGCAACCCCAAAATAAATCCAAAAGAATTCATCTCATTTTCTGAGCAGAGCGAGTTCATAAGTCTGGACTGTCCGTGACCATCTGGAGGACAGGTGAATGCAACCCTCAGCAATAGCATGAAAATGAAGGAGCTTCTCCATGATCATAAACTCTGGATTTCATTGCAGAAACTGGTCTGGAAAAAAAAAAAATGTTAAAAGAAAACAGAAAGAGAACGAGAGAAGAGGGCTACCATTTGCTTATTCTGTATTTTTTCATATACATCCATCTTTGATGTTACAGAGAAAATTGTTTTAAATTAACCATTAAGTGTTTCTGAATACTGAAACACAAAGGCATTTTAAACAATAACTGCAGAGGAATGTTGTTAAACATTCTCTACTTAAAAGAGAGATGTCTCCAATACATGTTTAAAATAATTGTTAACAGAGAACACGCATTCATGTCTATTTTCAAGTAACCAGAGCCTAGTTCTAGCTAACAGACCTGAGTGACAGACATTTTCTCCTTGGAGCTGAAGATGTTAAGACATGTACAGAAGACAGAGACTTATAGTGTAATTTAATCTCCTGGGAAATGGGCTCCTTGGGCCCCAAAAACTAATCCCCATGGTATAACAAAATGCATAATAATTAAACTGAGACTACATGTCATGTAACATAACTAATAATTAATCTTTATGGCATATCATCAGGAGATTTATTTTTTAAATTATCCCAATTTGGGAAACAACTGTTTAAAACCAAAGACGCCCCTTCTCAGCCTTCATGGTGCTATATGATATTACATCTAAGTGTCATATCTGTGGGACACGGACATGAAGCCATAATAAAACAGCATGAATATTTCTTCCTTCCTAATAACGTGAGGAATCCCTTAGATTCTTCCTGTAGGAGATAGTGACAAATGCCTCATCAGAATTCCTTTAAATACCGTAAAAGTAATGATCCAGCTGGTCAGAATACTATAGAGTAGAACACACTTATTGAGCTCTTGCTAGGTGTTGGAAACTATTCTAAATATTACACAACTATTAATTCCTTTTCTCTTCCTAGTAACCAGCCAAGAAACAGTTCTGGGTTTCATGCCTATCTTACAAAGGAGATGATGGAGACACAGACGATGCCACTTGGATCAACTCAACATAAATTGCCAGTAAAAGCAATGGTGGCCTTCTGGTTTTTCACTCACATGAATGTATGGAAAAAAAGAACGAACCCAGAGAGATTTCTGAGGTGGCATTTCTTCAGTGCATGTCCAATGATGGAAGCCATTGAATTGGATGACATCAATTATCTGTTCTACGTGTATTCTTCTTCTGACTTTATAATATCAATCTAGACCACAGTATTCTATTTGTGTCTGTGTATCATTGGATGAACACATAAATTTTTAAGGTATATGTGGTTGGAAAGTAATTTCAAGTAAATAAATTTGTATACTCTCAAGTACCATACAGTATGTTCCTAAAATTGCTGTGCGGAAGACCGCACCCAAGGCTGAGGAGACGTTCCCTTTGGTTCTCCATTTCCAATTCACCTTTCACAATTAACAAAAGAGAAGAAAAGTTCTCACCATCTTTTTTTTAATTGCCCAATGAATAGAAATCTGTGGGTCAAAAGAAAGCGATAGTTGGGATTGTTGATGTTCTCAAGGCCATTTTTGATATTTTAATTCCTCATTCAGGGCACCTGCAACTCATGGCGTGTATTTCTCCCTCCTTCCAGCTATACAATTTCTGTTTCAGTTTACAACTTCTATAAATGTCTAGTCAAATATTTGGCCTATTTAAAAAACATTTTTTTTTTTGGTTTTCTGTATTCTATTAGTGTTCTTTATATATTTTGGGCACAAATATATATATTTTGGGCACAAATCCTCCCTCAGCTATATAACCTGCATTTTTCTTCTCAAACTTAAGTCTATGATCTGTTTTGAGCTAATGCCTGGGTATGCTGTGAGGTAAATTGAAATTTATCTTTTTTGCATATGGATACCCAGTTGCTCATCGCCATTTATTGAAAATATTATCCAACTTCAGGAGCCTGCCTCGGCAGGTTGTCAGAATCAATCAACCATAAACCTGTTTAATTCTGGACCCTCAATTCTATTATGTTGAAGTATACACCCACCATATACCAGTACCAATTACACTATGTTTTTAATTTTCAGTTTTTCCAGAGTCTTTTGTTATTTATTTTCATAAATATTTCAATATTTTCATGTGTTCAGGGACTTATTTTCTTAGTTTTACATAGGGATTTTATTTTGGTACTAGGAAGAAATAAGATAATTTTGATATATTAATGCTGCATTTTGTGATCGTGATGAATTTGATTATTAGTTCTCATGGTCCTAATATGGTGCACAGACATGTGTATGTGTGTGGATTGCTTAGGATTTTCTTCTTAAAAGATCATGTATAATGTGAATAATACCAGTTTTACTTAAAGGTTACTATTCTCAATGATTGTGTTAATTTGTTCCTTGTTTCTTTTTCATAGTAATTCTAGCTAAAATTTTGTCAATTACATTAATCCTTTCACAGTACAAACTCATTAATCTTCTCTGTTTTCATCTTCCTACTTTATTGGCTTGTGCTTTAGTCTTTATCATTTCCTTCCTTTGTTTTTTTTTCTTTTTTTAAAAATTTCTTAATGTGGAAGCTGAGTTTCTAGTTTTAATTGTTTTTCTCTTTTCTAATGTAGTTATTTGAAGATCTAAATTTCCTTGTAAACTCTAGGAAGCATCTAATAAAATTTCATAGGTTAGATTCCATTTTCATCATTGATTCCAAACAAGAGTAATATAATCTTTCTGCTACTTTTCTACAGTGTTCCAGCTAAGCACAAATCAAGGAAGTGACAATGTGTAAAGGAAGGCAATTTCATATATGTGAATATATATGATTATATAAAATAGTGTAGGATATAATTACATATCCAAATTTCTGAAATAAAGTTGTTTTGATTTCTTACTATATTTTAAAAATCATATCACTGTTCAAATTATTTTGTGAACCAATATAAGATTATTGTGCAGTTTTTATTTTACCCTAAACAAAATAGCTAGCAATTTTTCTCTCCATAATTTTCTGAACTAATTTGTGAGTTATCCAAAAACAAATAGTATGGGACAAAGGATATGTAAATAATTCAAGCAAAATTAATGATAGAAGAAATAAAAACATGATGTCATAAAATTTTTGGAAATTAGAAACCCATATCTATTTGGCCATCTTATAATAAATATTACTAGTACTAGAAAAATTTTAATCCTTCCTAATATACACAATAATTAGTTTTGATTACTTATTTGCTTAGATTATCATTTAAAATGACAGTTAATTTAAAATAACATTTAAGGGGCACCTGAAGGTTCAATTGGTTAAACATCAGATTCTTGATTTTGGCTCAGGTCCTGATCTCAGGGTCATAGGATCAAGCTCCGTTGGGCTCTCTGCTCAGTGTGGAGTCTGATTGAGATTCTCTCCCTCTCCCTTTGCCCTCCTGCCTGTGCTCTCTCTTTCTCTCAAACAAATAACTAAAATATTTTTTAAAAATAAAAATAAAAAAATAAAACAACATTTAAGGAAAGCAAATGGCTCTCAATATTTTCCAGAAACCTATTCAATAATTGTATGAAGACTGCCTAGGGAGTTCTCATGAAGAGAATTGAGAATGCTTTTGGTCAAGTGGCCACAAAAATTAATAATATATTTATGCTGATTGATAGGTGATACAAAGGAAAGATGAAACAGAATATGAATACATTTTCTTTGTCTTTGTTTTCACTATTGGCTTGGGAAACAGGCTAATGTCTCTAAACTTCTTGTAAATATGTTTATCCTCCCGACTGGAACTTTTCTGAAATAATTTAAAATAGTAGGTTGAGCCTATGTCACTTTTCATTCCTTCGAGTACCTAAAAACAGAACTCGTGTGCATATGGCATAAAATAGTAGCTCAAAAATACTGTTGAGTCATTGACTCAACTATATATGCTCACCTCTTCAACATTGTTCATGTTCTTTACTCCCGAATAAATCTTTTGTCTTTCTCTTTTGTTTCTCCTGAAAACTTGCTCACCCTTCAAGGTCAAGCAAAAGACGCATGCAGTTATGAAATGATCGCTGCTATCCACAAATGATTTTGAACTGTGTCTCCCCACCAACCCTATTATGATATTTAGTAATAACACTGGCTTGTGAGGTTCTTGAACATGAGACCATGTATATCTTTCCTTGTCATCTATTTCACTAAGTTTAAAATACAAAATTGGTTTCTTATTTAACACCTACAACTTCTCAGTTATCAGGGAAGAAAATACAATAGAACTAGCATTTATTGCACACATACAATATGCCAGAAATTTTGTCTACATTTCATGTTGTCCCACATACCACTTTACGAACTATATCATATTATATCATTTGTAATTAAAGCCTGGTTCAGAAAGACCAACTGGCCTAGCTTATATTATCAGATCTAGGTATAATTTTTCTGACCTAAAATTGATATTCTATCTATTGTAAATGTTCTGTCTTTTTGAAAATCTAAAGTGATTTTTTTTAAATCAGCTTAATATGCAGGTCACTCAACAATCACAGAAAAATGTTCTATAATAACAGAAGTAAGCTTTTACCAATGCATTCATTCAATATGGAAAAAAATGTGTTATTTTTTTACTTTGATGTCCTTATTCCTCAGGCTGAGATGAGGGGATTCAACATGGGGATCACCACTGTGTAAACACAATTACCACTTTGTGTGCTTGGAGTTTTGGGAGTTATCACACAAAGTAGAAGAGAATAGTGCTGTGGAAAATGCTGAAGACAGTCGCTTGCCAAGCTGACAGGTTCGAGAAGATTTTGTGGTGCCCTCCTGCTGAATGCATCTGCAGGCTGGTGGCAATGAAAAACACTTAAGACAGGAGAATGATGAGCAGTGTGTTCACCTCATTAATAGTTGTGGCAGTGAAAAGAAGTAACTGGCTGAGATAAGACCCAGAGCAAGCAAGAGACCTTAGTGAGGAGATCTAACAGAAGAAGTGGTTGATTGTGTTGAACCACAAGGAGATCTTCTGAAAGCAGAACATGTGAGGATCAAGAAACATGCTACTCTCTATGCATATGATACAACCATTGGTATGGCACAGGGTTTCTGGGACACGGCAACTGTGTAGTGAAGGGGATAGGAATGACTTGAAGCCATCATACACCATCATAGCAGATAGAATTAATTCATTAACCAAAATGATGAAAAAAAAAAAGAAGTGCACCGTGCACACTGAAAATTAATTTTTTACATCTTTTTTTCTTCTTTAAGTTTTTATTTAAATTCCAGTTAGTTAACATACAGTGTAATATTAGTTTCAGGTATAAAATCCAGTGATTCATCATTTACATTCAATACCCAATGCACATCACAAGTGACATCCTTAATACCCAACACATATTTCACCCATCCCCTGCTCACCCACACCCAGCAATCTGCAGTTTCTTCTCTATAGTTAAAAGTCTGTTTTCTGCTTTACCTCTCTTGCCCACACGCATGTTCATCTGTTTTGTTCTTAAATTCCACATATGAGTGTAATCATATGGTATTTGTCTTTCTCTGACTGACTTATTTCCCTTAGCCTAATACTCTCTAGTGCCATCCACATCATTGCAAATGGCAAGATATCATTCTTCTTGGTAGTGGATCAATATTTCATAGCATATGTATACTACTTCTTCTTTATTCACCAGTCAATGGACATTTGGGGTCCTTCCATGATTTGGCTTAAAAATGAACTATTTATGTGTTCTACAAGTAGGTTAGAATTCACCTTTAAGTGACAGCATTTAATCCCAGGGGGAGTTAGAATGGAGACTCAAAGAACAAACACACAAACAAACAAAACAACGTGATGAGTGACCTAAGTCAAAACCTAAGCAAAATTTATTCAGTGATGGCAAGTATACTTGTGTGTGGAGACTTTTATGTATACGCACGCCTGTATATGTGTGTATATATGAGTGTGTGTGTGTATATGAGACAGACAGTTGATATATAATAGAAGTATTATATATAAGAGAGGGAGGGTGGGAGAGTGGGTGTGCTAATTGTGATCCAGGGTCATTCTAGACTCTCTGCACATGACATGTAACTTAATTTTCCTAAAATTCATGGGAAGTAATTAGTACTATCTTCATATTTTTAGATGAGATCATATCTGAAGCTCCAAAAGCACTGGACCCTGCAACAGTAACAACAAAAATAATAAAGAAACCAGAAATAGGCAATAGCTTTAAAAAAGATTAAAAAGACACATACACATGTGGAAGTTTCATTCTGTATATAAACTGTTGGCCAAAGGTGTATTCTTCATTCTAAAATAGGAGGAACTTAACTTTGGAAAGGATCAAAGTTTTCATGGTACGTAACAAAAGAAAGTGTGATTTTCAATTAAGCTCCATGAAGGTATTGAGCAAATTAAATGCATCTGAAGAATTCGTTACTAATATCCATTTAAGACATTATAAACTAAAGGAAAGGGAAGAGGTAGGCTTCAAGTTTGAAATGGGCACAATCCTACCCTTGTGGCAAATTGAAAGCACAAAGGCAAGTGAATCAAAAATAATCACTCAGAAACACCTACCTCCTGGCTCTTCCCTCCACTCGAACATTACAGCCCATACATTCACCCCACCAACCTCCACTTTGGGACCCTGAGTCCTGCTAAGAAAATATTTTCTAGGAAAATATTTTGGAGCTCACTACTTTTCTGAGAGCTGCTTTCACATCCTTGTTCCTCAGACTATAGATAAAAGGGTTCAGCATGGGAATCACTATGGTGTAGAATACTGTGGCCACTTTGTCAGTCTCTACACTGTAGCCAGAACTGGGCTGGCAATAAATGAAAAGAATTGTTCCTTGGAAGACAAGGATGGCTGTGAGGTGGGAGGCACAGGTGGAAAAGGCTTTGCACCTTCCCTCTGCAGAGTGCATCCTCAGGATGGTGATAAGAATCAGCAAGTAGGAGGTGAAAATGATCATGAATGTGATGATCTCATTGACAGTGGCCACAATGAACACCGTGAGTTCGTTAATAGAGACATCAGAACAAGCAAGTGATAAGAGAGGAGGCAGATCGCAAAAGAAGTGGTTAATCACATTTGATCTATAGGATGGGGTCTCCAGAGCTAAACACAAATGGATCAGAGAACACATCATCCCCCAGAGGTAGCAGCAAGACACCAGCTCCATACAGAGGTTCTGAGACATGGTGACCATGTACAACAGTGGGTTGCAGATGGCCACAAAGCGATCATAGGCCATCACAGCCAGCAGGAAGACCTCAGTGATTGCGTAGGTACAAAACAAGTAGAATTGCACCATGCAACCCAGGAAGGAGATGGCTTTGTCCCCCTTTAAGATATTGGACAGCATCTTTGGCACGATGATGGTGGAGTAGCAAAAATCCACAAAGGACAAGTGGCTGAGGAAAAAGTACATGGGAGTGTGAAGTGGAGAGCTGACCTGAATCACTGCAATCATGCCCAGATTTCCTGCAACGGTGACGCCATAGATGAGAAGGAACACCAGGAAGAGGAAGACTCTGAGCTCAGGGGCATCTGCTAATCCGAGAAGAGTGAACTCTGTCACAGAGGTGCAGTTCTCCTCCCCCATTTCTGCCATATGTCAGGCTTAGGAAAACAAATGTTAACTTTTGTGTTTCTTCTAAAATGGGAGGGGAAAAAACAGGTTCATATTAACTTCAAAAATATAGCATTGATATCAAATATTGTATTTATAAGAAATAACCAAAACACAGTTGTCAATTCAAGGTGTTAAATGTCTCACTGGATCCCAATGATCAAAACTGAGCTCAGCATCAGCAGCAGAAACATTAAATAATGTAAATGATTCCAACCTTTACCACGATACATAGAGATGATTAACTAAGTTTGATGTTTTGATGGATTTTAAAATAGAGTCAATGATGCATTTCAAAGCCACACAGAAATGAACCTCTGTTCTCTGAAAATCCTTAAGAAGCTTCAGCCAGCAAGGTACCACCTACCGTGATTCTATAAAACATATACTTTCCTTTTTTCACTGAGTCTCTCAGGAACATATCTGAAGAAAAGTTCGTAACAATCCGTGGTTTAATCAATTATCATAGTAATGATCTACAGTAATTAAACCTTAATCCTGACAACACAAAAAGTCAATATTTTTATGAGAGATTTCATTCTTAATAAGCTTTTGTTAGAGGGTGGCCAGGGTGGCTCATTAGGTTAAGTGTCTGCCTTGGGTTCTGCTTATGATCCCAGGGTCCTGGGATGTTGTCCTGCATTTGGCTCCTTGCTCAGCAGGGAGTCTGCATCTCTTTCTTCCTTTCCTTCTGCCCCTTCATCCCACTAGTGCTCGCTCTCTCTCTCTCTCTGTAGCTCTCAAATGAATAAATAAATAAATAAATAAATCTTTAATAATATAAGCTATAGTTAGAAATATTTAATTACATTGATAAAATCATGAGAAACAAAGCCCAAAACTACCTTTTCCGTATTGTTTATAATATTAACAATGGAAAATGTTAATGATTAACAATATTAAATTACAGTGGGTCATTTCTAGGAGAGAAAATTATCATACTAGTGGTTATTTAAAAAAGAAACAAGATATCAAATAGTCCATTTGGTGTACATAAGTACATGCATATAAAGATGTACATAGAGAGGTATGAATATATTTGCTAGATCTGTCTACCAGTATCTTTGGTTTGGCTATAACCGAAATATTCATCCTTAACCCGCATCAAAGAGAAGTGCCTGAAAACTCAAGTTCTCGAAGTAGTTGGCTGGCAAAAGTGGTTATTTTGTCTACTCGATACAGTGGGATCCACCACTGAGATCTTTCCTTAAAGAAAAGGCAGATAGACATGGAGGGGTTCTATTCTCTGCCCTCCCTTCTAGCCTGCAGGAGGAGTATACTGGTGACCTCTACACATATGTGTAATGAAAATGGAGTGAAGGTTCTGGACTAGAAGAGTAATTTGGTATTTCTCTAAATCTTCAACTGACTTTAAGGAAGTGAAAACGTATCACTTTCTGGAGGTCACTGTTTTTTGTTTTTCTTTTCATTATCTGGCCAAGAACAGAAATAAAACAAAAGCAAAACCATCAAAATACCTGAGTTATTTGTCTGCTTCCCAGTGAAACAGGAAGTCAACTTGGTAATTTTTTTCCCTAATGTTCTAGCCTGATAATAAGAAACTATTTCATGGCAACCCCAAAACAAGTCCAAAAAAATTCATCTCATTTTTTGAGCAGAATGAGTTCGTAAGTCCTGACTGTGAACAGCCTGGTGGGCAGGTAAATGTAACCCCCAGCATTAGTAGGACAATTTAGGAACTCCTCCATGATCATAAATTCTGGATTTCATTGCAGAAACTGGTCCGAAAAAAGGAGTTAAGAAGAAACAGAAAGAGAAAAAGAAGAGGGCTGCCAATTGCTTATTCTGTATTCTTTCAAACACACCCATCTTTGATATTACAGAGAAAATTGCTCTAAATTCACCATTAAGTGTTTCTGAATACTGAAACACAAAGGCATTTTAAACAGTAACTGCACACAAATAGAAGTCCTGTTAAAATATTCTCTAATTAGAGGAGAGATGAGTTCAATACATCTTTAAAATAATTGTAAACAGGGAGCATAGATTCATTTCTATTTTCAAGATAGGCTAGTTCTAGCTAGCAGACCTGAGTGATAGACATTTTCTCCCTCGTACTGAAGATGTTAAGGTGTGTACAGCAGACAGAGACTTATACTGTAATTTAAGCTCTTGGGAAAAGGGCTCATTAGGCCCAAAACAATTACTAACCCCTACGGTATAACAAAATATATAAAAATTACACTGAGACTACATGTCTTATAACACAACTAATAATTAGTCCTCACGGTACATAATTAGGAATTTATTTTTTAAATTATCCCAATTTGGGAAATGACTATTTCAAACCAAAGATGCCCCCTCCCAGCATTCATGGTGCTATCTGATATTACATCTAAGTGTTATATCTGTGGGACACAACCATAAGGCAATAATGAAATAGCATAAATATTTCTTCCTTTCTAATAACACAATAGAATCCCTCAGACTCTTCCTGTAGGGCATAGTAACAAATGCAACATCAGAGTTGCTTTAAATACCATAAAATTAATGATGCTACTGGTCAGAAAACTATTGAATAGATCACACATATTGAGCTCTTGCTGAGTGTTGGAAGTTATTCTAAATATTATGCAAGTATTAATTCCTTTTAGCTTCCTAATAACCAGCCAGGAGTAACCATGCCTATCTTACAAAGGAGATGATGGAGACATAGTTGCCCCTTGGATCAACTCAATGTGAATTGCCAATAAAAGCAATGGTGGCCTTCTGGTTTTTCCGCTCATATGAATGTATGCAGAAAGAACGAACCCAGAGGGATTTCTGAGGTGGATTTCTTCAGTGCGTGTCCAATGCTGGACGCCATTGAATGGGATGACATCAATTATCTGTTCTCGGTGTGTTCTTCTGACTTCACAATATCAATCTAGACCACAGTATTCTATTTGTGTCTGTGTATCACTGGATGTACACTTAAATTTTTAAAGGTATATGTGGTTGGAAAGTAATTTCAAGTAAATAAATTTGTATACTCTCAAGTACCATACAGTATGTTCCTAAAATTGCTTGCGGGGGGCACCTGGGTGGCACAGCGGTTAAGCGTCTGCCTTCGGCTCAGGGCGTGATCCCGGCGTTCCGGGATCGAGCCCCACATCAGGCTCCTCTGCTATGAGCCTGCTTCTTCCTCTCCCACTCCCGCTGCTTGTGTTCCCTCTCTCGCTGGCTGTCTCTATCTCTGTCGAATAAATAAATAAAATCTTTAAAAAAAAAAATTGCTGTGCGGAAGACTGCACCCAAGGCTGAGGAGACATTCCCTTTGGTTCTCCATTCCCAATTCACCTTTCACAATTAACGAAAGAGAAGATAAGTTCTCACACAATATCTTTTTTTGAATTGCCCCATGAGTAGAAATCTGTGGGCCAAAAGAAAGCGATAGTTGTGATCGTTGGTGTTCTTAAGGCCATTTTTCATGTTTCAACTCCTCATTCAGGGCACCTGCAACTCATGGCATGCAACTCTCCTTCTTTCCATCTTATACAATTTCTGTTTCAGGTTAAAACTTCTATAAATGTCTAGTCAAATATTTGGCTTATTTAAAAAATATTTTACTTGGTTTTCTATGTTCTGTTACTAAGTGTTCTTTACATATTTTGAGCATAAATCCTCCCTTGGCTATATAACCTGCACTTTTCCTCTCACATTTAAGTCTATGATCTGTTTTGAGCTAATGTCTGTGTATGGTATGAGGTAAATTAAATTTATATTTTTTGCATATGGATACCCAGTTGCTCATTGCCATTTGTTGAAAAGATTATCCAGCTTCAGGAAACTGCCTGGGCAGGTTGTCAGAATCAATCAACCATAAATCCGTTTAATTCTAGACTCTCAATTCTATTATGCTGAAGTATATACCCACCATATACCAGTACCAATTACATTATGTTTTTAATTTTCAGTTTCTCAATAGTCTCTTGTTACTTATTTTTAAGTATTGCAATATTTTCATGTATTCAGGAACTTATTTTCTTAGTTTTACATTGGGATTTCATTTTGGTACCATGAAGGCAAAAGATAATTTTGAAATACTGATGTTGTATTTTGTGAACATGTTGAAATCAATCATTAGTTCTAATAGTGCTAGTAGGGTGTGTGCATGTGTGTGTGTGTGTGGATTCCTTAGGATTTTCTTCTTAAAAGATCATGTATAATGTGAATAAAATCAGTTTTACTTCAAATCTGGATGACTGATTGCTGGACTGATCAATTTATTAATCTGTGTATCTATCTTTCTGTGTATTTTTATCAATCTATTAGTATTTCAATCTGTCTGTGAGTACTGAGAGTAGACATCCCGCATTATTTTTAAACTATAGGGAAGATCACTCATTCCCTAACTCTAAGTGTGATGATAGCAACAGCTTTGGTAGATTGAAGTAATATCTTCTACTTTACCTTTATTGGTAATTTTTATCTTGCATGGATGCAGGATGGTGTCAAATAATTTTTCTGTATCTTTACGGTGAATATGTGGTTTTTGTTGCCTTTTATTCTATGTAAGCGATCTATTACACTGTTTTTCATATGTTAAACCAACCTTGGATTTCTGGGCTAAATCCCATTTGATCATCATTCATAATGCTGTTATATGTTTTATTGTATTTATTTTATTTCATTATTGGATATAATATTTTGTTGAGAATTCTTGAGTTTATATCCATGAGGGATATTGGTTTGTGTTTTCTTTTATTCTTGAAGATTTTATTTACTTGAGAGAGAGAGCAAGAGGGAGAAGCAGTCTTGCCCCTGATCAGGGAGCTGGTGCAGGGTTCAATTGCAGGACCCCAGGATCATGACCTGAGCCAAAGTCAGATGCTTAACCAACTGAGCTACCCAGGCACCCTTGTGTTTTCTTTCTTGTGCTGTCTTTGTTTTGCTTTGTTCTCAGGGGAATATTGGCATAATCACATGAACTAAAAAGAGCATCACGTCTTATCTTCTTTATGAGTTAATTAATAATCAGTACTATTGCTTATACACTTATTTAGTAAAAACAACTGTTGAAGCGAACTGTCTGGATACTGATAGAGGGAGGGAGAGAATATTTTCATAACAAATTGGATTTGTTGTTACATATCTATTCAGAGTTTCTGTTTCTCTGTCAGTTTTGGTAAATTGATCTTTTTCAAATTTGTATCATCTAACGTGAATAAATTGTTGGTATACAATTGTTAAGACTATTCATTATACTCATTTTAATTTACTCGTTTACTCTCCTCAATGATTGTATTAATTTTGTTTCTCGTTTCCTGTCATCTTAGTAATTCTAGCTAATTTAGTCAATTACCTTAATCTTTTCACAGTACAAACTCATTGATCTCTGATCTTCATCTTCCTACTTTATTGGCTTGTGCTCTAGTCTATTATAAGCTTCTTTTGTTTGTTTTTTGTTTGTTTGTTTTACTTTCTTAATGTGGAAGCTACGTTTCTAGTTTTAAAAGTTTTTCTCTTTTCTAGTATAGTTATTTGAAAACCTAAATTTCCTTGCAAACACTAGGAAGTATCCATTAAAATTCTGTAGGTTGATTTTCATTTTCATCATTGACTCCCATCAAGAGTAATACAACATTTCTGCTACATTTCTACAAGTGTTCCAGGTGAGTTCAAATCAAGTAAGTGACAACGTATAAAGAAAGGCAGTTTCATATATGTAAATATATATGATTATTTAAAATAGTTTGGGATATAATTATATACTTAAATTTGTGTAACCAAGTTGATTTTAATTCATTATTGTAAGTTTAAAATTATATTGCCTTTCCAGGGGCGTCTGGGTGGCACAGCGGTTAAGCGTCTGCCTTCGACTCAGGGCCTGATCCCGGCGTTATGGGATCAAGCCCCACATCAGGCTCCTCCGCTATGAGCCTGCTTCTTCCTCTCCCACTTCCCCTGCTTGTGTTCCCTCTCTCACTGGCTGTCTCTATCTCTGTCAAATAAATAAATAAAATATTTTTAAAAAATTATATTGCCATTCCAAATTGTTTAATGAACCAATATAAGATTATTGTGCAGTTTTTATGTTACCCTCAACAAAAACAGCTAATATTTTTCTCTCATTAGTTTTCTGGACTAATTTGGAATTTATCCATAAACTGAGAACAGAACAAAGGATATAAAAGTCACTCAAGCAAAATTAACAATAGAAGAAAGATAAACATGATGTTATAAAGTTTTTGGAAATTAGGAACCCATATCTATTTGGCCGTCTTATAATAAATATTACTAGGACTAGAAAAAATAATCTTTCCTAATAGAATAATCTAGGTTTTATTACTTATTTGTTTAGATTATTATTTTTTAATAATAATATTTTTATTATATTATGTTAGTCACCATACAGTACATCCCTAGTTTTGAGTAAAGTTCATGATTCATTACTTGCATATAACATCCAGTGCACCATGCAATACGTGCCCTCCTTAATACCCATCACCAGCCTACCCCACCCTCCCCCCCCGAAGCCCTCAGTTTGTTTCCCAGAGTCCATAGTCTCTCATGGTTCATTTCCCCTTCTGTTTATTATTTAGATTATGATTAAAAATGTCAGTTAATTTAAAACCACTTTAAAGGGGTGCCTGAGTGGCTGGGGTGGTTAAGTTATGGACGCTTAATTTCAGCTTAGGTCATGATCTCAGATTCCTAGGATTGAATCCCATGTCTGGTTCTGCGCTCAGTGCAGAGTCTGATTGAGATTCTCTTTCTCCCTCTCCCTTCTTAATACCCATCACCCATTTAACCTATCCCATGCCCAACCCCTCTCCAGCAACCCTCAGTTTCTTCTTTACAGTTAAGAGTCTGTTTTCTGGTTTGCATCTCTTCCCCCCCCCCATGTTCATCTGCTTTGTTTCTAAAATCCACATATAAGTGAAATTATATTGTATTTTTCTTTCTCCAACTGACTTATTTTGCATAGCATAATTCTCTCTAGCTCCATCCACATCATTGCAAATAGCAAGATTCATTCTTTTTGATGGCTGAGTAATATTGCATCGTGTATATATAGCACAATTATCCATTCATCAGTCAATGGACAATTGGGCTCCTTCCATAATTTGACTTGGAAATGAAACATTTATGTGTTCTACAAGCAGGTTAGAATTCCACTTTTAAGTGACAGCATTTTATTGAAAATGGAGAGTTAGAATGGAGACTTAATGTAAAAAACAAACCAAAAAAACTTGTGACAAGTGACATAAGTCAGAGATGCAAGTACTTGTAGTTTTATTCACTATGTCAACTGTATGTATGTTTGTGGAGATTTTACATATACCCGCACTCTTATATATGTGTATGTATATATGAGACAGGCAGTAGATATGAAATATAAATAGAATATAGGAGAGGGAGGAGGAGAAAGGGAGAGAGAAGGAGGGAGAGGGAGAATTAATTGTGTGCCAGGGATCATTCTAGGCTCGTCACACATGACATGTAATTTACTTTTCCTAACATTCATGGGAAGTAATTAGTACTATCTTCATTTTTTCAGAAGAGATCATATCTGAAGTTCCAAAATCACTGGAACCTGCAACAGCAACAATGACAACAGAAAAATAAAAATAAAGAAAACCAGAAATAAGCAATAAATCTAAAAAAAAAAGATTAAAAGATAAAAGACACATACTCATGGAAATCTCATTCTGTATATAAACTGTTGGACAATGATGTGTTCTTCATATTAAAATGGGAGGAATTCAACTTTGGAAAGGATCAGGTTTTCATAATAGATACTGACAGATACTGAGAAAAGTGTGATTTTCCAGCATGCTTCATAAAGCACATGAAGGTTATACAGCAAACTAAATGTATCCTAGGGATCCATTACTAATACCATTTAAGATATTAGACATTGAAGGAAAACAAAGAGGTAGGCTTCAAGTTTGAAATGTGCCCAATCTTACCTTTGAGGCAAATTGAAAGCAGAAAGGCAAGTGAATCAAAAATAATCACTCAGAAACACCTACCTCCTGGCTCTTCCCTCCACTCGAACACTACAGCCCATCCATTCACCATCCCACCAGCCTCCACTTTGGGACCCTGTGTTCTCCTAAGGATATATTTTCTAGGAAAATATTTTGGAGCTCACTACTTTTCTGAGAGCTTCTTTCACGTCCTTGTTCCTCAGACTATAGATAAGAGGGTTCAACATGGGGATCACTATGGTGTAGAATACTGTGGCCACCTTGTCAGTCTCCACACTGTTGCCAGAACTGGGCCGGCAATAAATGAAAAGAATCATTCCATGGAAGACAAGGATGGTTGTGAGGTGGGAGGCACAGGTGGAAAAGGCTTTACTCCTTCCCTCTGCAGAGTGCATCCTCACAATGGTGATGAGAATCAGCAAGTAGGAGGTGAGGATGGCCACGATGGTGGTGATCTCACTGAAGGTGGCCAGGATGTACAGCAGCAATTCATGAATAGAGACATCAGAGCAAGCAAGCGATAGCAGAGGGGGTAGATCACAAAAGAAGTGATTAATCACATTTGATCTATAGGATGGGATCTCCAGAGCTAAACACAAGTGGATCAGAGAACACACCACCCCACAGAGATAGCAGCAAGACACCAGCTCCATACAGACATTCCGGGACATGGTGACTGTGTACAACAATGGGTTGCAGATGGCCACAAAGCGGTCATAGGCCATCACAGCCAGCAAGAGGATCTCAGGGATTGCGTAGGTACAAAACAAGTAGAATTGTACCATGCAACCCAGGAAGGAGATGGTTTTGTCCCTGCTTAAGATATTGGACAGCATCTTTGGCACGATGATGGTGGAGTAGCAAAAATCCACAAAGGACAAGTGGCTGAGGAAAAAGTACATGGGAGTGTGAAGTGGAGAGCTGACCTGAATCACTGCAATCATGCCCAGATTTCCTGCAACGGTGATGCCATAGATGAGAAGGAACACCAGGAAGAGGAAGACTCTGAGCTCAGGGGCATCTGCTAATCCGAGAAGAATGAACTCTGTCACAGAGGTGCAGTTCTCCTCCCCCATTTCTGCCATACGTCAGGCTTAGGAAAACAAATGTTAAATTTTGTGTTTCTTCTAAAAGGGGAATAAAAACAGATAAATAATACCTTCAGNATAATACAGCATTGATATCAAATATTGTATTTATAAGGTATAACAAAAACACAGTTGTCAAATATTTCAAAATGTTAAATGTCTCAGTGGATCCCAGTGATCAAAATTGTTTTTGGCACCAGGAGAAACCTTAAATGAACCAAACTTTATCTATCACAATGCACTGAAATGATTAAGTTCAGTTATTTGATAGAATTTAAGATAGATTTAATGATATATTTCAAACCCACAAAGGAATTATCTCTGTTCTGCAGAAACTTAATAAGCCCTGTCCAGCAGAGTGACACCTAGTCTATCAGGAACATAAATTTGAAACAGGTTTTCTTATATTCTATTTTGGAGAAGTGTGACAATTTTTTTAAGGTTTGTTTCTCACAAAAACCCTTATAATTTTGAATTATTAACCAAGAAATTTAAGATACACTTTGAAAGTGAGAATTTTACCTATCAAATTAACTAAGTATTTTAGTCTATTATAATAGTAATGATCTATGCTAAAAAAGACTCAGAAGGATAGAACTCTTGAATATATTATTTCTGGAAAGTATTTTGGCAGCATATGTCCAAAGTCTTGACCCTGACAACAATAAAAGCTATATGGTATATTTTATGAGAGCTTGCATTCTTAATAAGCTGTTGTAAGAAATATTTGGTTACATTGATAAAATTGTGAAAGACTATGATCAAAACTATATTGCGGTATTGTTTATAATAGTAACAATGTAAAAGTTAACTGTCAGAAATAAAGTGATTATTATAGGTTGATAACCAGAAGCTATTTCATGGCAACCCCAAATCAAATCCCAAAGAATTCATCTCATTTTATGAGCAGAGAGAGTTCACAAGTCCTGACTGTCCATGACCATCTGGCAGGCACATGAATGCAACCCTTAGCATTAGTAGGACAATTAAGGAGCTCCTCCATGATCATAAATTCTTGATTTCATTACAGAAAATGGTCTGAAAGAAAGTGTAAAGAGGAATCAGAAAGAGAGCAAGGGAGAGAGAGAGAGAAGAGGGCTACCATTTGCTTATTCTATATTCTTTCACACACACACATCTTTGGTATTACAGAGACAATTGTTCTAAATTCACCAATAAGTGTTTCCGAATACTAAAACACAAAGGCATTTTAAACAGTAACTGCACACTAACAGAAGTCCTGTTAAAACATTCTCTAATTAGAAGAGAGAGGAGTTCAATACATCTTTAAAATAATTGTTGACAGGGAACATAGATTCATTTACATTTTCAAGTAACCAGAGGCTAGTTCTAGCTAGCAGACCTGAGTGATAGACATTTTCTCCCTGGTGCTGAAGATGTTAAGATGTGTACAGCAGACAGAGACTTATACTGAAATTTAAGCTCTTGGGAAATGGGCTCCTTAGGCCCCCAAACGATTACTAATCTCTATGGTAAAACAAAATATATAAAAATTAAACCTAGCCTACACAACTAAAATTAATCTCTATGGCATATTATCAGGAAATTTATTTTTTTTAATTATCCCTATTTGGGAAACAATGGCATAAAACCAAACATGCCTTTTTCTCTGTTTCTTGGTGCCATGTTATCATATCTAAGTGTCATATGGGTGGGGCACAGCTCATAAGACCATTATGAAATAATGTGAATATTTCTTAGGAATTCTTCCTTTCTTATAACATGATAGAATTCCCTGGATTCCTGTAGGACACAGTGGCTAATGCCATATCAGAATTCCTTTAAATACTGTAAAAGTAATGATCCAGCTGGTCAGAAAACTATAGAGTAGATCACACTTATTGAGCTCTTGCTAGGTGTTGGAAACTATTCTAAATATTATGCAATATTTGGCTTCCTAGTAACCAGCCAGGAAACAGTTCTGGGTTTCATGCCTATCTTACAAAGAAGATGATGGAGACACAGACAGATGCCACTTGGATCAACTCAACATAAATTGCCAATAAAAGCAATGGTGGCCTTCTGGTTTTTTTCACTCACATGAATGTATGGAAAAAAAGAACGAACCCAGAGATATTTCTGAGGTGGCATTTCTTCAGTGCATGTCCAATGCTGGAAGCCATTGAATTGGACAACATCAATTACCTGTTTTCGGTGAGTTCTTCTTCCGACTTTACAATATCAATCTAGGCCACAGTATTCTATTTGTGTGCATCCCTGGCTGTACACATAAATTTTTAAGGTATATGTGGTCGGAAAGTAATTTCAAGTAAATAAATTTTGTATACTCTCAAGTACCATACAGTATGTTCCTAAAATGGCTGTGCAGAAGACTGCACCCAAGGCTGAGGAGACATTCCGTTTGGTTCTCCATTCCCAATTCACCTTTCACATTTAACAAAAGAGAAGAAATGTTCTCACCAACTATCTTTTTTAAGTTGCCCCATGAGTAGAAATCTGTGGGTCAAAAGAAAGCGATAGTTGTGATTGTTGGTGTTCTTAAGGCCATTTTTGATGTTTTAATTCTTCATTCAGGGCACCAGTAACTCACGGCATGCAACTCCTTCTTTCCATCTTACACAGTTTCTGTTTCAGGTTATAATTTCTATAAATGTCTAGTCAACTATTTGGCTTATTTAAAAAATATTTTACTTGGTTTTCTATGTTCTGTTACTAAGTGTTCTTCAGATAGCATGGGCACAAGTCCTCCCTCAGCTATATAACCTGCACTTTTTCTCTCAAATTTGAGTCTATGATCTGTTTGAGTTAATGTCTGTGTATGTTGTGAGGGAAGATTGAAATTTACTTCTTTAGTGGTCGCTGCCATCTTGGCCGTGGAAGGTGGGGCAGCAATTTGTGGTCTGAATACTGAGGCTTGGCAGGTGTAGGCTCTTGCTAGTCCTGGAGGCAGGCGCCATGGTGGATGGTCTGGTGGAGCAGCCGCACTGGCCTTCACCTATTCGTTCTCAAGGAGCTGGCCCACTACCATGATGGCCCTGGAGACCCAGGCCTCTATTGCCTTTGCTCTGCCTCGTCTATGATCTTTCAATCTGTTTTTGAGTACTGAGAGTAGACATCCTGCATAGATTGAAGTAATTTCCTCTATTTCTACCTTATTACTAAATTTTATCTTGAATGGCTGCTGATTGGTGTCAAATAATTTTTCTGTATCTATAAAGTGGCCATGTGATTTTTTGTTCCTTTTATTCTATGTAAGTGATGTATTGCATTGTTTTTCATATGTTAGTCCGAGCCTGCATGTCTGAGATAAATCTCACTTGATCATGGTTCATAATCCTGTTATATGTTTTATTGCATTTATTTTATTTCCTTATTGGATATAATATTTTGTTGAGAATTCTTGTGTTTATATCCATAAAAGATACTGGTTTGTGTTTCCTTTTTTACGTTTGTCTTTGTTTGGCTTTGGTATCGGGGGGAATACTAGTATAGTCACATAAACTGGAAAGAGCATCATGTCCTCTATCTTCTAAATGAGGTAACTGATAATTGGTACTATTGCCTATATACTTAATTTCGTAATTCAACTGGTGAAGTTGTCTGTGTCTCGATATTGGTATGGGGAGGGAGGGAATATTTTCATTATAAATTGAATTTATTGTTACATATCTATTCAGATTTTTTATTTCTTTGTCAGTTTTGGTAAATTGATCTTTTTCAATTTTGTCTGTATCATCTAAGTTGACTAAATTGTTGGCATAAAATTGCTTATAATATTCATTATACTCATTTTAATTTCAAGTTTACTCTCCTCAGTGATTGTATTAATTTTGTTTTTTTTTTGTTTCCTTTTTTCTTAGTAATTCTAGCTAAAATTTTATCAATTATATTAATCTTTTCACAGTACAAACTCATGGATATTCTCTGTCCTTCATCTTCTTACCTTATTGGCTTGTGCTGTAGTCTTTATTGTCATATTAACTTTGTTTTTAAAAAAATTTTTTTTAAATTTCTTAATGTGGAAGTTAAGTTTCTAGTTTTTAAGAGTTTTCCCCTTTTTTAACATAGTTATTTGAATACCTAAATTTCCTTTTAAACACTAGGAAGCATCTATTAAAATTTCGTAGGTTGNCTTTTAAACACTAGGAAGCATCTATTAAAATTTCGTAGGTTGGTTTTCATTTCTGTCATTGACTTCAATCAAGAGTAATATAGTATTCCTGCTACTTTTCTACAAGTGTTTCATGTGAGCTAAATTCACGTAAGTAACAATATGTAAAGGAGAACAGTTTCATAAATGTGAGTACACTTAAATATATAAAATAGTGTGGAATATAATTATGTAACCAAATTTGTGAAATCGGGGCTNGGTTTTCATTTCTGTCATTGACTTCAATCAAGAGTAATATAGTATTCCTGCTACTTTTCTACAAGTGTTTCACGTGAGCTAAATTCACGTAAGTAACAATATGTAAAGAAGAACAGTTTCATAAATGTGAGTACACTTAAATATATAAAATAGTGTGGAATATAATTATGTATCCAAATTTGTGAAATCGGGGCTCCTGGGTGGCACAGCGGTTAAGCGTCTGCCTTCGACTCAGGGCGTGATCCTGGCGTTATGGGATCGAGCCCCACATCAGGCTCTTCCACTATGAGACTGCTTCTTCCTCTCCCACTCCCCCTGCTTGTGTTCCCTCTCGCCGGCTGTCTCTATCTCTGTCGAATAAATAAATAAAAATAAAATCTTTAAAAGAAAAAAACAAATTTGTGAAATCAAGTTGATTTTAATTCATTGCTATAAGTTTAAAATCTTATCGCCATTGAATTNAGCCCCACATCAGGCTCTTCCACTATGAGACTGCTTCTTCCTCTCCCACTCCCCCTGCTTGTGTTCCCTCTCGCCGGCTGTCTCTATCTCTGTCGAATAAATAAATAAAAATAAAATCTTTAAAAGAAAAAAACAAATTTGTGAAATCAAGTTGATTTTAATTCATTGCTATAAGTTTAAAATCTTATCGCCATTGAATTGTTTCATGAACCAATATAAGATTATTGTACAGCTTTTATGTTACCCTCAACAAAAACAGCTAGTATTTTTTCCTCTCAGTAATTTACTGAACTAATCATGAACCAATATAAGATTATTGTACAGCTTTTATGTTACCCTCAACAAAAACAGCTAGTATTTTTTTCCTCTCAGTAATTTACTGAACTAATCATGAACCAATATAAGATTATTGTACAGCTTTTATGTTACCCTCAACAAAAACAGCTAGTATTTTTTTCCTCTCAGTAATTTACTGAACTAATCATGAACCAATATAAGATTATTGTACAGCTTTTATGTTACCCTCAACAAAAACAGCTAGTATTTTTTTCCTCTCAGTAATTTACTGAACTAATCATGAACCAATATAAGATTATTGTACAGCTTTTATGTTACCCTCAACAAAAACAGCTAGTATTTTTTTCCTCTCAGTAATTTACTGAACTAATTTGGGATTTATCCAAAAACAATGAGTACAGAATAAAGGATATGTACATTTTCAAGCAAAATTAATGGTAAAAGAGGGGCGCCTGGGTGGCACAGCGGTTAAGCGTCTGGCTTCGGCTCAGGGCGTGATCCCGGCGTTATGGGATCGAGCCCCACGTCAGGCTCCTCTGCTGTGAGCCTGCTTCTTCCTCTCCCACTCCCCTGCTGTGTTCCCTCTCTCGCTGGCTGTCTCTATCTCTGTCGAATAAATAAATAAATAAAATCTTTAAAAAAAAATTAATGGTAAAAGAAAGATAAATATGATGTCATATTATTTTTGCAAAGTAGGGACCTGTATCTATGAAGCCATCTTATAATAATTATTACTAGTACTAGAGAAATGTAATCCTTGTATAGATTATAATTAACAATGAAAGTTAACCAAAATGACATTTAAGGAAAGCAAATGGCTTTCAATATTTTAAAAATTTTTATTTATTTATTTGGGAGATAGAGAGAGAGAGAAAAAGAGAGAGCACCAGCTGAGGGAGGAGCAGGGAGACAGGGAGAAGCAAACTTCCACCTGAGCAGGGACCCTGATACAGGGCTCTGTCCCAAGACCCTGAGGTCATGACCTGAGCCAAAGGCAGACACTTAACTGACTGAGCCACCCAGGACCCCCTGAATGGCTCTCAATATTTACAAGAAATCTATTCATTTACTTTATGAAGACTGCCTAAGGAGTGCTGATGAAGAGAATTCAGATACGAATTTGATCAAGTGGCCATATAAATTAATAATATATTTATGCTGATTGATAGGTGATAAAAAGGAAGCATAAAACATAGGACATGAATATATTTTGTTTTTGTTCCCAGTATTCTGAGAAACAAGATAATATTTCTAAAATTCTTGTAAATATTTGTATCTTCCACACTGGAACTCTTTCTGAAAGAATTAAGAATAGTGATTTTATCTTATGCAAAATTTCATTCCTTCAAGCACCTAACATGATACCTTGTGTGCTTATGGCATAAAATAGTAGCTCAAAAATACTGTTGAGTCATTGACTCAACTATATATGCTCACCTCTTCAATTGTTCATGTTCTTTACTCCCGAATAAATCTTTTGTCTTTCTCTTTTGTTTCTCCTGAAAACTTGCTCACCCTTCAAGGTCAAGCAAAAGATGCATGCAGTTATGAAATGATCGCTGCTATCCACAAATGATTTTGAACTGCGTCTCCCCACCAACCCTATTATGATATTTAGCAATAACACTGGCTTGTGAGGTTCTTGAACATGAGACCATGTATATCTTTCCTTGTCATCTATTTCACTAAGTTTAAAATACAAAATCCATTGTTTATTTAACACCTACAACGTCTCAGTTATCAGGGAAGGAAAGAGAATAGAACTAGCATTTATTGCACACATACAATATGCCAGACAAGATGTGTACATTTCATGTTGTCCCACATACCACTTTGTGAACTACGTCATATTATATCACTTTTGTCGATAAAAACTGGCTCAGATAAATCAGCTGGTCTGGCTTATATTATCAGAGCCAGGTATAGTTTCTCTGACCTAAAATTCATGTGTTTATATTGTAAATGCCTTACTTTTTTGAAAATCTGAAGTGATTTAAAAAAAAATGAGTTTGGGGCTCCTGGGTGGCTCAGTCAGTTGAGCGTCTGACTTCAGCTCAGGTCATGGTCTCAAGGGTCATAGGATTGAGCACCTGCTCCCAGCTCAGTGGGGAGTTTTCTTGTCCCTCTGCCAGTCCCCCTGCTCATGCATGCGTTTTCTCTCTCTCTCTCTCTCAAATGAATAAAATCTTTTTAAAAAAATGACCTTGTTTCCCAGAGTCCATAGTCTCTCATGCTTCATTCCCCCTTCTCTTTCAAACTGAGGGCTTCAGAGGGGAGGGGGGTGGGGGAATGGGATAGGCCAATGATGGGTATTAAGGAGGGCACATATTGCATGGTGCACTGGGTGTTATATGCAAGTAATGAATCATGGAACTTTACATCGAAAACTAGGGATGTACTGTATGGAGACTAACATAATATAATAAAAAATATTATTATAAAAAATGAGCTTGATACTCAGGTCATTCAACAACCACAGAAAGATGTTCAACAATAACAGAAGTAAGTTTTTACCAATGCATTCATTCAGTATGAAAAAATGTGTTTATTACTTTCTGACTTTGTCTTTGATGTCCTTATTCCTCAGGCTGAGATGAAGGGATTCAACATGGGGATCATCACTGTGTAAACTCAGATAGCACTTTGTGTGCTTGGAGTTTTTGGAGTTACGGCACATGGTAGGAGAAAAGAGTGGTGCTGTAGAAAATGCTGATGACAGTCACATGTGAAGCTGACAGGTTATAGAAGATTTTGTGGTGCCTGCCTGCTGAATGCATCTGCAGGCTGGTGTCTATGAAAAACACTTAAGACAGGAGAATGACAAGCAGTGTGCTCACCTCATTAATAGCCATGGCAGTGAAAAGTTACTAGTTGCGATAAGACTGAGAGCAAGAAAAAGAACTTAGTGAGATCTCACAGAAGAAGTGATTGATTGTGTTGAACCACAGAAAGATCATTTGAAAGCAGAACATGTGAGGATCAAGAAACATGCTACTCCCCATGCATAAGATACAACACTAGTATGGCACAGGGTTTCTGGGACACGGCAACCGTGTAGTGGAAAGGGGTGGAATGGCCAAGAAGCTGTCAAACACCATCATAGCAGATGGTATTAGTGCGATAAGCACAAAGGTGACTAGCAAAGAAGTGTATTGTGTACCCTGAAAATGAATTTTTTACCTCTTGTTTCTTCTTCAAGTTTTTATTTAAATTCCAGTTCGTTAATATACAATGTAGTATTAATTTCAGGTGTACAATTTAGTGAAAATTCACTTACATACAATACCCAGTGCTCATCGCAAGTGCCCTCCCTAATACCCTTCACCCATTTAACTCATCCCCCACTCATCTCCCCACCAGCAACCCTCAGTTTCTTCTCTATAGGTAAGAGTCTGTTTTCTGGTTTGCCTCTTTTCCTCCCCCACTATGATCATTTGTTTTATTTTTTAAATTGCACGTATACGTGAAATCATATGATATTTGTCTTTCCCTGACTGACTTATTCTGCTTACCATGGTACACTCTATCTCCATCCACACCACTGAAAATGACAAGATTTCATTCTTTTTAATGGCTGAGTAATATTCCTGTGTGTGTGTGTGTGCGCGCGCACTTGTGTGTGTGTGTGTGTGTGTATCATATCTTCTTTATCCATTCATCAGTTGTTGGACAGTTGGGATCCTTCCATAATTTAGCTTGAAAAAGAAATATTTATGTTTTCTACAAGTAGGTTGGAATTCCACTTATATGTGACAGCATTTTATCCACAATGGAGAGTTAGAATGGAGACACAAAGTAAAACAAACAAACAAAAATTGTGATGAATGGGGCACCTGGGTGGCTTAGTCTTTAAGCATCTGCCTTCGTCTCAGGGCCTGATCCCAGTGTTCTGGGATCAAGCCCTGCTTCAGGCTCCCTGCTCTGCTGGGATCCTGCTTCTTCCTCTCCCACTCCCCCTGCTTGTGTTCCCTCTCTCGCTGGCTGTCTCTGCCAAATAAATAAATAAAATCTTTTTTAAAAAATTGTGATGACTGACCTAAGTCAGAAATGCAGGTACTGGTAGTAGTGGTTATTCAGTGATGGCAAGTTTATGTGTGTGTGGAGATTTTATATACATCCCCACTCATATAGTTGTATGTATTTGAGTGTGTATATATGAGACAGACTGCAGATATGAAATATAAGTACAACATAAGAGAGGGAGGAGGAGAAAGAGAGAAAGAAAGAGGGAAAGGGAGAGCTAATTGTATGCCAAAGATTATGCTCCTTGCACATGATATGTAATTTACTTTTCCTAACATTCATGGGAAGTAATTAGTCCTATCTCCATATTTTCCGATGAGATCATATCTGAAATAACAAGATCACTGGACCCTGCAACAGCAATAACAAAAATAATAAAACCAGATATAGGCAATAAATCTAAAAAAATAGATATAAGCATGGAATAGACACATACCCATGTGGAACTCTCATTCCGTATATAAACTGTTGGACAATGATGTGTTCTTCATTGTAAAATAGGAGGAATTCAACTAAGGAAAGGATCAAAGTTTCCATAATAGACACTGAAAGTGTGATCCTAAGAGCTCTTCATTAAGCTCATGAAGGTTATACAGCAAATGATATGTGTCTGAAGAATCCCTTACTTGCACCCATTTAAGACATCAGACATTGAAAGAAAACAAAGACATAGCCTTCAAGTTTGAAAAGTGCTCAGTCCAACCCTTGAGGCAAATTGAAGAGGCACAAAAGCAAGCGAATCAAAAGGAATCACTCAGAAACACCTACCTCCTGGCTCTTCTCTCCACTCGAACACTACAGCCCACCCATTCATCACCCCACCAGCCTCCACTTTGGGACCCTGAGTTCTCCTAAGGATATATTTTCTAGGAAAATATTTTGGAGCTCACTACTTTTCTGAGAGCTTCTTTCACATCCTTGTTCCTCAGACTATAGATGAGGGGGTTCAGCATGGGAATCACTATGGTGTAGAATACTGTGGCCACCTTGTCAGTCTCCACACTGTTGCCAGAACTGGGCCGGCAATAAATGAAAAGAATCGTTCCATGGAAGACAAGGATGGCTGTGAGGTGGGAGGCACAGGTGGAAAAGGCTTTGCGCCTTCCCTCTGCAGAGCGCATCCTCAGGATGGTGATAAGAATCAGCAAGTAGGAGGTGAGGATGACCACGATGGTGGTGATCTCATTAACAGTGACCACAATGAATTCCATGAGTTCATTAATAGATACATCAGAGCAAGCAAGCGATAACAGAGGGGGTAGGTCACAAAAGAAGTGGTTAATCACATTTGATCTATAGGATGGGATCTCCAGAGCTAAACACAAGTGGATCAGAGAACACACCACCCCACAGAGATAGCAGCAAGCCACCAGCTCCATACAGGCATTCCAGGACATGGTGACCGTGTACAACAATGGGTTGCAGATGGCCACAAAGCGGTCATAGGCCATCACAGCCAGCAGGAAGATCTCAGTCACCACACATGTGCAAAATAAATAGAATTGCACCATGCAACCCAGGAAGGAGATGGCTTTGTCCCCCTTTAAGATATTGGACAGCATCTTTGGCACGATGATGGTGGAGTAGCAAAAATCCACAAAGGACAAATGGCTGAGGAAAAAGTACATGGGAGTGTGAAGTGGAGAGCTGACCTGAATCACTGCAATCATGCCCAGATTTCCTGCAACGGTGACTCCATAGATGAGAAGGAACACCAGGAAGAGGAAGACTCTGACCTCAGGGGCATCTGCTAATCCGAGAAGAATGAACTCTGTCACCGAGGTGCAGTTCTCCTCCCCCATGTTCCCACTTTATTGAGGTTGGAGAAAAATGTTAAAGTTACTCTCTATTATATGATCCCAAATTCATTTTTTGACTGTGTCCTAAAAAAGGACATGATAACAAGTAAAATAACTAATGTTTTCAGTGAAGAAATAGGGCATTGCTTTCCTGAAGTTTAGGAAATTTGCAGGCATTGTGACAAAGATGCTTAGCATACCAGTTTAATTCACAGATCACACAAAAACTTTCACATTCATAACAGCTTATATGTTTCCTTAAAGGAGTCCTACACAATTCACAGCTTGAAACCGAATCATTGGAAAAACAGCAAACCTTATTTAATTAGCCATATTGTTTTGTGAAACTTAAATCCCTCTTTCCTGGCAGAATATTTAATGAGTACTGGAAATACTGAAATTTCAGGAAATAATTTTTTTAAAACACACAACATTCTTCTCTGTTTTCCACTGAAATGATGAAAAGTCTATGTATTGAAGATTGTTATTCCACAAGTGTTTATTTTTTATCAATGTATTTTAGATGGAGAAGTAGCTTTTATGCTTCATAGTGGCATTTTTTCTATAAAATTAACATAGTGATTTTGTTAATTATGCTATTCAATGCCAGCCATTGTCAGGGAATTGGCACTTGGATTCAAACTCCCTAAAACTATGACTCTGAAGCCTTATAATGCCCTATCTGACAAATACATTTACTGGTTTAAATCTATTTGAAAAACTAATCAGAGATGCACATATGAAAGTATTAAATGTTTGCTGCAATGTAGCATTATTTATGATAGTAAAACTCAGAAATAAAGTGTCAAACAAGAGAGAAAATGGTCAAAGATATGGTACATATATACTATGGAAAACTATGAAGATATTAAGAGGATATTTTTGAAAAACATTTAATGACCTGAAAAATAACTATGATAAAATGATAAGCTAAAAAATAGTAAGCCAGATTGCACAGATAGAATATTATATATGTATACATAAGTTGCTTTGCATATTTAACCCTCACGAAATCCATGAAACATAAATATTTTATTCTAATCATTTGGAATAAAAATGTAGAAACTTGCCTTAATTCATGACGTGGAGACACGTTGATTATTCCTGGAGGAAAGAGAGTCTACACTAAAATTCAATGCAGTCAGGTATTTGTCGCTTTTTTTCAAATGATTTCAAAGAGGTAAAGCACGTGTGCCTTAAAAAAATCCCAGTTTGAAAACAAATAATTATTCTGATAATATTGTTTTCTCTCTTCAGTAGCCAATAAAAGTTGTTCTCTCTTTCTGAGCTCAACGTAGCACATAATTTTGAAAACCTTGCCCGTTTTCAAGTCTGAATATGAAAAATCAGGCTGGGTTATTTACAGAGTAGTGGTTCTTAAGGAGAGATGTTGATCCCTCCTGGACACTTGGCTCTGTCTGAAGACATTTTTGGTTGTGACACTAGAAAGGAGTGCTAGTGACATCTAGTGGCCGAGACCGGGGATGCTGCTGAACAGCCAAAATGCAGGAGGCAGCCCCACCCCCACGTCCCCCACACACATACCAAAAATAGCATGGCGCACGCAAACACAATAGTATGTGGCCCAAAAGGTCAATAGGACCAAGGCTGAGACACCTGCTGCTAGGGAAAGACATTGCTAAGTGTGGTGCCCGAGAACAAAATAATTCCTCTCCTTTCTGCTTCAGAGGAGGTCCCTATGACTGTGTCCCTCCATGAGCAGTCCTGAGGGGCCTTTCCTGCAGCTCTCAGCATCAGAGTGACTGTGAGGGGAATCTCCCTGGGGTCTTTAACAGGTTTCACGGATGGAGTCAGTGTGAGAGAGGGGTAAGAGGATGGTAGGGGGGGACCAAGCATTCTTTCCAACTTATTTACAGCCTTTCCCTCTTACTCCAGGACCTGTTACAAGGTATTTGGTCTTGCAGATTAGACTGCTTCCATTCCCCACTGAGATTGTTTCTCAATACACAAAGAATAAATGTTTTCATAAAGGAGGGATCCAAAGATGGCATTTCTTAAAATAATCTCTAATTAAGAAAGAGCAAAGCACAAATTTTTAAAAATATGTTTAATACTACCACCCTGCTCTCTGTTCCTCCTTCTCATATGCATGGCTATAATAACTTACCTTATGAGAAAAAAAGAGAAAAAGCTTCCAGCTCCCAGAAAATAGCATTTAGGTCCATTTCCAAGAAAAGAGAGTGGAGTGCAACCAACCTGTGGGTCAATATTGCTTCTTCTGTGCCTGAAGAGGCTATCATGGAAAGGCTTTATGTTTTTGTGTGTATGTATTTCTGNAAGAGAAAAAGCTTCCAGCTCCCAGAAAATAGCATTTAGGTCCATTTCCAAGAAAAGAGAGTGGAGTGCAACTAACCTGTGGGTCAATATTGCTGCTTCTGCGTCTGAAGAGGCTATCATGGAAAGGCTTTATGTTTTCGTGTGTATGTATTTCTGGACTCATTTCCTTAAGTTTCCCCAAATAATTACTGATCTCTGTGGGATATAAATGAGATATCAAGAAAACCATACTGTCCTGAGACTCAAACAACTAATGACCTCTATGACGTAACTATCCCAGCTTGGTACATATTACAGTCTAATAAGGTTCCTTCCAGAGTTCATGATGAATTGCAGAGCAATGTATGCTGCATCCAAGCATTGCCCTGAGACCCGGGGATCATACTGTAGCTATGAAATATATGAAGAGGCCTTGTAAACTTTGCCTGTGATGTACTCAAAAGCTCCTTCCTGGAAAGCCTAAGGTCTGAAGTCAAACCAGACTTCTGCCAAATGCCGGAAATGGGTGGGAATAACTAGCCTCCTTTACGGAGAAGAGTAATAAATGTTCACTTACACCGACCACTTGCTACGTGCTAGGTACCGTTCTGTACACAACTACTAACACATTTTACCTTTATAAAAAAAAAAGTGAGATCAGTGCAGTTATGTACCTTTATGATAAGGTGACTGAGGCACCGAACGTTGTAACTTGCCCAAAATCACACCCCAAATCACGGATAACATGAGGCCATCTGCTGCATTTTGATCTGTCACCCATAAGACTGTGTGAGAAAGAGCAGAGCTTCTGACGGTGCCGGGACGGCATCTCCCTGCTGGACACCGGAGGCCATTAAACAGGATTGGCTCCCGGATTTCTCCTGGGTCAGCTCCTTTACTGGCTGTAGAACGCCTCCTAAACCAATAAGGTTGCAAACCACTGTCTGTGGTTTGTGTCCTTGCATAAAATCACACATTTCAACAACTGCATGGTTGTAATTAGTTACAGGTAATCAGCTTTCAATTTTTCATTAACCTTCATGCGTTTTCCTAAGATTGAGTCATCTGATAATTCCCTGAGTTTGAGGCATGTGTCTGGGTGTCTTATTTCTACCTACCACTCGTACCCTGTTGTCTCCTAAAACTCTGCTCATCCTGTTATCCAAAGCCAAGATCAAACAATACCTCTTTTTTGAATCATTACTCTAAACCCCCAAATGGACTTGAGCTTTCCTTTCTTTCAAACACAACGGCCTCTTTCTTCCCTGCCCTACTGTCAACACTGGATTTTGCATTCCTTCAAGATGAAGACTGTGTTTCAATTTAACTGCTATTTGTACTTTTATGAGACAGATTCATGTGTTTATTGAGAGCCCAGTCTACTCCAGGTGTGTTATAAGAAAGGGGAATGAAATTAATGTTTATTGAGATTATGCAAGGTATTCCATATGATATCTATATGAATTATCTTTTAGTCTTCACAATTGGATTAGGAACTAGTTTATGTTACCACAATTTTGTAGATTAAAATCCAAAGATGGGAGATATTGCTGATTTTTTTTTTCCAGTAAGCAAGAGACAAGTGTAATCTCTTTGAATCAAAACCCACATCCTTCCCATTGTACATTAGCTCTTCATTAATTTTAAAGACGTCTTTACAATCAACCTTTATGGGCACACTTTATTTACATTTCAGGGATAAACGCTACTAAAATAATATGCTCACAAAGAGAAAACTTTGGGGTCCGTTAACTTGCTCACTGTACCCTTGACATCTTTATTCCTCAGACTATAGATCAGAGGATTCAACATGGGGATGACCACCGTGTAAAACACAGACGCCACTTTGACAGTGTGCCTGGAGTTTTTGGAGTTAGGCACACAGTAGAGGAAGAGGATGGTCCCATGGAAGATGGTGATGGCGGTCAGATGGGAGGCACAGGTGGAGAAGGCTTTGCGGCGACCACTGGATGAATGCATCTTGAGGATGGTGACAATGATGAGCACATAAGACAAGAGAACGGTGAGCAGTGTGCTGATCTCATTAAAGGTCGCAAAAATGAAAAGCAACAACTGACTGATGTAAGTATCAGAGCAAGACAGGGAGAGCAATGCAGAGAACTCACAGAAGAAGTGATTGATTGTATTGAAACCCTGAAAAGATAATTTGATAGCAGAACATGTGAGTATCAAGGAACATGCTATTCCCCATGTATATGATCCGACCACCAGCATGGCACAGAGCTTCTGGGACATGGCAACTGTGTAGAGCAGAGGGTTGCAAATGGCCACAAAGCGGTCATAGGCCATCACAGCTAATAAAAAGGATTCAGTTACCACAAAGGTACAAAAGAAAAAGAATTGTACTACACATCCTGGAAATGAAATGGTTTTGTCTTCTACAACCAGGTTTTCCAGGGCCTTGGGAGCAATGATGGAAGAGTAGCAGAAATCCACAAATGAGAGGTGGCTGAGGAAGAAGTACATGGGGGTGTGCAGTTTGGGGTTAATCTTGATTATAACTATCATCCCAATATTCCCTACGACAGTGACACTATAAATGGTTAGAAAAATTAAGAAGAGAGGGACTTGCAGTTCTGGATAATCTGAGAAGCCCAAGAGAGTGAATGTAGCCCCGCTTTTGTTTCTCTCTGACAGTAACATGATGGTTCCTGATTGTCGGAATCTGAATCAGTCCTGAAAACAAAAATATTAAGGAAAGTGAGGATATGAGAAGATTGCTTACCTACCACTTAGCAAGAGTGGAAGAGGAAGCAAAATATCTTTTCATAATTTCTCTATGCTATGTGCTTATTATACAAAATATATTAAATGTCTAAGATTTTAAAACATGAAAATCATTTAAAAATTTTTCTTTAAGAAAAAAAGCAATACAATTACTGACTTAAAAATTCATAAGTTCTCAACTGTAATGTTTAATATTTACAAATAAGAATATTACATAACGGAATTTATGGTTACTTTAAATCAAATCTTCCTATAACACTTTCAGCTGCCCTTGAACATTATAAGTTCATAAAAGATATGGCTAGCATAATATAATGACTGATCATGTTATCCCTATAATCAGTACAAAAATGAGAAATTTTTAAACAAATTGATTTCTACATCATAGGTTCATACTGTGACATTAAGAATAAACATCCTCTTTGACCTCGGCCACGGCAACTTTTTGCAAGGCATATTTCTAAAGGCAAGGGAAACGACAGCAACAAAAATGAACTATTGGGACTTCATAAAGGTAAAAAGCTTCTACATAGCAGAGGAAACAATGAACAAAACCAAAAGGCAACCTATGCTATGGGAGAAGATGTTTGCAAAGGACATAACAGGCATAGGGCTGATATCCAAAATCTATAAAGAACTTCTCAAACTCAGCACCCAAAAAACAAATAATCCAGTCAAGAAATGGGCAGAAGATATGAACAGACACTTCTCCAAGGAAGAAATACAAATGGTTAGCAGACACATGAAGAAATGCTCCACATCACTTGGCGTCAGGGAAATACAAATCAAAACACGATGAGATACCACCTTACACCAGTTAGAATGGTTAAAATTAACAAGACAGGAAGCAACAAATGTTGGCAAGGATGTGGAGAAAGGGGACACTCTTACACGTTTGGTGGGAATGCAAGCTGGTACAGCCACTCTGGAAAACAGTATGGAGGTTCCTCCAGACATTAAAAATAGAGCTACCCTATGAGCCAGCAATTGTACTACTAGGTATTTACCTCAAAGATAGAGATGTAGTGAAAAGAAGGGGCACATGCACCCCAATGTTCATAGCATCAATGTCCACAATAATCANCATCTTGAGGATGGTGACAATGATGAGCACATAAGACAAGAGAACGGTGAGCAGTGTGCTGATCTCATTAAAGGTCGCAAAAATGAAAAGCAACAACTGACTGATGTAAGTATCAGAGCAAGACAGGGAGAGCAATGCAGAGAACTCACAGAAGAAGTGATTGATTGTATTGAAACCCTGAAAAGATAATTTGATAGCAGAACATGTGAGTATCAAGGAACATGCTATTCCCCATGTATATGATCCGACCACCAGCATGGCACAGAGCTTCTGGGACATGGCAACTGTGTAGAGCAGAGGGTTGCAAATGGCCACAAAGCGGTCATAGGCCATCACAGCTAATAAAAAGGATTCAGTTACCACAAAGGTACAAAAGAAAAAGAATTGTACTACACATCCTGGAAATGAAATGGTTTTTGTCTTCTACAACCAGGTTTTCCAGGGCCTTGGGAGCAATGATGGAAGAGTAGCAGAAATCCACAAATGAGAGGTGGCTGAGGAAGAAGTACATGGGGGTGTGCAGTTTGGGGTTAATCTTGATTATAACCATCATCCCAATATTCCCTACGACAGTGACACTATAAATGGTTAGAAAAATTAAGAAGAGAGGGACTTGCAGTTCTGGATAATCTGAGAAGCCCAAGAGAGTGAATGTAGCCCCGCTTTTGTTTCTCTCTGACAGTAACATGATGGTTCCTGATTGTCGGAATCTGAATCAGTCCTGAAAACAAAAATATTAAGGAAAGTGAGGATATGAGAAGATTGCTTACCTACCACTTAGCAAGAGTGGAAGAGGAAGCAAAATATCTTCTCACAATTTCTCTATGCTATGTGCTTATTATACAAAATATATTAAATGTCTAAGATTTTAAAACATGAAAATCATTTAAAAATTTTTCTTTAAGAAAAAAAGCAATACAATTACTGACTTAAAAATTCATAAGTTCTCAACTGTAATGTTTAATATTTACAAATAAGAATATTACATAACGGAATTTATGGTTACTTTAAATCAAATCTTCCTATAACACTTTCAGCTGCCCTTGAACATTATAAGTTCATAAAAGATATGGCTAGCATAATATAATGACTGATCATGTTATCCCTATAATCAGTACAAAAATGAGAAATTTTTAAACAAATTGATTTCTACATCATAGGTTCATACTGTGACATTAAGAATAAACATCCTCTTTGACCTCGGCCACGGCAACTTTTTGCAAGGCATATTTCTAAAGGCAAGGGAAACGACAGCAACAAAAATGAACTATTGGGACTTCATAAAGGTAAAAAGCTTCTACATAGCAGAGGAAACAATGAACAAAACCAAAAGGCAACCTATGCTATGGGAGAAGATGTTTGCAAAGGACATAACAGGCATAGGGCTGATATCCAAAATCTATAAAGAACTTCTCAAACTCAGCACCCAAAAAACAAATAATCCAGTCAAGAAATGGGCAGAAGATATGAACAGACACTTCTCCAAGGAAGAAATACAAATGGTTAGCAGACACATGAAGAAATGCTCCACATCACTTGGCGTCAGGGAAATACAAATCAAAACACGATGAGATACCACCTTACACCAGTTAGAATGGTTAAAATTAACAAGACAGGAAGCAACAAATGTTGGCAAGGATGTGGAGAAAGGGGACACTCTTACACGTTTGGTGGGAATGCAAGCTGGTACAGCCACTCTGGAAAACAGTATGGAGGTTCCTCCAGACATTAAAAATAGAGCTACCCTATGAGCCAGCAATTGTACTACTAGGTATTTACCTCAAAGATAGAGATGTAGTGAAAAGAAGGGGCACATGCACCCCAATGTTCATAGCATCAATGTCCACAATAATCAAACTGTGGAAGGAGCCCTAGATGTCTTTCAACGGATGAATGGATAAAGAAGATGTGGTTCATATATAATAGAATATTATTCAGCCATCAGAAAGGATGAATACCTACCATTTGCATCCACATGGATGAAACTGGAGGGGATTATGCTAAATGAAATAAGTCAACCAGAGAAAAACAATCATCATATGGTTTCATTCATATGTGGAATATAAGGAATAGTGCAGAGAACCATGGGGGAAGAGAGGGAAAACTGAATGAGAAGAAATCAGAGGGAGACAAACCATGAGAGACTCTGTACTCTGGGAAACAAACTGAGGGTTGCACGGGGGGGGGTGGGTGGAGGTGGGAAGATGGGGTAACTGGGTGATGGGCATTAAAGAGGGCAGGTGATTTTTTTTTTAAGATTTTTATTTATTTATTTGACAGGGAGAGACAGCCAGAGAGAGAGAGAACACAAGCAGGGGGAGTGGGAGAGGAAGAAGCAGGCTCCCAGCAGAGCAGGGGAGCCCAATGCGGGGCTCAATCCCAGGAACCTGGGATCACGCCCTGGGCCAAAGGCAGACACTTAACGACTGAGCCACCCAGACACCCCAAGGAGGGCAGGTGATCTGATGAGCACTGGGTGTTAAACAACTAATGAAACATTGAACATTACACCAAAAACTAATGACGTACTATATGCTGAATAATTGAACTTAAATTTGAGAAAATAAGAATAAACACCCCTAACACTTTATATTTGTGCCTTTATTATTAATTTCATATAACATTTTAATCTTTTTTTTTCTGACTCAGTAAATGATATAAAAATAAATCTTAGTTTTTTCAGAGTAAGCCTTTCAACTAGTGGGCTCCTGTCAATTCTTCCACATTGCTTGATGAATAATAAAATTAGAGTAGATGATAATGATAATCATGTCTACTTCCTTATTCTAGAGGTGACAAAACAGAAGCTGGAGAAAACTTGACTTTCCCAATGACATGCAAATAAGGACCAATCTACACATCCATGAGAGCCCTGATTGGAATCCTAGCCATGTGTCCATTCCTCCACATCAGACTCTGACCCATGTTCTTGGTCTAGATACTAAGGTATTTCCTTTATTAATAATCATACCTGTAATTTATGACAAACCAGAGTCTCTGGACCTATGGGAAAGAGTCTGAGGACAGTGCACAGACCACAGAGCTACACTAGAAAGCAGCATCAAGATGAAATGAGAACGGGATTCAGGGAAATGTTCTCTCCCAGAAATAACTAAGTGTACTAAAGACAGACTTAGAAACTTTCCTTGCCTAGGACTCTCTCTCTCTCTCAATCTCTCTCTCTCTCTCCTCACCTCTCCTCTCTCTTCAAGACATGGAGGATATTCATTCTGTTCCAATATTATCTGTAAGGAGAAAGATTAAAAACTTGAGGTAGTAATGCACTATGAAGACATTTTAGGAGAAAATAGTAATACAAAAGAATCATTAAATTTCTCCAGTTGGTGCCCAACACCTCTGAAATCCTACCATACCAGGAAACTCTTTCTTTTTATAAGATTTTATTTGTTTATTTGAGAGGCGTGGGGGGGGGGAGCAGAGGGGGAGGGACCAGCAGACTCCTTGCTGAGTCCAGGGTGTGACACAGGGCTCCATCCCAGGACCCTGAGATCATGACCTGAACTGAAATCAAGAGTCAGAAGCTTAATTGACTAAGCCACTTATGCACACCATACCAGGAAACTTAATTGTCTCTCTGGTAAGGTTATCTCTGGTCGCACAACCCAAGAAATAATTTTAGATGGCCCCTCAATAAAGATGTCAGATCATATTCGAGACTGGGCTCTCAATGACCCTCTCTGTCCCTATACTCATACCTCTGAGTATTAAAGACAATCTCAAAAGACAATTCATCATGAAGCCAGACATTCCAATTATCACATTTTTTGCTTAATACAATATTTAACTTATCTAAAGCATTTAAGAATTTATTTTAAACTAATGTTACATTTAATGTGATAGTCCTTGCATCTCAAATGCTATTATTAAATTGTTGGTAAAAATTTTCTATATCATTGAATCCAAAAAATATGATAGCTGTCATCTTACTTATGTTTTCCCCATTTTGTTGTAATTTTTGCTTAGACTCATGTGTTTCCTGTTTTATAATCTCGATTAAAGCTGGTCCCTTTCCATTTTTTTCACAAGAGAGTCTGTTACAACTCTGCTAGTTTTATTTTATTTAAATCCTCTCTATTCTACTTTGGCTATTTATTCAATAATTTGTAGAAACAAGACAATGCACATCCCCAAAGTTTTCAGACCTCTTTGATTCTCCCACTCCAGGTACCCCTTATTCATCTGAACCAGTTCCTCTAATACTAAACTATGTGAATAAATGCACTTTCTCTTCCTTGCATGTTCAGATATGTTACTTTTGCAGTGACTAAGTATTTCTCAAGGACTGTCTAGATCTAAAGGGCAAGTTACCCCCTCCCATGATGTTTTATAGTTAGCCTACACTGACGTTAATATCAATCTGTCTCTAGAATCTTAAAACAAACCTGCTGATGACAAAGGTAGGGCCTCTCCTGGTTGGGACTGATGGATATATTCTTATATGTATAGTACAACCTTTGGGACATGAACTCTAGGGATTATGTCTTGCCCCATTCTCTTGAGGTCGTGAGATAAACAATTAAAATTAACCACCTTTCTCTGATGTAATTCTTGAAAACCTGGAGAAACGTTGGGAGCATTTTATATAAAAATTTACATTTTATCTAATTCATTTTTTATTTTTTTAAGATTTATTTATTTATTTGAGAGAAAGAGAGAGAGAGAGGGAAAGCACAGAGGGAGAGTGAGAGGGAGAAGCAGACTTCCCAATGAGCAGAAAGCCCGACATGGGGTTCAATTCCAGGACCCTGAGGTCATGACCAGAGCTAAAGGCAGACGTTTAACTGACTAGGCCACCCAGGTGCCCCCAAAATCCAGATTTTAAAATCACTTCCTCAACCCCTGATTACTCCCATACCTTCCTACCATTATCAATATTATGGAATTATAAAAATCATCCTTATCAAATATTGAGTGACTACCATAAGCTGGGCATAACGCTCTTCCTCCCTACCATCCACTCTGAGCCTGTTGGAGAAGAGTGAAGATCCATCTTTTAGGTCGTTATGATTCACTGAGAGCTAAAACAGAAACACTTACAAAGTTAAATATCAAGCTGAGAAAATGCTCTAGTCCCTTGGAGATTTTGTCCTATTCTATTACTCACCTCTGCTTCCTCCAGCTAGTCTGACCTCCTTTTTTTTGTCCTTGCTTTTTGTTTTTCAAAAAAATACTACCCACTCCTTCTCTATGGTCTTTTCTACTCATGTTTCCTGCATGCTGAAATGCTTTCCCTTTAAGTTTTTGTTCAAATGTACCTTTACAGTGAAACCCTCCATGAACTTACTGTTTTCTTGAAGGAGCTACTCTACTACCCAATTGAGTGTTTCAAGTACTTCACATGGTTCAAATACATTTTAACCCTCGTTTATTTCTTTTATTATATGTTGCTTGTTTTTCCCTGCTAAGATAAAAGTTCCAGGGTAGCAGAGCCCATTCACTGCTCTGAACAAATATATTCCAAACTCCTAGGTGAATGACTGGCATGAAGTCAGTGTACCGTGAATCTTTATTGAATAATAAATATGACCTTCCAAAGGAACTGGGAATAGAGCCAGACTACCAGAGCTAGAAGGAATTTCAGTGCAGAGAGGAGATAGTTCACAAAGAATGCTAAGAATGTTTCAGAAGTAATATTTGAAACTGTGCAGTCAAAGTAAAACAAAACATCAACAAACCAAAACAAATATCCACTCCACTGAACTTCCTATCTCTAGTCAGGTATATTATAACAGAAATCTTGAAATTTTCAAGATCATGTACAGCATGGTAAAATTATATACATATACATATATATGTATATATATATATATGTCATATATGTATATGTCAATGCAAATGGCAAGACTTCATTCTTTTTGAATATTACATTGTATATATATGCCACATCTTCTTTATCCATTCATCAGTTAATGGACATTTGGACTCTTTTCATAGTTTGGCTATTGTTGATAATGTTGCTATAAACATCAGGGTGCATGTATCCCCTCAAATCAATATTTTTGTATCCTTTGGATAAATACCTAGTTGTGCCATTGCTGGATCATAGGGTAGTTTTATTTTTAACTTTTTGAGGAACCTCCATACTGTTTTCCAGAGTGGCTGCACCAGTTTGCATTCCCATCAAGTTTTATTTTTAACTTTTTGAGGAACCTCCATACTGTTTTCCAGAGTGGCTGCACCAGTTTGCATTCCCATCAAGTATAAGAGGGTTCCCCTTTCTCTGCATCCTCACCACCACCTGACATGGAAGGATCTAGAGGGTATTATGCTAAGCAAAATAAGTCAGCCAGAGAAAGACAAATACCATATGATTTCATTCATATGTGGAATTTAAGAAACAAAACAGAGGTACCTGGGTGGGGGGAAAGAAGCAAGCGAGGAAACAGACTCTTAACTATAGAGAACAAACTGAGGGTTATTGTGGGGGTGGGGGGTAAATATGTGATGGGTATTCATGAGAGCACTTGTGATGAGCGCTGGGTAGTGTATGTAAGTATAGAATCACTAAATTCTACACCTGAAACTTATATTACATTGTATGTTAACTAAGTGGAATTCAAATAAAAACATGAAAAATATACACCCGGTTTTATTACACATGTCAGTAATTCTGCAGTTGAGGTGACGTTCTCTGCTGTCTAAACCTGCTTGCAAAATTATAACTTGGATATTTCAGGGTGACATTATTTATGGCAGAAAGAAAGAGAAGGAAGCCTACTTGGGTATAACTGTGGGCGTCCTTTAAAGTCCTCTATATGCCTCTATGTTGGTATTTCTTAGAACATTAACAAAATATCGGATGACATTAGTTGAGTACTTTGGTAGCACATTTTCATTAAGAAATTACCACGGAATTATTTCAGGTCTGCAGAAATAATCTGAGACAATAAAACTTTTAAAAAAAAACTTATCTGTGCAATTTTAAAACTTAAGTCTTTTGAAAATATTCGGGGAAACAAGATGTGTACCCATGCCAAAATGGCACCTAACGAAAATATATTCTTAACAAAATTCCACGCAGATTTGATTGTTACAACTAAGTTCCCTTCTTAGGAAAACATTCAGTGTATTATGTAACATTATGTTCCATGTATTGTGTAATAGTTCTGTGTGTGTGTGTGTGTGTTCACGCACATGTGCATGTGTGTTTCTACCTGTATGTGCGTTCAGGTAATTTTGTGGAAAAATTGGACCATTTGTGGAATGCCGCATGCCCTGCCTTTGGCTTACTGCTTTCTTTGGTGTCCCTTGACTTGCTCCTGCTCTCCTGCTCCAGTTCTTTTAAACTGACACACCAAGTATTCTTACTAGTTCTGGGTCACTCGTGTAGCTTCTTTTAGTCAAGAATTCTTCATATGTGGTTCTGACGACTCCCGTTGCATCAAATTGCAAAGCACAGGTTAACTGACTGTCTGTGGCTTCTAGTAATCCCTCAGTGTGATTTGTGAATTCAGTTAGTGTCAGCTAGATTACTTCATTTTAGCGTTTCCCGCCAACATTTTGCTTAATGATTTTAATACTGATTGAAGCCACTGCCTTGCTCCATATTTCTTATTCTGAGATCAGAAATAGTGATTTTCTAATTCCATCCTATTCCTGCATTTATTCTTTCTGAATTTCCCCTCATAAACTAATAGATAACCCTGAAATACAATTCATAAAGGAAAAACAGAATAAATATTTATCTTCCTTGTTTACCAGTTGTAAGACTAATGCCTTGATACCCCCAGCAACCTTTAATAGTAACCAATGACTTTTTTTCTTTTTTAAAAGCATCTAGATTTAAATTTTTAGACTTAAACATATTTGATGCCTTTAAATTAACTGCAGTCAATATTCATTTGTATGTCAACTATAAGCTAGTTGGAGCCATTTCAAATTGCCTCCTATGTCTCTTTGAAATGATCCAACTAGCTGCTAATACAACCCTTGCTTTCTGGAAAATCGAGTTGCTCAATGTTCATTAAATCTCTACCTTAGACTTCAGATCAGATATTGGTCCAAAATTCCAGTTCTGTTTAAAAAGCAAATACTTTCTTTCAGAGAAATTTGGGGAATAAGGATATTCATTGCTATTAATTGGGTTGTCAATATTAGTGGTATTATTTAAAAGAGCAAAAAAAAAGGTAGTTTCAAACTAGATTTCTAATTCAAATTAAGATGAAAACCTTTTTTACTTACCTTTTCTTACTTTAAAGTTGTAATTTTTCTTTCATGCTGATAGCCTAGTTTTAATGACATTTTAATAGCTATTTATTTATACTAAGATAAACATTGCTTAATGGGAAGGTATACTCAAAGTGCTGTCCTTTAGAGAAAATGTTTTACACCACGTGATCATGTTTCCGACATTATGAAAAGATTTGTTATTACCTGCTTTCAAGTTTTAAAGATTTATTTTTACTTTTGGCCAAATGTATGTCTTTTAAAATATGTCCAATATCAAATTTCCCTTAAATCAAAGCTACATAATAAGGTACATTCCTAAAAGTTTTGTTTCATCTCTTCCTATCCTTATTAATTTTGTTTTACCCTTCCCTTTTTTTGCACACAAGTTACCATACTAGAAAAATATTTCTACATCTTGTCTTTATTCACTTAAGAAAATGTACTGGAGAACATGGAACATGTCCTCCACGGCAATAAATAGAAACCTTCCTCTTTCCATTTTCACAACCAGATATTTTTTTTATTGTGACCCATAGGTTATTCGACCACCTTTATATTGAATTTCATCCAATCTGTTGTTATTATAAATAATGCTAGTGAGTATGTTACATACAGTTTTTCTGCTACTACGTCTTTGGGAATGATTCCTAGAACCATGAGTGTTGAAAGAGGATGAATGTGTATGTAAGGTTGAAACATGTGATCTTCCTGACCCCAGTGCATACAATATCTATTTCCCTGCAGATTCACTTACAGGATATGTCATTAAACTTTAGGATTCCTGTCATTCTGACAGGTGAGAAGCGACAGTCAGGGCAGATCTCATTTGTATTTTTATTACTTTGAGTCAGCTTGAAAAATTCTTCAAATGTATAAAGGCTATTTTTATTCCTTTTATATAGACTACTTAATTATACTTTATGTCTATTTTTCTGTAAGATTGTCTTTGCTTCTCTACTATATGTGATATAAGAAGTGACTTTTTCTCAGCTTTTCATTTGTCATTTTTTTTCAATGTTTAGAACATTTTATTGAAGTAAAAAATTGTTGGAATTAAGTGAAATAGAAAAAAATGATAAATATTTACAAAAACATTGAAAACACCACTCATGTCACACACATGTAAAAATGAAGAAATGTCTTAAAAAGTTTGTAAGTTGAAAATATGGAGATTTCTCAGAATGGATATAACCGCTCGGTGCTGAGTATGGATGGCATTGATGTAAGATCTTTGAGTGAATGTTGTCCCCCACTTTCTTGCAATCCAGAGCTCCCTAGAAATTTGCTCTTTGGGAGATTCGAACTTGGAGACAGCCCGAGGGCACAAATCAAGAATTGAGACAGCCACAACACTAATTTTCTTCACCCTATTGACTGTGTTGAGGTTATACGAACACAGCCAGGCTGTTTTTCTTCAGCCTCTGCTAATATTCAAAAGGATACGAAGAATATGAGCAAGTTCTCATTACTCGAGCAAAAATTCAGCACATAAAAGGCTGAGTGGGGAGTAGTTGTACTAGAACGATAAAATTCTATCTGATGGAAAATTACCTAAAAAACTAAGGTAAAACAGAATTAATCATGCTCTATCTCATTTTTACTGAAAGGAGGAAAGGAGGCAGAGTAGACACTTTTATAACAATTTTAGCTTAATGAGTGGTCAATATATTATGCTGAACTGACCACACAACTGTCTCCAGAGTCCAGCAGAACTTAAAATCAGATTCTAAAGACAAAAGAAAAGACATCCGAACACAGACAAAGCAGAGAAGAAAACAATACCCACAAGCTGGTCACTACTTTGACAGTATTATAAAACGGTAATAGATCCTTGGGCTCTACACACTTCACTTCGATGGTTCTGGATTAAAACTACCTTCCCCGAACAAAATTCAGAGGGGAGGAAATTAAGGGACTCAGGTAACTCTATTTGTCATTTTAATTTCTTTTATGTTGTTTTGCCAAGAAGTTTTGTATATTCATGTAATCTAAGTTTTAAACTTACTTTTAGAACTCTCTTTTGGTTTGTGCAATAAGGAAAAGACCTAGTTTTATCTTTTTTCTCATATGGTTCTCTATTGGTCCCAATATGACACTGCATTTAATAACAATGACTTTAAATTTAAAATAAGGTTAGCCTTCCTATAAAAATTTAATTTTTAAGGTGTTTGTTACCAGATATTTGTGCTTGTTTACTTATTCATTTAAACATTAGAACAGAAACTTTGAAATATGAGTCCTCGATATTCCCAAATAAAGCATATATTGCCCTCATCCCAGGCCTAATACATATGAATTAGACTAGATAATGCTTGTAGAGATTTCCAGACCTGATAATACTGGGACTGTAGCCTTCTAAGTAATCCTATCCAAGCATAATGTAGGAATATTGAAATAACTCCAGAGATTGTCACAGACAATCTAGGACAAAACTAACTTTTGTGACCTCTCTAATAGCTTTGATACTATCATGAAAGGATACTGGATTTGTAGTCAACAGAGTTGAGATCCTTTGATCACAGATCAATCATTTCAGTTATTTCTAGACTAGTTTCTTGAAACTCTGTCATTATCTACACAACAGGTATAATTGTCCTTGCTCTGTGTACTTCCCTACATAAGCTGTTTGAAGTGTAAGACCATCCATTCAGAGAACACATAGAGCCTAAGAAATGAAGGTAGCAGAAAAGATTCAGCACCTTCTCCTTTTACCACACCGCATATCCATCTGCATCTCCCAACACAGGTGATGATTTAGGCACTCCAACACCTGTAATTTTAAGGCAAGTAACTCGTCTTCTTATGCAGTAACAAATCAGAAAGACCTTTTCTATGGCTAGTTAATATGATTCTTCCGTAACTTTATTCCCACCCCGAAACATCTCTTGGGCTTTGCAATCTTTGATGTGTTTGTTTTTAGGCAATTTGAAGAAATTGAGGCTCTATGGATCAAAATCCTATGAAATTCATCCCAGAATTAACTTGCACCTTCAGGGGATTTCAGCTTACCAATTCACAATATATTAACATCAAAGTCATATATAAAAACCTCATGCAAATATATGCTAAAGGTTTTACAAGGCTCTGTTCCCATTGCTCATTGGGATTAAAAACATCTTTTAAGATTAGCTCAGCGAAATGGGACTTTCGTGTCTAGTAATTTCCGGAGGGCGTCCTTCACATCTTTATTCCTCAGGCTGTAGATCAGTGGGTTCAGCATAGGGTTGACCACTGTGTAAAATACAGAGGCCACTTTGACAGTTTGCCTGGAGTTTTTGGAGTTGGGCACGCAGTAGAGGGAAAGGATGGTCCCGTGGAAGATGGTGATGGCGGTCAGGTGGGAGGCACAGGTGGAGAAGGCTTTGCGACGCCCACTGGCAGAACGGATATTTAGCACAGTCACAAAAATAAAAACGTACGAGGTGAGAATGATCAACAGTGTACTCACCTCGTTGAAAGTGGCAAAGCCAAAAAGCAGCAGGTGGGGAACGAGTATGTCTGAGCTTGAGACAGCAATGAGAGCAGTATATTCACAGAAAAAATGGTTGATTATGTTATGTCCAGAAAAGTTTAGCTGGAGCGCGTAGCAGAGGAGAACCAAGGGACCAAACATACCCCAGAGATATGAGCCAGACACCAGCAGGGCACAGAGCCTCTGTGACATGACCACCGTGTAAAGCAGAGGGTTACAGATGGCCACAAAGCGGTCATAGGCCATCACTGCCAGCAGGAAGGATTCCGTCACCACAGCGGTACAGGACAGGAAGTACTGCAACATGCAGCTGAAGGAGAAGATGCTTTTATCTGCCATGACCAGGTTCTCAAGCAGCTTGGGAGTCACGATGGAAGAGTAACAAAAATCAACCAAAGAAAGGTGGCTGAGGAAAAAGTACATGGGAGTGTGAAATTTGGGGTAAATCTTGATGATTACTATCATCCCAAGATTTCCTACCACGGTGATAACGTACATGATCAGAAACACGAGGAAGAGAGGAATCTGAAGCTCTGGGTAATCTGTGAAACCCAACAGGGCGAAGGTTGTCTCCGCACTCAGATTTCTTACCGCCATCACCACAGTACCCTTGAATGGAGGTGAGGGTGACGGGATACGGGAAGAGGTTGTTTCTGTCAAGGAGAAGCTCTATGGAGTTAGTAATGAATATGCATGACACTTTATGGTAGACAGAAAAAGAGAAGCAAGAGTTATCAGTCTTAGTTTCTCCCATACAGAATATGCCTCATGCAGATAACTGCTATGGGTAGAAGAGAGGCTCTGAGCTGTGTCTCTGAAATGTCTTTGCGTTTCCACTGCACTTTGTGCACACTGCCCTAGGCGTGGGGTGGAGGGCCGCCCTGCCCTAGGCTGGGTGGTGGGTCTCTTTAAGATAATCACCTGTGACCAACAAAGAATAACTAGCTGCTAAAAAGGAAGTAAACCATGGAAGGTGTTATCAATAGAGATGTTAAAAGGATTTAAGTTCCCTGGTTAGCTTTCTATTAAAGACCAACCCTAGAGGTGCTCATTGGCAATCCTGTCTCAACACTGTTGGAACCCCAGTCACTCTTGAGAGCTTTTTCTGTATCTTCACTTAATAAACTTCTATCCCTTTACACACACACACACACACACACACACACACACACACACACAAATAATAACCAGGGTTGCCTGGGTGACTCAGTGGGTTAAGCTTATTATGCCTTTGACTCAGGTCACGGTCCTCGAGTCCTGGGATCAAGCCCCATATGGGGCTCCCTGCTCAGGTGGGAGTCTGCTTCTCCCTCTGCCCCTCCCCCTGCTCCTTCTCTGTCTCTGTCTCTCTCTATCTCTCAAATAAATAAATAAATAAATAAAAAGAAAACGTTACCATATTGCAGTGTGTACGTCCACACATTAGCTACTAGTGTAACAAGTATATAACCAATAGTAAATGTTTGCACATAAATGCATAAACTAGTGAAAGAGTCTAAAAAAATGTGCAATGCTTGTCCCAGAACATACATTGCTACTATACTTTGCCTGTATATGCAAATCAATTAAAATCTTTAAGAGGATATGTTTCTATTCTAAGGTCAAAGCAAAATGTTAGAGAAATCTAGGAAAGCAGTATAGCTCTCCCATTTTAACACCTTTTGTTTAGTAAAGGCTACTTCTCTCACTGAATAGATTAGCTCCTGAGGGGTTCCGAAGGACAATGCATGCTTTTGACTTCTGAGGGGAGTATACACTTTATTAGGGTTTAGACCTGAAGGGTTAGCTTCCTTTATAGCCCAGGCATCGGATAGATAAGTCTATGGGTCCCAAGATTTATCAGGTAGGAGTCCTCTCAGAACGAACTCATTTGTGAAAGTTTATATGCCAATTTCAGGTGCATCTAAAGAGGGTGTGAATAAATATCCATTTCCAGCTGGTAGGTTAATTCCATTATTTATAAAATGGTTGGAAATTGACTTAAAGCCAAATATTTCCATGAATGGTAACCTTTCTTTAATATTGTTGTGTTCACAATTGAATAGCATTTACGATGACTTAACACGAAAAGCAAAATAAAAGAAGACCGTCGTTACCATATCAGGAAAATAATCATCCCACATTTTCAGAGAAAACCTGAATAAACTTACCTACTACCGAGAAACAGGCCTCTACCCCCCTGTTTCTCTGTAAGCTGAGTACAGCTGGGCCGCCAAGGCAGTTATATCTGACTCTGTAGCCCTAGGGACTCAAACTCTGGAGAATCACTAGCCAGTTGGTCCTCACCAGCATCAAAACAGGTAATTAAGGCCAATGTCAGGTGTTGTGTACAAGTTGTAATGACTAAAAGGTCTTTGAAATTACATGGAAAAATTGCAGCTTGAAATTGACTACCAAGATTTGTTGGCATATAATTAAAATGTCCTCTGGATGAATAAAACTAAGGTAAGGTAGCATTTCCCTGATCCTGCCTCATCTACAGCAAAATTCAATGGGCTCCTTGATTTTGCAGGGGGCATATACCAATTTTAGGCAAGTTACTCCAACCCATTTAAAAAGCGACCCAAAAGTCTGTCCATTCTGAGTGGGTCCCGGAGCAAGGGAGAACTCTGAACAAGTCCCATCTACCATGCCAGCTGCTGTATGACCCAGCACATGTAATTGCCATCGATGTGTATTTGCAAATAACAAATAATGTAGAATTTTGAATAAGCCTCTATAGTGAATTACAATCAAGCCTTGGGGATTTTAAAACAAAGCATTGACTTCCTTTGCAGAAAACTGTTCACCTTTTGAGAAAGAGCCTTCCGTTTTTTCATGGACCCTAATAGAGCCTGAATGATCTGACAACAGGCTACCAAGTTACTTTGTAACCTACACTCCCCATCATGAACTGGATGCTGTCTATCTCACCAATCCTTAACATCAGGGTTGCACAGCAGTTAACAGCACTTCTGTTCCTGAAGACAGAAGTAAATTGCAGGAGCAAGGGATCCAGATACCTATGGTCCATATGCTTGTTGTACTGCTTTCTCCTTCAAAGCCTGGCCTTGTAGCCTCCTGAGTTATTCCCTATGGCAACCTGAATAGGGAAGAAACTTCTGGGCCTTGTTTTCAGATGATTCTGCACAATATGCTGGCACACCACACACACACACACACACACACACACACACACACACACACCAGTTTGTAGCTCTACAATCCTGCCCTGGGGTGTTCCTGAAAAACATCATTGAAGAAAAATTCATCTAATATTCAGAAACTCAAAAAGTATGCCTTGAACATTGGAATAATTTTTTTCACACTTGGTTATGGGCCAGCTCTGTTGTCAATACTTTAGAGGGATGGAGTAATCACCTCCAGGATGTGATAGATGCTCTAAGTCTGAAACCAGGATACATTGCTATTTCTCCAATAATTTGTGGGACCCAGAATTCATGGGTCCAGGGTGGAAATGGAAGTGGCTCCTCTACCTGTGATCCTTAATGATTCACCTGCCAAGTCTCTGCTTCCAGTAAGAAACCATGAGCTGTAGTGGTTTAGAGGAGTAATGTTTCCACTAAGGAACACAGTGATGGATCCATGAAGCTGGAATTCTGACTTGTTCAACCAAAAATAGATAAATAAATAAATAAATAAGTAAATAAATAAATAAATGTGCAGTAGGAGGGATGTTAAATAGATTCTGAGGTTCTGGAGTAGAGGCACGGAGATGCCTTACAGCTTCCTCTCCCAGTCTTTACACACTGTCCTGAGATTACCATAGGAAGCCAGTGTAGCCTACTAGCAAATGAGACACTGTGAGAGAAACTGGGGCACTCCAGCCAAGTCAGCACAAGCCACCTAACAAAAGAGTGACTTCATTTAAAGTTTTAAGCCCCAGAAGAGCTCCCAAATGACTGCAGCCATGTGGTGAGCCAAAGTGAGACTGGCAGAAGAATCAAGGGGCACCTTGATTTTGACTCAGGTCGTGATCCCAGGGTCATGAGATCAAGCCCCACATCAGGCTCCATGCTGGGGCATGGAGCCTTCTTAAGATTCTCTCTCACTCTCTGCCCCTCCCCCATGCCCCTGCAAACATACTCTCTCTCTAAAATACATCTTTTTAAGAAATTAAAATATAAATATTATATATATAAATATACACATAAAATATATATATATATATGCATACATACATATCTATATATAGAGAGAATGGCATGTGATTTAGGAGGCAAGAGAGAACAGTGGAATCCCTCATCTTTTAAGCACTATACAGATCCCTAAACAATTTCTACCTTTTCTATCCTTTCTCTCATCTCACAGCTTGTTCTCAACATCAGCCAGGGTTTTTCTTTTAAAATTTTAGTGAGACCGAATCACTCTTGTAAACCCCTGTGGTGTTTCCCCATTTCACTCATTTTAAAAGCCGAAGTTCTTCCAATGTACTACAAAGCTCTGCGTGATCGTTTCTCCTGCCTTTCTGACTTCCTGTCCAGCTGTTCCTCACCTGGCTCACTCTTGCAGACACTTTGTCTGCAAAGATTCGAATGACTCAAAGGAAGTTTAAAAGGGGAGTATATTAGGACCACAAGGATGATGAAAACTTTATTTCTTTAATTTAAATATTTCATGTATTTACAAAATTGTGCTTGTTGTAAAGTTTCTGAAATTATTAAAATTTCATAATTAAAATCATTTTATTTTAACCATCATCAAAATAATTTTAGTAATGATTCACATTGTTGCCACTGGAAGAAAGGAGAAACAGGGTGTTCATTCTATAGGCTCTCTATGGACTCAATACACAGACATGAGTCTACACCAGCTGAACTTTATTTAAAATAAAATCTGTTGGGTTAAAGTCTTGCTTCCCAGAGTCTGCTCCAGTGGCTGGGATCACCAGCATTACTTGGATGTCAATTAGAAATACAGAATCTTGGGGCACCTGGGTGGCGCAGTCGTTAAACATCTGCCTTTGGCTCAGGTCGTGATCCCAGCGTTCTGGGTTCGAGCCCCGCATCAGGCTCCTCTGCTGGGAGCCTGCTTCTTCCACTCCCACTCCCCCTGCCTGTGTTCCCTCTCTTGCTGCCTGTCTCTGTCAAATAAATAAATAAAATCTTTTAAAAAAATGCAGAATCTTGGGCCCCCTACATCCCCACTGCACCAAAATCTGCACTTTGTAGCACCCCCAGATGATTTGTATGAATAACAAAGTTTGAAAATCACTGTTTTGATACTTTTGGTTTAATGGAAATTCTGGTGATTTGGCAAGATATTCCACTAAACTAAAAATAAGTCAATAAATATACTCAAATATTTTTTTCTGCCTTTCTCTCCATGGTTGCTGATTTTCCTCTTTTATTCACAAGCAACGTTAAGTCCAAAGAGAATTCATCCCTTCTCTATTCACAAGCCAACATGCCACAATGTATGTAATGAATCAATTAATTCTTGGAAGAGGGAGTGTATATATTTTGTATCCTTTAAAAACACAACTCTGCACACACATGGAGAAAGAGAATCACACAGTCCTCCCAGGCAGAAATAAAACAGAAAATTGTTTCATTTCCCAGGGTGAATAAACCTTGAGTTGCATTATCTGGAAAGTGTGCAATATAGTATATTAGTAATTGCTCAGAATAATAAGGTAAAGTTATGTGGAATCCCTAATTTACAACTGAGGAAAACTAAAATTTGGATACCTGTTTATTTTATGTTTTATAATTGTTTACTTTCACATGTAAGACTAAGGTTTGTGTTACTTTTACAGCGTAAGATGAAGTTAAAAACTCATATTTATGATAAACACACCTGCTCTTGGAGATGCAATTATTGTTTAATTTCTAAGATAATGTAGAACAACATTGCACATCTGCACAGTGCATGTCCTGGGAACCTTGTGTGATTCAAACCGCAATTAGCAAGAAAGAAACAGAACATTCCGATTTTTTTTTTAAGTCAGTCCCTGGGTTAAGACCAACAAATGGATAATCAATTTTGTTTTATTTTTTTTTTTAAATTTATTTATTTACTTGAGAGAGAGAGAGAGAGTGAGGAAGAGAAAGAGAGAGAGCAGGAGCCAAGCCAGGGAGTTGCAGAGGGAGAGGGAGAAGCCGACACCCCACTGATCAGGGAGCCTGACAGGGGGCTGGATCCCGGGACCCTGGAGTCTTGACCTGAGCTGAAGACAGATGCTTGCTTAACCGACTGAGCCACCCAGGAGCCCCTGAATAATAAAGGTTAGAGAACATTTCAATCAAAACAGTTGCAACCGTGCCATATTTGTCTGGCAAATGAAAGCTATGCCAGCAGGTAAAATGTATGATTAATTAAAGATTAACCTTAAAAAGCAATACAGGAATTATACAAACTATGCTTGAAATGTATTACAATATTCACTGTGTTAGTAAATAGCATTTACAACATCATTTTTGACACATCGAGTTGTGAGACATGTGAGATAAATAACTGAATTTTTTGTTTTTGGTCCCCTTGGTAATCCTTTTGTAAATTTGGGTAAAATAATTTTCATTCGGTATTCAAAGTCATCATGCTTCACATCACTTCCTATTCTGTAATAAAAGTACAAGGGGCTCTTGGAAGAAGGAGCAAAGAAGTTGGCCAGGTCTTAGAAAGAGCACCTCCAGGGTCATTGTTTATTCTTCCATATTCACATTTCTAATAAGTTACCAATTTTCAGAATTCCTCCAAAACCCTAAATTTCTCATTGCTTACATAGAACTGAAGAATGTTTTAAAAGTGATTTACCATGCCAATATGCAATTCAAGAGACTTGGATTTTATGGTCTGATATTTACTATTAAATAAGTTTCTTAGAATTGCTGCAGTAAGTTACCACAAATGTGATGGCTTAAATCAGTGGCAATGCACCCCCATAGCTTGTGAGAGCAGAAGCCTGAAATCAAGGTGCTGGCAGTGTCATGCTCCCTCTGAAGTTGCTAGGGGAGAATCCTTCTTTGAATCCTCCTAGAGTCCCCTGGTTGGTAGCAACAAAACACCAATCTTCACATAGCCTTCTCTGTGTATCCTTTTTTCTGTCTCTACATAAGGACACACTCATTGAATTTAGGGATTGACCTAATCCAGTGTGGTCTCTTCTCAATTCTTATCTTAATTACATTTGCAAAGAACCTATTTTCAAGGTCACATTCTGAGCTTCTGGATGGACATGGATATGGGGGGGGGCACTATTCAATCTGCAATACTATGTTAGTTCATATATGATTCACAGCTCTTTTACCAAACTTTGGGGTGAATAGAAATCAAATCATCAAATAACTGGTTTATTACAACAATAGATTTTAAAATCCAGTGACTTGACTAAATAATTTGATTCCTTGATCTCTGCTAGAAGCATCGGAAGATTCTCAATATAATCAATCAAAACTCTTTTGGAAATACAAATATTCAACAAAATTGTATTGAGCGATGTATTAACTTCCTGACACTCTCCTTCACATCTTCATTTAGGAGGCTATAGATCGGAGGGTTCAGTGTGGGAATCATCACCGTATAAAATAAAGAACTACTTTGGGGCGCCTGGGTGGCACAGCGGTTAAGCGTCTGCCTTCCGCTCAGGGCGTGATCCCGGCATTATGGGATCGAGCCCCACATCAGGCTCCTCCTCTATGAGCCTGCTTCTTCCTCTCCCACTCCCCCAGCTTGTGTTCCCTCTCTTGCTGGCTGTCTCTATCTCTGTCGAATAAATAAATAAAATCTTTAAAAAAATAAAAAATAAAGAGCTACTTTGACTATGAGCCATGAGTTTTGGGAGTTGGCTACACGATAAAGGAACAGGAGAGTCCCATGGAAAATGGTGATGGCAGTCAGGTGGGAGGCACAAGTGGGAAAGGCTTTTTGGCACCCACCTGCAGAAGACATTTTTATGACCATGACAAAAATGAAAACATAAGTAGTGAGGGTGACAACCAGGCCACCCAGCTCATTGAATATGGCGATGATGAAACAGAGCACTGGGCCGATGTAGGGGTCAGAGCAGGAGACAAAGACAATGACCGAGTGCTCAAAGACAAAGTTTTTTATAATGTTAGACCCACAGAAGAATAATGTCAGGAGAAAATAGATGAATGTCAGGGAAGAGATTATACCCCATGCGTAGGGCCCTGCCGCTAAGGACGCACACAGCTTTTGGGACATGACAACCGTGTAGAGAAGAGGGTTACAAACGGCCACAAACGGTCGTAGGCCATCACTGCCAACATGAATGTTCTGCCACTGCGCATATACAAGCCAAGAAGGACTGCGTGATGCAGCCCATGAAAAACATGGTTCTGTCTTCTGCCACCTAGTTCTCCAGCCGTTTGGGTGTAACTGCTGGAATAACAGAAATCCACGAAGGACAAGTGGCTGAGGAAAAAGCACATGGGCGTGTGGAGTTGGGGACTGACCCTGATGATCGTGATCATTCCCAGGTTCCCCACCACAGGGACTGTGTTTTTGGTCAGGAATACCAGGAGCAAGGAATCTGGAGGTGTGGGTATCCTGAGAAGCCTAACAAGGTGAATGTGGCTCCAGCACTCCGATTTCCTTCTGCTAACAGCATGAGCGCGGTTGGAGGAAAACCTGAGATAAAATAAAAATAATAGCAATGATGATAATGATAGCACATTTCTATGACATTTACCATGTGGCAGGCATTGTGCTAAAACTTTAAAATATATTAATTCAGATCTTCAAATAACACTGTGAATTATAAAATAAGGAGCCTCATATTTTGCTTAAGGTTGGGGAGGCATGTGTAACTTAAGGAACTTGTTTGAGGTCACATAGCTTATTAGTGATGAGATGGGTTTGGAAGTTGATACTGAGTGACAGAACACAAATTAAGTTTGGGACAGATAGAAAACTACTGTGCGTCGTTGTAGAAAACATGTATCTTTCACAGGTCCATCATTCTGAAGATCTTAGTGCTTTTTCAGAGCACTAACATAACAATGAAGATAGATTTAGCACTCAAATTTATAAAGGAAGGATCAGAAGTAAAACATTAGAGGCGATCATACCTCCTGAGTTAGGATGGTCAAACTGAAACTCTATGGAAAGGCAGTGTTTAGAAGCCACCGCAAGAATTTTCAAGTTTTCAACAACAACAAAAATGTGACAGAACATAGCCCCGGCTGCCTATCCTCAAGCTGTCTACTGATTCCATCCAAATGCTACAATAATCACTTCGGTGGTCCAAAAACAATGTAGCAACCTGGTAAAATAAATGAAGTTGCCTTTGTGTCATGCTGGTTCCCTCACTCCTGTGTTTCCTTTCCTACTTAACTATTTTCTCACTTAGTGTCACAGATGCTTTCTGCACACTCTGTAATTATACCTTTTAAATTTCTATTCATTTTTAATCTGATAACTTTATCAGGCATGCATAATATTAAATACTGATGGAATGTCTGAATTGGACAGCAACTGAAAATGTGTTTTGCTCAAGCCTCTCAAGCTAGAGAATATGGCAAGAAACACCTATGGTTACATAATCAGCCTGAAAATTTCTAGTGGGGACATTGGTTTCAATTAAAGCTACATATGTGATGATGATTATTATTATTATTGTCTTTGTTTATTTGTACCTGTTATTTTGAGAAAGCAAAGCATCTTGTATTCACAAACCATTTGTAACCACAGAGGTATTTTTCTTTGATCATTTAACAATAATTTTTAAAAAATTATAAATTAACCAGTAACAGGCACATGTTTGAAATGTTTAGCTTAAAAATAAAAAAACCTATTAGCATGAATCTCATAAACGAAGACACCATTTGAGTTCTTTCTGACCAGATCAAGGTAGAAAGAAACTATTATTTCCTTGCTACTTGTTAATACTCATGAAAATGTATTTTCTATGTGCAGAAAACGAATGGGTGGGAAAGTGACAAAGAGCTAATGAAAGAAGCGTGTGCTTGAAACCTAGATTGAAATTCAATTTCAGGCTTTGTCAGTTACTATGTGATCTTTGGTGAATGACTCAAGTTTTCCGAGCCTCAATTCTGTCAGTAATAATGACGGGAAGATACATATTGCACTGGTGTCCAAGTCTTAAATTAGGAAATGATGTTCATGCACTTAGCACAGAGTCCAAAAATTGTGGAATCCAGGAGATGCAGGTTTATGCACTTTCACCCTTTTAAAAACATTCCTAGTGCTATGAGTAACATATTATTTTAAACCCTTATATTGTCAATATAATTAAAAAAAAACAGATCAAGGGCCAAAGTGGGCATCAACACACATGTGGGTACAATTTGGGGCACCACGGGGAAGCCCAGTTTTCTTTTCTGAATCTCCTCTTGACTCTGTTCATCTTATTTTGCCCATCACTGTCCTTCAACAAATTCTCTCTTTTCCCCCTTTGCTTTCTCATTGTTATCCGACTCTTTCTTGTCTTCGCTATTCAACCTCAGGTTGGCATCAAAGAAGACTTAGCAAACTGCAATCATTACTCAGTGGACAATAGTAGCCAAGACACAGCCAGCTTCCCTTGGCGCTGCCAGCTTGCACTGGGAGAACATCAAATTCTTCTTCGCTTGATTACTGTGGCTATTAGGACAGTCGTTAGCTCTGGAAACTTGGAGTTCTTTCCATCAGTTAATTTATCAAATCTTAATGTCTCTGCTCAGTTTTACCCAAAGCCTGACCCAAGCCATTCCCCTACATCCAATCTTCTTGAACGCCAATATTCCTGTCTGATAATCAACAACACATGCTCGTATATTGTGGCTTATATGATTTTTTCTTTTCTTTGACCTGAAATAACCTCCTGTTCTCTTGTGTACTGATGCCACACTTGTAATACATGAAACATTAAATGAAAATTACAATCCCAAAGAAATTTTGCCTTTTGACTCCCATAATATTTTCCACATTCTTGTTATACTTACAGACATTACTCTCAGGGAATCAAAATTTCATGATCTATTGTGTTCACTATGACTTTATACATACAACTCTTATGTCCTTCTATAAGATTTTAAGATGTTGAGGACAATCTCAGATTTTATAATATCCTTCTTATATTTTCAGTATGACCACACTATGCTTGCTAGGCACATGGTGGATATCCTCAAGGTTAAAAAACAGATGATACCTTAGGAAAGGGGGAAGAAATCAAAGCTCAACAATGTGAGCTTGCAGAAAGATGGTCTCCAGAGATAGCATGGCATTTAGACTAACGAAGACTGTTCCCTGTCTCAAAGGTTGTAAGACTTCAGTGTCCCCCTTATTAATGAAAGATTACACAAAAAAGACCAACTCACCTGAAGATCTTTTTCCTGTTATTAACAGTATCCAAGGAAGTTTCCACTCAGAATTCAAACATTATTAAAAATATTAAGAAGTTGGTAAGTATTGCAGGAGTAGACAATAGTTTTTAATTAATGTGACAGGAATATATTTCTTTCTTAGGATCTAGAAAAACTTAGAGAAAGGTGAGAGGGAGGGAGGGAGGGAGGGCGGGAAAGCGGGAGAGAGGGAGAGAAAAAGAGAGATAATCTGACCCCGAGGAACGAAGTGTAGGGTTTACGTATGCCTCCATGACCTCGGGGACTTAGACCCTAGGGAATTTGTACTGAACAATTTCTTTTTTACATCAAAAAACTCAGCAATTAGATTGAATTTTAGCTTGTGTGGCATTTTACAAGAATATAATTTCTTCTAAATCACTGGAGACAATGTTTCATCAAGCCTACCTCATGAATTTCCTCTAAAATGTAATTATAGAAAATATACAATTTGACTTAGAAAATATGGTGACTATAGTAAACAAGAGAAGGATAAATCATCTAATATACAACCATTCATAGATAACTGCTGTTAACATTTGCTGTGTGATTTTTCTATTTTTCTCTGAAAAATGTGTTGTCTTGAGATATATGAACAACATAATTTGGATTCTGGCTTTTTCAATTAACATAAAATGATCATTTTTTGTCTATGGAAACATTGATTTACATCATTAAAACTAATTTTTGGGGTTTTTTCCAAATATAGAAAATTTATTCTTTCAAGGGTATATGAACACAATTGAATATTATAATCTTTTTGTGTCTGTACATTCTTAAAAATGACAAATGTATTTTGGAAGAATGTTTCTCTCTAAGACCAGTGGGTGTCAACCAGTCCATTGGCTCTATTTTACCCCAATACCACCCAATGAGATCCATTCAACATTTTACCTGGTGCCTCACAACCTGACCAGCTCTTGCCAGATGTTACCAGGAACCCCTAACACAACAGAGGCTGTTTTACAAGGAGTAGAATTATTTATTATAGATGACATGGCCTTGCACAGAATCCCAGGGGTCTGCATTGATTTTCTCCCATTGGGACTGGCACGAGGTCCACACTGCCTCTGCTCCCCACCACTGGCAGCTCCGCACCCTAGGAATGTGAATTGTTTCTGATTTCCTTTTAAAATTAGAAAAGGGGGCACCTGGATGGCTCAGTTGGTTAAGTGTCTGACTCTTGGTTTCGGCTCAGGTCATCATCTTGGGGTCATGAGATCGAGCCCTGGCGGGCTCTGTGCTCAGCAGGGAGTCTGCTGGGGATTCTCTCCGCCCTTCCCCCTGCTCACATGCTCTCTCTCTCCAAAAAGTAAATAAATAAATAAATAAATAAATAAACAAATAAATAAATAAATTGGAAAGGAAAGAATACATCCATCAAATCAATGGTCGCATGCTAGTACTTTAAGCCATATTCATCTGCACAAGGCCAACTACTGGGCTGAGTTTTCCATGGTCTGTGGTTATTCTCCAAGATCTGTCCAGTTTCCCTCTGCTTGAAGAACTCTTATGACTTCTTTTCCTGGCAGTCACCAGGTTTTTCCTTCACATTCACATTTTTGCTTGTTCGGGGAACAGGCTGAGCAGGGTTGGCCCTTGCAGAGGGAAAATACTGAGAAAACAATCTAGCAGTGCTATGTGGACACATGAGAAATTCATTTGATCCATTTATTTAAGAATTTGGTGATAAATTGAAAACTAAAGAAACCCTAAACCCATGACCAATTTTCCCTACAGGGCATTCGTTGTGTCCTAGGGTGCTGCAGAGGCTGGGTATCTGAACCAGAGAGGCAGACTGAAACGCCCTATAGAAATTTCATGGTGTTTAAGAGAAAAAAAAAAAAAAAAAAAGTTAAAAATCTCTGAAGAGAATTGAGACCTTCCACAAAGGCTTGACCATCTCCCATCTCCCCCCTCACAATGTTTCTCTGGCTATTAAGCTGCACTGGGCGGCAGAAGAAAGAACTAAATCCGACACCAGAGGGGTGGAGAGTGGGCATGGCACGCTCCCTGATCTAAGGGAGGTACGTACCGGTTAGGTCTCAGGCAAAAGGCAACCACACTCGAGCAACAGGGATGAATCATGGGATGATTGATTTTAATGGTTTCTTTTCTTTTTTTTAAAGATTTTATTTATTTATTTGACAGAGAGAGAGAGACAGCCAGTGAGAGAGGGAACACAAGCAGGGGGAGTGGGAGAGGAAGAAGCAGGCTCATAGCAGAGGAGCCTGATGTGGGGCTCGATCCCAGGGACCTGGGATCACACCCTGAGCCGAAGGCAGACGCTTAATGACTGAGCCACCCAGGTGCCCCGATTTTAATGGTTTCTTATTAAGCTCTGGAAGACCTCTCGTCCCCCTTTTATATCAGCAGGCCTTCTAGGACTTTTATGACAAATCATTCTGCTAACTGTCCTCTGTTTAAATCCAAGAATACCTGTTTTCTTGCCTTGACCAGATAATTTACTCATATGTCGTGTCTGTCTTTTCTCACAATTAATGACAATTTAAAAACCATTCTTTTATAAATGAACTGCACCCTTACCTCGACTCTCAAAAGGACAATTACATGAGGACTGTTAAACCTCATCCATAGGGTTTTCCAAGTCTTGATATAAAAAGGTCATCAGAGCACAATGAGAAGGTCATCAAAGGCACAATGTAGGACAAGAGTTACATACATTAACAACTATATCTACATAGGATCATACTTTATTTATGTATATAAATATAAATTTCTCAATGTTAAAGTGACAAAATCTTTCCATATCTTTCCTGCCTTCTGCTTCTTATCTTTCAGTGGCCTATGGAAAAGGCTATTTATGAAAGCAAAGTTACTCCTATAAAAATCACTTTTTATTTTATTTATTTATTTACTTATTTATTTAAAGATTGTATTTATTTATTTGGCAGAGAAAGAGAAAGAGCACAGCAGGGGGAGCAGCAGGCAGAGGGAGAAGCAGGCTCCCCGCTGAGCAGGGAGCCCAGTGCGAGCCTGGGTCCCAGGACCCTGGGACCATGACCTAAGCAGAAGGCAGTCGCTTTACCAACTGAGACACCCAGGCACCCAGAAAAACAACTTTTTAAAGGAGCAAAGTCAAAAAAGTTCATAAAAGGGAAACATATCCCGTACACACTACTTTTCTTACTCTTCCATTCCCTGTATAATTGCGTATGCCAGAAAGAACGATTTTCTCTTCAGTTAAAACAAGTGGGATTTCACTTCTCATGGGTGAATACCTAAAAAGAGAATCACCGAGGTGTGTGGGAAGTGCTCACACAACTTCAGGAGACACGGCTAAACTGTTTTCAAAGACATTTTACCTTTGACCCCCATCTGAGATGTGTGAGCATTCTGTTTGCTGCACATTTTCACCAATACGTGGCATTTCAGTCTTACTTATTTTGGCCATTCATACTGGTGTGCGGTGGTAGCTCGCCGTGGTTTTAGTAAGAACTTCACTGATGATTAATGATGTTTATTATATTTTTGTATGTTTATAGTTGATTTGTATGTCTGGCTTTGTCAGTGTCTGCTTAAAGATATCACCTTTAACTAGATTGTTCATCTGTTTTGAGTGTAAAGAGCTTTTCATATGTTTTACAAACAAATCCATTATCAAACATGCATACACATACACACACACATATATATATATATGTGAAATATTTACTCATAGCCTGTGGCTTACATTCTTATTTTCTTACCACGGTCCTTTACCACTAAAAAACTTTTACTACGGATTTTTATGTTGATGAAGTTATTTTTATCAGTTTTTTGAGGATCCATCCTTTTTGTGTTTTATCTAAAAAAAATCTTTGCACCCCAAATTTCAAATGATATTTTCTGTGTTTTATTCTAAAATTTTCTAGTTTTATTTTTTATGCTTAGAAGTGGGATCCATTTCATTGAATTCAAGTTAATGGTTGTGTGTGGTGTGAGGTATGAGTTAAGCCTCCTTTATCAAAATGGATATCCAGTCTTTCCGCACTGTTTGTTGAAAATCATCCTTTTTCCATTGAATTATAATGACATGTTTGCTAAAATTTAAATGACCAGGTATGCTTGGGTACATTAAAATTTTCTCGAATAAAAGTCAACTTCTGCCATTCAATATAACAAATAGCAAAAGGTCCACTTCTGTATAAGGTGCAGTGAACTGAAACACCTGCTAAAACCATCTCTGGAACAGGAGCAGCCTTATTGCAATTCTAGGGGAACCATTCTAGGCATGCACATATTGGGTGAATGGGCAATTAGTTTTATTTTGGAAACATACATATAAAATTACACTAAGTGATAAAATACTTCAAATAACTTACAAATATTACATAATACGATCAAATAATCTTATTTTTTTAAATTTTGGTTTGCATGTCTGGAGCTATTTCACTAAAATTAATGTACATAAAATCAATAATCATAAAATGTACTGCCTTTGATATATGAACTGATACCCTGTTGAAAAGTGATTTGAATCATCAACTGCACTATAAGAGTTAACAGTCTCTAGCATAGTGAATAAGTCTTTTTTTCAGAAATAAAATAATGACTCCAACAATATTATATTGAGTGACAAAGCAATTTTGCAACAACTAATCTTCTGAATGTGTCTTTCACATCTTTGTTCCTGAGGCTGTAGATCAAAGGGTTCAGCATGGGAATCATCACTGTGTAAAACACAGATGCCACTTTAACTACGAGCCAAGTTGTTTTAGGATTGGGTATACAATAAAGGAAAAGGATGGTCCCGTGAAAGATGGTGATGGCTGTCAGGTGGGAGGCACAGGTGGAGAAGGTTTTCCGGCGCCCACTTGCGGAAGGCATCCTCATAACAGTGATAAAAATGAGTATATAGGACATCAGAATAATCAAAAGGCTGCTCACCTCATTGAATACGGCAATACTAAAACACAGCATCTGGCTGATATAGGGGTCCGAACAGGAGACAGAGACAATTACAGAGTGGTCACAGATAAAATTATTTATGATGCTAGACTCACAATAGGATAATGCAAGAAGAAAATATGTGAGCGTCAGGGAACACACTATACCCCATGAGTAAGACCCAGCCACCAGCAGAGAGCAAAGCTTCTGCGACATAGTGGTGGTATAGAGCAAGGGGTTGCAAACTGCCACAAAACGGTCGTAGGCCATCGCTGCTAACATAAACGTTTCTGTTACTCCAAATAGGCAAGTAAAGCAAAATTGCATAATGCAACCAGAGAAGGAGATGGTTCTGTCTTCCACGATCAAGTTCTCCAACAATTTAGGTGTAACTACGGTGGAAAAACAGAAATCTACAAAGGACAAGTGACTAAGGAAAAGATACATGATGGTGTGGAGTTTGGGATTGATCTTAATGATTATTATCATGCCCAAATTTCCCACAGTAGTGACCATATAGATAGACAAGAAAACCAGGAAGAGTGGAACCTGGAGTGCTGGATATTCTGAAAAACCCAAGAGAATAAAAGTGGGTATGATACTTTGATTTCCTTCAGATAACATCATGATTCCTGTTGAATAAAGAACCAAGAGTTAGTTCTGAAAAGTAGAACTGAATGGAAAAGAGAAACTGAGAAGAAAGAGCCTTCATAGGCTGCTGCCAAGTTGACATAGATCAGTGACTCTCAGAAGTATAGTCCCCAAACCAGTAGCAGCATGAGTGCCTGAGAAGTTGTTAGGGATGCAAATTCTCTAACCCCATCACCAACTTTCTGAGTCAGAATCTCTAGGATGGGGCTCACAATTCTTGATTTAACTAGGTCTCCGGGTGATTTTGATGCCTGCTAAATAATGGGAAGCACTGGTGTATATATATATATATACACCAGTGTATATATATATATATATATATATACACCGGTGTATATATATATATATATATATACTGGTATATATATATATGTATGTGTGTATATATTAAATATATATATACATATATATATATCATTTTATTGTTTAAAATTCAGCTCTTGTTAGTATTACTATTGAACTGAAATATAAATTTAGAGGACAAAAGGAATTGTACAAACAGGAGCAAGAGAGGCAGAAAAGAAGAACAGAGTACTTTGTTGTGGTTCTAAGAATTATACTAAGGATCAACATCACTTGGCATCGCAAATGGTGCCACGTATATCTTAGAAGTAATTCTTTTAATATATTCAACATTTTTTAGACATTATACAGAATTAAATACCATGGAATTTATGAGTTGAAATAAACCCTAAAATGTGTCTATTCTGTGCCATCCACCTAAGGCTGGAGAATCCATTATGGACTCATTCATGAAATAATCATCTGGCTTCCATCAAAACTTCCACTAAGGCTGTACTGCCTCCAGGGGTAGTCTTATAGGTCTTTTACTGAGATCTTCCCAACATATATTATTTTATTGATTAAATTTAATTAATATTTCATTAGCTATTTATTAATGTGTCTTAGGTCATTCGTTCCATTATATATTACAAAATTATAAATATGTAATTAAATTGTATGTACATAACTGTTTGAGAAACAGAACAGAAGCATCTCATATTCACCAACAATAGCTCCATGCAAAATATGTTCTATGATACAATGAAAATTACACATTTTCTTGACCAGTAGAAGTAAGCCCCCTCCTATGATGATGCAAACTTGGGGAAGATTAGGAAGTAAGAGGAGAAGCCACATAAAATGAATAGCCTCAAGATTTTGAAGTGAGGCTGCAACAGAATTAGATGAATTATCTGTTCTGTCTTCCTAGCTTTGCCTGGAACCAGTGTCAGACTCAACACAAGTGCCTACATTTACACGGACCTCAAGCAACCCAACATCTAGAGCATCCATCACTGGCATATTCTTTCCAACAGCAAGTGGGACTGAGCAGATACATTGTAAACATACATTATTGTTTGGGCTATTTTAATAAATGAGTTCCCTTCAACATTTGAACCAGTTAGCAAAACCTTGGCTTATTAGGGAGATTGCTACTACTGTTCTGTCTTAGTGGGACAATTTTGAGGACAATAACAAAAAGATAGTCAGAAAAAGACTTGGTATCTTGACCCTACCAATTTCAAATGGCTTTGGTGAAAATTAACGGATTAAGATTAGGTTTGTATTCAAACTGAAGCTAGGCCTACGGGATTACAAAATTAACAAATACCCCATAATTTTCTGTGACTTCCCCATTGCTCACTGCTGCCGGTTTCTGTAATACAGAATTTAGTTCTCAGAAATACATCATGCCTCGTGAGTGAAAATTAAAGTGTCTCTGTCCTCAAAAAGGGGCCATGTATAATTTCTGGAATAATCTATTTGACCGGGAGCTCCATGTTTCTTACCTAAATTGAAAGCTACCCAAAGAGAAATGAACTGACCTGAAACCAGAAGTTCTTATTTAATTTACTGAGAATTTCTTCTCACAATTAATGAATCTCAGGCATTTTTCTTCTTAGTAATAAAATATTCTTTAAAAATAGCAACAGAAACGAGGTTTGAAATTCAGTAGCAGTAAATTTCAATAGGTTTGCCAGTAAAATGGCAGTTTATTACCAGGACATAAGAAATCTAAGGAAATACAAAGAAAAAACCTGAAAGTTGAATCCACAATCTATATTCTGCCAAACTCTGGGTTTTATATCTGCTTCCATGACTGTGAAGTCACAGACTACAGAGAATTATAATTGGAGTGTTCCTCAGTGCACTGCAAATCATACAATCAGTTCAAACACTGTCTCTTGTGTCATTGTGGTATATGCATTTCCTTTTAAAGCACTAGGGATAATTACATCACCACATCTATTCCACTAATTGCTTTTAGATATTGAATTATTGAAATAATATGTATTTTTACTTTTTTAAGATTTTTTATTTATTTATTTGAGAGAGTGAAAGAGCACGAGAGAGCATGAAGGGGCAGGCGGAAAGAGAGGCAGGAGCAAACTCCCTGCTGAGCAGGGAGCCCGATGTGGGGCTCGATCCCAGGACCCCGGGGTCATGACCTGAGCTGAAGGCAGATGCTTAACTGACTGAGCCACCCAGGCATCCCTAAAATAATATGTATTAATTGAAGAACACATGAACTGTTGAGTTTGAAAAAAGAAAAGAACAACCAGAAACAGCTGTTATTAACTCAACTGCATTTCAAATTCCACAGTAGTGTGGAATACTTGGTCAACACTACCTTAAGCAAAAGGATGAAGGTGACCATCATCAATGATCTAATGAGGATGTCATTTATCCCCTGATACAACGTGATGAGAAAGGTTTCAACTCTGTGATATTCTTCCCCCAAACCCATCTTCCCAGCTGAAAATGAGAAAATCATTACACAAACTCATATTTGGAAGCACTTTACAAGATACCTAACCATTATTCCTTAGGATTGTCAGGGTCAAGAAGGACAAGAAAAGAATGTAAACTGTCACAGACCAGAGTAGACTGAAGACACAACAATTACATGCAATTGGACCTCAGACAAGAAAGAGAGCACTGATAGGAAAAATAAAATAAAATAAAAAATCTATATACAGTTTAGATTTTAGTGATCATAATGTACCAATGCTTCTTTTTAAAAAGAAAATATTATTTATTATTTATTTATTTATTTATTTATTTATTTATTTATTTATTTATAGAGCATGTGCACCAGTGGGTGAAGGAGCAAAGAGAGAGGGAGAGTGAATCTCAAGCAGACAGTGCTGAGGTGGAGCCTGACACAGGGCTCAATCTCACTACGCTGAGATCATGACCTGAGCTAAAATCAAGTTGGAAGCTCAACTGTCTGAGCCACCCAGGCCACCCTGTGATGTACTAATGCTTCTTTTCAAATTTTCATTTTACCATGGTAATAACACTTAATGTGACGTCTACCTTCTTAATAGGTTTTTAAGTGTAGAATACAGTATTGTTGACTACAAATACAATTTTGAATAGATCTCTAGAACTTACTCATCCTGAAAGGGTATACTTTATACCCATTGACTGGTAACTCCCTTTCTTCCCTTCCCTCAGTTCTGAGCAACTATCATTCTCCTCTCTGATTCCAAGAATTTGGTTATTTTACATACCTCATATAATTGGAATTTATTTTCTGTGTCTCACTTATTTCACTTACATAATGTCCTCAGAGTTCATCCTTGTGGTCACATATTTTGGAATTTCCTTTACTTTTAAGGCTGGATTGTATCCCATCGTATATCTATACCACATTTTCTTTATCCATTTATCTATCCATGGACATTTAGGCCATTTCTGCATCTTGACTATTGTGAATGATTCTGTAATGAACATTGGAATGCTAATATATTTTTGAAAACTTGAGTTTAAACCTTTTGGATAAATATTGAGAAACAAGATTATTTTTTTTTTAAAGATTTTATTTATTTATTCGACAGAGATAGAGATAGCCAGCGAGAGAGGGAGCACAAGCAGGGGGAGTGGGAGAGGAAGAAGGGCTCACAGCAGAGGAGCCTGATGTGGGGCTCGATCCCATCACGCGGGGATCACGCCCTGAGCCGAAGGCAGACGCTTAACCTCTGTGCCACCCAGGCGCCCCGAGAAACAAGATTATTGAATCACACATCAGTTAAATTTTTAATTTTGTGAAGAACCTCTATACTGTTTTCCGTAGCAACTGCACCATTTCGCATTCCCATCAACAGTGTATAAGGGTTTCTATCTCTTCGTATCCTCACCAACATATATAAATACAAATATGTGTGTATGTATATACACATGTATATTTACAGATTTGAGGTGAGTCTTATTGTTTTGATTTGCAATTCCCTGATGATTAAGTGACATCAAGCATTTTTTTTTTTGTGTGCACCTATTGGCTGTTTGTATATCTTAGAAGGAATGTCTAAATTAAGTCCTTAGCTAACTTTCTAACTGGATTATTAGTTGTTGTTTTTCGTTTGCTTGTTTTTGTTTTTGCTTTTTGTTTATTTGCTTGTTTGTTTTTGCTATTGAGTTGTATGAGTTCTTTATTTGTAACTATTGGAGATTAATGCTTTATCAGATATATGGTTTGCAAATATTTTCCACCATTCCATAGGTTGCCTTTTTATTATTTATTGTTTCCTAGGCTGTGCAGAAGTTTTTGACAAATGCATCATGGTAATTGTATAAGATGTTAACAATGTGGATAATTGAGTAAGGTATGTATGGAAACTCTGAAATCTTTACAATTTATTTTGTAGAGTGGAAATTATTAAAAGTTTTAAAACTTATTTTTAAAATGTCAACATTCACATTAATAGGCCCATTTCATTGACTCTATACCATCACAACCAAAGCTGCCAAGACACTGTCACCTGAAATAGTATAAAGGTAACAAGTAGCCTCTCAACATACACATTTGTCTCCACTTTGAATCATTTTGCTACACTGTTTGCCACTTTGTTTTTAGTGTCTGTGGCTGTGGGTGTGGGGGCAGGGGGTGGGAGTTGAAAGGGGTAGTGATTAACATTTTCAAACTCTTAATTACTAACAAAATAGAATTTATTTAGTGAATTCAAACCTACATACTATTTTCTAATAGCCCACATGTTTCACAAAGAAGTAAACTAAACATAAAAAATCCAATTTTCGAGGTCACACATTTGGTATGTAGAGGAATCAGGATTCAAATTCCAGCCCTCCATGTAAAGAAATACTATCAAATCACAACACACCAAGGACATATTTCATTATAGCAATTATCTTCAGGTTCTGTTTTAATTTGATTGCTTTCCTTGTGTATCTCCCTAACCACACTGTCACCCCCCACTGTATTTTATTTAGTGTCTAGTTTAGTTATATATTCAATAGTTGCGAAATGAAAAGAAGAAAATAAATATCTCATGGTATAGCTTTAGCCATTTATATTTGCAAATTATAATTACAACTTACAAAGCAATTCTATACGTATTATCTCACTTGTTACTTGAAATAAAAATGGAATTAGCATGAGAGTCTAATGTCTACCTTGTCATAGAATGTGATTTTCGTAAAGATAATTGCATTCTGGATATTAAGAATCTGGGAGTTATTGTAAGTACTCCAAGCATGTGTTGCTAATGAGAAGTAAGAATTGGACCATTCCCCAGGCCATTAACTCTCTGTGGTATTTGGAACCCCCTGTAACTCTTCACACAATACAGCACAATGGAAAATTTTGAAAATCTAACCTAATTATAGGCAACAAAATAACCAAAACCTGAAAAAGGATCAAAAGTTTATAATTTCACGAAACAAGCTAAGATTGTAAAATATGAACATTGCCAGAAATGGTTAAAATAATTATTGAAGCAAAAGTGAGGCATCCATCATACTACAGTTCAAAGAAGGCAATAACCCTTCTTTTAAAATCATGGTATAAAAGAGGGAGGATGAATCTCAATGAAATTTTAGTTCATTTTTTACAGGGTCAATATGATCTCGCTCTCAAATTAATACACTGATATTTTTAATATAATATATTTGCCATCAAAAATACATAGATCAAAAATGTAAATATTAAAATACACAAAAGACAAATATGTTAATATCTATTATCTGTATAATGTGTATTTGTATCTGTACTAATCAATCTACCAAAAAAAGAAAGATAGAAGCAGATACCTTGGTGATTATAAAATCAAGAGACCATGCCAAAATTTTTTAAACATGAATTTCTATATTAAAACCATTCATGATAAATTAAATGTAATGGTCTTTCATTCAATAATACATTTAGCTAATGTAATTTCAGAGGTAGATTAAAAAGAAATCTTTCTCCCTCCCTCCCTTCTGCCTGTCATCCCATCAGGTTTTTCACCTGCCACCTATTTTTCTTTGTTTATTTGTTTATTTTGGATCACCAAGAAATAGTAGTGCATTTATATGTTCATATATACACAGACATGCATATGTACTCCTTACATAAATGATGTTAAATTAGGACTACTGTGTGGTCCTTGCTCAATTTTTCTGGAACACTTTATTTTGTCAATATGAGTATATATATCTTTTTTTTTTTTTAAGATTTTATTGATTTATTTGACAGAGATAGAGACAGTCAGTGAGAGAGGGAACACAAGCAGGGGGAGTGGGAGAGGAAGAAGCAGGCTCCCAGCAGAGGAGCCTGACGTGGGGCTCGATCCCGGAACGCCGGGATCACGCCCTGAGCCGAAGGCAGACGCTTAACCGCTGTGCCACCCAGGCGCCCAATATGAGTATATATAAAAACGACTTAGCCTTTGCATTGGTTACATGTTATGTTCTTTTAAAAAATACTATAATTTATAAGCCAAATACATATTAGTGAGTATTTCAGATTCTTTAGTCTTTTTCTATTATAAATAATACTTCAAAAATATTCAACTGTATATCTCTTTTCTTTGTTTTTCAAAATATCTCTAGGAAAAATTCTAAGAAGCAGTGTCGCTATGTACATTTTCTTAGGATGACTTTTACCAAATTGCTCTCTAAAGTAATTCTGCCAATTTCTACTCTCACCAGCAGTGTGAGAATATGGACACAAACTAATGAACTAATAGAAACAGTAATTTATTACATAACATTTAAATTTATGTTCTCAGGACAAAAACCACTTGATTTAACATTAGAAAATCCAAAAAATATAAGTTGTCATATGAAAATATTAGAGGAAATCAGATGAAGAAAAAGAAGCTTACCAAAATTCCACATCTACTCTCCAAAAACCAAAACATCATAAAAACAGAAAAATAGAGCAGATAACTTTAATCTGGAAAAAGGAGGAATGTACAAAAAGCCTATAGAAAACACCATTCTATTTATTTTTTTTAAGATTTTATTTATTTATTTGAGAGACAGTTCAAGAGTGAAAATGTGGGGCAGAGGGAAAGGGAGAAGCAGGCTCCCCACTGAGCAGGGAGCCTGATGCTGGCTCCATCCCAAGACCCCACCATCATGACCCGAGCCGAAGGCAATTGCTTAACTGACTGAGCCACCCAGGTGCCCCTAAAAACACCATTTTAAGTATGAAATATTAAATGCTTTCCTTGTGAAGTGAGGAAATCAAGGATGCCCATTTTTACTATGTTTATTCAAAATTACACTGAAGTTCTTAGGTAGTTAGACAAAACAAACAAACAAAAAACAATTAAAAGGAATAATATTGGAAACAGCCAAATCAGAATATACTCAGAGATTATACAGTATGCATGTTGAAAATCCAAACTAACCTACAAAAAATTATAAAATTATTATGAGATTTTGGTAGGGTGGCCAAAAGTAAAATCAATATCATAATAAATTAGAATCTGATCTAAAAACAACACACATCTTACAAATGAAATTTAAAATAGTACAAAAAATATCACACACTCAGGGATTGATTTCACAAAATATATGCAAGAACTTTATGGAAAAACAACATGGTAGAATGTTCACTGCAAAAATTGAAGTAAACCTGAACAAACAGAAAAATGTAGCTTTCTCATGATTTGGTTAAGGATACAAATGTACCATTATATGTATAGATACATTTATTTCCAAATGGATCTATACTTTACTGTAGTTCTATATTAAATCCAAATAAGAATGATTCTAAAATTTGTTTGGAAAGGTAAGGATCAAAAGATATCTCAATTATCCAGCAAGAGAGCACAAGCAGGGGGAGCAGCAGGCAGAGGGAGAAGCAGGCTCCCTGCTGAGCAAGGAGCCCAATGTGGGACTTGATTCCAGGACCCTGGGATCGTGACCTGAGCTGAAGGCAGACACTGTACCAAATGAACCACCCAGGCATCCCTGCAAATGATTACTTAATGTACAGTTAGATTTAATAATCACAGATGTATATAAATAAACTAATTTTCTGAATAAATTTTCTCCAGTTATTTCAAGAAAAAATTAATAACCATCAATGCAATGTATAAAAAGTATTTAAAAGTGTATGTGGGTGTGTGTGTGTATGTGTAAATCAAAATTACATTGAGTGTGAAAGCAGTTTGGTATGGACTAACTTCCTGGCCGTGTCTTTCACATCTTTGTTCCTCAGGCTGTAAATAAGGGGGTTCAACATGGGGATCATGACAGTAAAAAACACAGTAGCCACTTTGACCAGGAGCCACGAGCTTTTGGAGTTGGGCACACAGTAGAGAAGAAGGATGGTCCCGTGGAAGATGGTGATGGTGGTCAGGTGGGAGGCACAGGTGGAGAAGGCTTTCTGGAGCCCACCAGTAGAAGGCATCTTGACAATGGTGACAACTATGAATATATAGGAGGCCAGGATAATGAGGAGGCTACAAGCCTCATTGAACGTAGAAATGACCAAACATGTCATCTGACTGAAGTAGGGGTCAGAGCAGGATAAGGAGAGGATGGCAGAATATTCACAGCCAAAGTGATTTATAACGTTGGAGCCACAGTAGGATAGTTTCAAAAGAGAATATGTGAGTGTCAAGGAACATATTCCACCCCACGCATAGGCTCCAGCTACGAGGAGAGTACAGAGTGCCTGAGACATAGCAACTGTGTAGAGCAGAGGGTTACAAACAGCCACAAACCGGTCATAGGCCATCACTGCTAACATGAACATTTCCGTAATCACAAATGCACAAACAAAGAAAAATTGCACCATGCACCCTTTGAAGGAGATAGTTCTGTCTTCCATGATCAAGATTTCTAGCAGTTTAGGTGTAAAGACACTGGAATAACAAATATCCAAAAAGGATAGATGGCTGAGGAAAAAGTACATAGGTGTGTGGAGTTTGGGACTGATCCGTATGACCACAATTATGCCCAGGTTCCCCACCAGAGTGACTGCGTAGACGGTCAAGAACACCAGGAACAGGGGCGTCTGGAGGTGTGGGTATTCCGAGAAACCCAGGAGGATGAATGTGGTCACAGAGCTGTGATTTCTCTCACCCAGTGCCATGGCTGTTGATTTTAAAAAATAAATAAAGGAGAAGAGAAGAGAATTGAGTAGCAGAGCTTGAGAAGGAAGAGTAAAAGGAAATCAGGACAGATCAGTGTAAGCCAGTCAATGCTGTCAGCGGCTTCTCATGGGTGTTCTGCTTCCCTTTGGAGTCTTACTTGACAACTTACTTTTTGATTATGTGCAATTAGCTGTATTCGTCGGTACTTTAGTTTCCTCATCTGGAAAATGAAAACAAAAATAGGACGTGCCAGTAGTATGTGATATAAGAGATCTGTAAATATATATGATCCTCAGAACATTGAATGTTCCCAAGATAGAATTATATGAGAACAAAGGAGACATAGAGTAAAATAAGAAAATCATTGAGCATATCTTAGTGGTCATATGACAGTGGCCAAAGTGGCTTTAGGAAGATTAAACACTTTTAATACATAAAGAAAAACATAATAGTAAATTTCTTTGTCCAGGATTTACTAGTAAGCAACAAATCCCAGACTTGGACTGTGCACTTGGAATGTTAAAAGTTGAGGATTGTGCATTTATTATGAAATGTAATGCACTGTTGACTCCTTTCTTCTCTCCTCTGCTGGCATGGCCTTTCAGTCTAACAGAAAGATGACTGTTAGACTGTGCTATAGATGACAGTCCTTCTTGCCTTTCCTCAGGCCACTGTCTGCCCAGAATACCTTCACGTTCCGTTCTTATTACCAATCACCAGTGCCCATCCCGTTCATATTACTATTGGGGCTATTTGTTACATTTTTGGTAAATATTCTTTTGCCTACACTTCTGAAGAGTGCGCATGGTGTATTCGACACGCACCCCACATAGACTTTAAGTGAACGAATCACAGGATGTCTTAACGACCTAGAGGAGTTCAAAGTCACTTACAACAAATGTGACACTTCACCCATTCCACAATCCTTTTGAGGGTCAGCCTCACATTGCATATTTATTTGTTAGTTCACAGAGTATACAGGTACAAAAAATGCATAAACAAGATAATAATTGTTAAGATAATGTTATGGTGGTGATTTCATCAAAACAGTTTGGGTATTGTTTTTAACTAACTTAGCTTGGTATCTGAAAGTATGATTGGGGTTGAATAAAGAAACTATATCCTTATTCACAGCACAGAAAAAGGGAAATAAAATATCCCACTTACCTTTTCTTTTCTTTTTTTTTTCTTTTTAAGATTTTGTTCATTTATTTGAGAGAGAGAGAGAGACAGACAGCATGAGCAGGGGAAGGGGTAAGGGAGGGGGAGAAGCCGACTCTCCGCTGGGCAGGGAGGCGGATGCAGGACTCGATCCCAGGACTCTGGAATCATGACCTGAGTCGAAGGCAGATGCTAGACCTACTGAGCCACCCAGGCACCCCCCAGCTTACCATTTCTCACCAGAAACTTTTCTTATAAAGCTCTACTATCAACCTTTTTTTTTTTTCCTCCTCATTCAGGAGAAGGGGCTAATTTGAATGAATGGAGAAAAGGTGACCTCACATGCTGCTATTTTATAGAGAGCATGGGTTTAGGAAACAAATCCCATCAGCTCAGATTCAGCCTATGTCCCGTATCACACAAGCAGCTTTAGCAAATTCTGCAATTGTGTCATCTACATGTTTTTGAGGGCATTTTATAGTAAATGAATCAAATTGAAACTCTTCTGCCTGGAAGTCTTTAATATCTCCAGGCACCATATAACCACATCCTTCTGCCACTACAATGCTGCTTCATTCATAGTAGGGTTTTGAATCTTTATTGTACAAAAACAAGCATTTGTATCTTCTAATCTACCATCCATCCCTCTGAAATGGCATCATAACCCTTGTTTCATATTGTGTCACCATTTCATGAGCTACCACAGAGCTCTCCCTTTCAAAGAAAGTGCTGGTTAATCTAAATGTCTTTTCTTTTGCTCTGTGTTCTTTCCACTTACATTACCGCAATGTGTGTGCAATGCTACACATTTGCATATTTACTACATGTATGTGCATGTGTGCGTGCATGCGTGTGAGCGTGCATTAGCTTTTTCCCTGAAGAATATCACTTCTTTAGGATAAGACTTGTGTTTCGCATTTCTTCTATGACCCCCTAACCTGTTTAGCGTAGCAATTGAAAACATATTTTCAAGTTCAGGGCAATGGTCCTGGGGATAATGCATGTAGAAGGCAGCCGTTTGAATGTAAACATCAACAAAGTAGATGTATTGTTACTCAGCTCACTTCGGTTGCTCCGCCTGCATTGTGCAGGATTCCAGTGCCCCTCACATCAGAGTGATGTTGATGGAGGTTTAATCAACTCACCAAAAGCCAGATTTTCCTGATGCATTTTTATTGAAGGCTTCTTTGCTAATATGAATCAGCTGCATATACTTTGTCTCAAAACTGAAATTTTTGTTTAAATGTTTTAATTCTTTAATCAGAGGGTTGATGATTCTTGCAAAAATATCATTCAATAAAGATAACAAGAAATTTCATTTTTGCAATGGTCAAGAGATTTTGGAGATGTCCTTCAGGAGTAGAGAGACCTGGAAACTATACTCCATGATGATGTTTGTTTTATTCTAAGTACCCAACCTTGGGGACGCAGACCCCAGAGAATCCTGACAGCATGTGTTGTCATGAGCTACAAACAAAATAATTAGAGGGAACTTTCTCTTCTGCAATTTGGACTATAATTTCTTCTAAATCACTGACAGGTTGATCTTTACGTCTTAAAAAATAATTTTCCCCTGGGCCACTTGAGTGGCTCAGTCAGTTAAGCATCAATTCTTGATTTCAGCTCAGGTCATGAGTCATGATCTCAGGGTCATAAGATCGACCCCACATTGGACTCCACATTGGGTGTGGACCATGCTTAAGATTCTCTCCCTCCGGGGTGCCTGGGTGGCACAGCAGTTAAGCATCTGCTTTTGGCTCAGGGCATGATCCCGGCGTTCTGGGATTGAGCCCCACATCAGGCTCCTCTGCTATGAGCCTGCTTCTTCCTCTCCCACTCCCCCTGCTTGTGTTCCCTCTCTCTCTGGCTGTCTCTATCTCTGTCAAATAAATAAATAAAATCTTAAAAAAAAAAAAAAAAGATTCTCTCCCTCCACCTCCCTCTGCCCTTCCCTGTATGCACTCTCTCTCAAAGTAAAATAAAATAAAATAATAATTTCCCCAGTATAGATGTTATACTTATTAGAATCATGAAAAAAATATAATCCTATATAATCCAATGAGCCCAGCACAATTAGAGTTGCTATAATATGCTTTTTTAGTCTCTTAATTTTGCTTATGCCCTCCTACATGTGTTTATATAGAAGCACACTTAACATTACACTATATATGTTTCTACATTCAACCATTCAGACGTGTTGTTGTGATATACTGATATGCTTGCCTCCAGCAGGGGTTTGGGAAAGTGGGGACATGTGTGTTATCCTGATCTTGGCTACAGATCCAGCTGTGGTCTTTAGTTCAGCTACAGACATAATAGTGTTGATATTTTGAAGTCCATTGATATCATTCCTGTACCTCCTTTCTAGGCCACGTATTAAGAAAGAAAGAAAATAGCGTTAAATATTGACCTGTTCTGCCACAGGACTTAGAGATGAGAAAGTCACACTTATGCCTACTGCGTCCAAAATTTTAAAGGAAGAGTACTGTATAAATCCACTGGTAGAAAGAAAAATAGCCCAGAACCATCACTTCACACAACCATTGGTGAACTAACATATCATCTAACATGTTTAGCTTCATGGTTAGAATGTCAACTTTCAGGCTGAAAGTACAACCTGAGTCTTTTTGAAATGCATCGTGCATCATATTTGTGTAAATAAATTGGTTATGCAAGAATATCTACAAAATAAAAGAACATCCTGGTTTTTTTTTAAAGATTTTATTTATTTATTCGACAGAGATAGAGACAGCCAGCGAGAGAGGGAACACAAGCAGGGGGAGTGGGAGAGGAAGAAGCAGGCTCATAGCAGAGGAGCCTGATGTGGGGGCTTGATCCCATAACGCCGGGATCACGCCCTGAGCCGAAGGCAGACGCTTAACCACTGTGCCACCCAGGCGCCCCCAAAATATGCTTTTCTTTTTCCTACTTTATTGTGACTCTACTTACAACATAGACCATCAGCCACATAGTGCAACAAAGATGACCTACATACAGGCCTGTAGACTGAGGTTTAGCTGATCTGCTTATCTCATGCTGACTCTCAAGGGACCCTTACTTCGTGTCACTGATCAGTGGAGCGACAGTAGTCACTGCTTCTAAAGCATTGCTATTGTTACAACCCTCTGGAATTTATGATTGTTTCTTTTCATCAATAAATAATTGATGCCTGGGTAAGAGCTATACATTGTATCATTACTAATCACCTGGTTGTTGTATTATATGATCGTAGAGAAAAATGAGTAAAAAATTCTTGGGATCTCTCTATATCATTTCTTACAACCTAAAATGAATCTAAAACTATTCCAATACAATTTTGAAAAAATGAATAAAGCAGAACCACATTGACATAAATAGTAACACTAGAGTGATGGGCATATATTTCCAAAATGTATATTATTTTCTAATGCTGGTATATAGAAAATAATTTATAATTGGGTATAGTACCAATTATAATTTACATTGTATTATGGATCTTTTAAGGGAGCTATATTTCTTATTTATGTTTGCATTTCTGGGAATCTTCCAATACAAGATGGTTCTTGTGAAATAACATATGATTTCTGTTTTTAGAAATTTAGATTTTATGGGGTACCTGGGTGGCTCAGTTTTTAAGCATCTGCCTTCGGCTCAGGTCATGATCCCAGGGTCCTGGGATTGAGTCCCGTGTCGGGTTCCCTGCTCAGTGGGGAGCCTGCTTCTCCCTCTCCCATTCACCTTGCTTGTGTTCCCTCTCTCTCTGACCCTGTCTCCCAAATAAATAAAATCTTTAAAAAAAGAAATTTAGATTTTATGTTGAACAGCTTTTAATGTTCTGCTTTTATAAGAAGAAGGAAACTCCCTTGGGATAAGCCGTAACCCTTCTAACCATCTCAAAAATCTCGTACTTCAAGTGACTTAAACCGAACTGAAATTTGGCCTGAGCAATTATGTGGTCACGTATATTGATGCAGAAACCTTTGTATTCCAATTTATGAACCAAAAACTTGGTTTAAGTAGTCTGATCTTTTATCCCTAATATATGTAATTTTAAAGTTATTTTACTAAACATTAGCGTGAACAGATAGTGGACCGTCAATTGAAGGGTTATCATAGACTTCTGTGTGATACTATTACTGAACAACTCTTACGTACTCACAAAAAGAACTAATGAGCATTTGTGGCTTTACATTTTATCACAGAACAATTCAACGCTGTTTAACTTCTTGACTGTCTCCTTCACGTCTTTGTTCCTGAAGCTGTAGATCAGTGGGTTCAGCATGGGGATGACCACGGTGTAAAACACAGAAGCCACCTTGACCATGAGCCATGAACTTTTGGTGTCAGGAACACAATAGAGGAAGAGGATGGTCCCATGGAAGATTGTAATAGCGGTCAGGTGGGAGGTACACGTGGAGAAGGCTTTGTGACGTCCCCCCGTTGAAGGCATCTTCATGACAGTGATAAAAATGAAAACATAGGAGGTAAGAATGATCATCAAGCTGCTTACTTCATTGAATGTGGCAGAGACTAAAATGATCTTCTGGCTGATGTAGGGGTCAGAGCGGGACACAGAGATGATGGCGGCATGCTCACAGACAAAGTTATTTATGATACTATTTCCTCGGAAGGATAATTTCAATAGAAAGTAGGTAAGAGTCAGAGAACAGACTATACCCCAGGAGTACGATGCACCCACCAACAAGGAACAAAGCTTCTGAGACATGACAACCATGTAGAGAAGAGGGTTACAAATAGCCACAAATCTGTCATAGGCCATCACTGCCAACATGAATGTTTCTGTCACCACGAATATGCATGCAGAGAAGAATTGCATGATGCATGCTGTGAAAGAGACGGTTCTGTCTTCCACAACTAAGTTTTCTAATAGTTTGGGTGTAACTGTTGTAGAGTAACAGAAATCAACAAAGGACAGATGGCTGAGGAAGTAGTACATGGGGGTGTGGAGTTTAGGATTGACCTTGGTGATCACGATCATGCCCAGATTTCCCAGCACCGTGACTGTGTAGATTGTCAGGAATATCAGGAAAAGCGGCATCTGGAGTTGTGGGTATTCTGAGAAGCCCAAGAGAATGAAAGTGGCTTCAGCACTCTGGTTTTCTTGGTTCCTGTGGACAAAACAAGAAACCTGATTCAGAGAAATGTGAAGGAAAATCTGGATAAGACAGGTTACAGTGAGGAAATGGTGAGAAACTTAGTGATTACCCATAAATAGTATTGTAAAAAATACTTGATATTAACCTTTATTTTTAAAGCTGGAGATGATATTGGATAAAGGGTTAGTATCCAAAATATAAAAGAACTTATAAAACTCACCACCCAAAAAACAATCTAATTCAAAAAAAGGCAGAAGACATAGACATTTTTCCAAAGAATACATACAGGTGACCAACAGACACATGAAAAATCCTCGACAATCACTGATGGTCAGGGAAATACAAATCAAAACTACAGTGAGATATCACTTCACACCAATCAGAATGGCTAAGATTAACAGCACAGGAAAAGGGTGTTGGCAGGGATGCAGAGAAAGGGGAACACTCTTACATTGTTGGTAGGAGTGCAAACTGGTATAGCCACTCTGGAAAACAATATGGAAGTTCCTCAAAGAGTTAAAAATAGAACCACCCTCTGATCCAGACATTGCACTACTAGGCATTTACTCAAAGGATACAAAATTACTAATTTTGAAGGGATTCATTCACCCTCATGTTTAGAGCAACATTATTAACAATAACCAAATTATGGAAGGAGCCTAAATGTCCATTGGCTGATGAATGGATAAAGAAAATGTGGTCGATGTATATACAATGAAATATTACTTGGCCATAAAAAAAGAATGAAATCTTGCCCTTTGCAACAACATGGATGGAGCTACAAAGTATTATGCTAAGTGACATCAGTCCGAGAAGGACAAATACCATATGATTTCACTCATATGTGGAATTTAAGAAACAGAACAAATGATCGTAACGGGGAAAAAAGATAGAGGCAAACCAAGAAACAGACTCCTAATGGTAGAGAACAAACTGATGGTCACCAGAGGGGAGGTGGGTGGGAGGATGAGTTAAATAGTTGATGGGGATTAAGAAGAGTTGTGATGAGAACCGGGTGTGGTATGTAAGTGTTGAATCACTAAATAGTACACCTCAAACTAATATTACACTGTATGTTAGCTAGCTGGAATTTAAATAAAAACTAAAAAAAAATAGCTAGAATTTACTAATTTCACCATTACAAGGTGAATGTGAAATTTGTGCAAATAGAATAATAAAAGAAGGCAGTCAGGAGTGAAAGAACAAAAACAGAATTGTCTTTGATATATTTCAAATGATCAGACTCAGGATCCTCATAGACAGCTGGCTTTATGAGAAGGACCCGTCTAGCTTTTTCATGAATCAAAGTTCACTTAAAATACTTGTCTTGGAGGAAATACATCATAAGTTTCTACAATCTCTTCCCTGCCTAACCTGTTTAAATATGAAAACTTAGAATTCAAAAGATAATTAATGACCCAGAGAAATGACCAAGTTACATTTGTGTTTACTCTTGAAGCTGCATTTATTTTTGAATTCCCTTTCCAGGGAACTTATATGCAGTCACACATTTCTTTCCCCATATTTTAGCTATGTCTTGCAGATGAATAACATACTCGATCAGCCACATTTACCTAATTATGGAGAATCATAAAAATCTATTACCCTTTCTGGGTATATTGCAATATCAGGTATTTGGTGAAATGTGTGAAGAAATAAACTTACTTATAACATGTACAGACTATTTTTTATTATGCTGGAGATCTTTCTACCACAATGTCATCAAACTTAGTCTACCACAAAACCTCCAAAGATGGGTCACGGCTTCCTCAAGTGTACGGGGTGGTTGTTACTTGGTTAGGGATTTTTTTTTTTCTTTTTGGCATTGAGCTGGTTTCATACACATAAAGGTAATCCTTCTTATACCCTATTCTCTTAATTTCTTACAATAATTTTACCCCCACTTGATCCTTTACTCATGGCCATGGTCATACCCTTTATACCATTAACAAAAAGTGTAAGCCCTCAAAAATACCAATATCATCCACATCTGTAACATAATTGTATTATGCTTCTTTTTAAATCATTTACCATTTTATCATCATCTGTTCCACTGCAAAATAAAATTTGTGAAAGCAAATTTGGGACATTAAAACAAGAGTGAGTAGTCAATAACATTTACTGAATTAATAAAATACGAGTATGTGAATGAGTAAACTCTTGGCATATAATATACACGAATTGAGGTAAAAGCTTATAATAATGCTGAAGAACTTAGGCTTGCCTATTAAGTCAGCTTCGCACAGAATGCACTGAGACACATCTTGAGTCCTACAAAACAAGTAGAAATAGCGAAGCTCCAAGGGACTTAAACTTTCTTAATTAGCATAAAATGAGGACATTCGGGGGAAGAAAGGAAGCATTAGATTCTTTTCTTAAATTGCCCCATATTCCTCCAAAATGACTGAATCACTTTTTTCTGTCAATGCAATTAGTTATTCTCAGAGTCACTTCCTGACTACTTCCTGAAATCTAAAATAGCACAAAGCATAGAAGGGAAGACCATTCCACATAGAATTCTGTGAAAATTCTATGTCTTATGAACTGAAATTAAAGTCTCTGTGGTTTTCACTCAGTTGCTATGATTTTACCCTCCAGGACCATATATAGGACTTACGAGTACACAGGAAAACATATATATATAAAGATATCATTACCACACCCCTGTACTTTTTCTTCTCCAATTGCTCTTTTAAGAGTTCTTTGATACTTGTGACTTCATCTTCCACCACATTTATCATCATGTCCTGAAAATATTTTTCAATTTAATATAAAACTTGTTAAATACAAATTCTGTAACTGAACATACTTCTTCCAAAATCTGTATTAGTTCCATATGGCTGTGGCAAGAAAGTCTGAGCAGCTCAAGATTGAGGGGGAAATCATCACCATCAAATATAAATATACCTGGAAGTCTGTATCTCCCACTCCCCTCACCTATTTTGTCATAACCCCCAGCCCTTCACTTTGGCAACCATCAGTTTGTTCTCTGTGTTTATAGGTCTGATTTTACTTTTTGTTTGTTTACTCGTTCGCTTTGTTTTTTGGATTCCATGTATGAATGACATCATATGGTATTTGTCTTTCTCAGTCTGACTTATTTCACTTAGCATAACTCCATCCGTGGATGATATTGTGATAGTACCGTATGGTTGATAGGGGGTAGCTACGCTTGTGGTGAGTGCAGCATAACATACAGAGACATTGACTCTGTTGTACACCTCGCACTAAATCAAGGTAACATTGTGTGTCAACTCTACTCAAAAAAAAAAATAAAAAGATAAAGAGAAATGTAATTTCTGGGGCGCCTGGGTGGCACAGGTTAAGCGTCTGCCTTCAGCTCAGGGCGTGATCCCGGCATTATGGGATCGAGCCCCACATCAGGCTCCTCCGCTATGAGCCTGCTTCTTCCTCTCCCACTCCCCCTGCTTGTGTTCCCTCTCTCGCTGGCTGTCTCTATCTCTGTCAAATAAATAAATAAAATCTTTTAAAAAATGTAATTTCTGATGTATATTTAGCTCATTCACACCCCACATCTCTTTTCCACACATGTAACTTTCCACTCCACCTCCCACACTCTGTATTTATACCAACAGACTTGGGGTTAAAGTTCACAGTTAGTTAGCTCTGGGAGGTGTCCACCATGTTTGGCTGACGGACAGCTCAATGTGCTGTGCATACTGTCGCCTTCCTTTCCAGTGACATCTGTCATGCTTTCTCATTGCATCCACTATGTACCTAGCACTGTAAGGGACAATTTAAAAACTATAAAATTATAAAATATGGGCCTTATCTTCAAAATTGTTCTTCTTCTGAGAATTATTCTGAGGAATGATACATACTATCAATGATATATGACAACATACAATTCTTATTGTTACTAAAATTTGTGTTTATAAAGACAGATAATATCATGATCCAGAAAAACTAAAAATACTTCCTAGGGATTAAGGATAGTAAATAATAATAAATGTGGTTAAAGATAAAGAACTGAGTATTTCTACTTATCTGAGCTAAGTCTCAGGACAGTTAGATTTGCACGTGTTTGTCTCCTGCAAAGATTATTGGCACACATTACTTTCTTTCTAAAGTAAAAGGAAATAGGAATGAATCAACTCACCTGCGTGCAGAATAATTTGGCTTATTCATTTACTGAAAAAGATTCCAGGAACCTTTCTGCTGAGAATTCAACTTAAAAAAAAAATAGTAACAAACCTGAAAATATAGTAAAAGAAGTCTTCAGGACATTGTAATGAATATTTCAGGGAAATTATTTTTTCACTCTAATCTATTAAAAATAAACTCAGAGATGACAGAGAAAGGGAGACCAAAAAGCTAAACCCTAACACCAAACGTATCCTACATATATGCCACCAAGACCTTAGGGATGTTAACCCTTGAGAATATCACTAATACTGCCTTGGATGGCACAAACATGGCAATTAGATGAAGTAATGTCCCATGTGACATTTTGGTCATATATGATTTCTTCTGAAGACTGGGGAGTCATTTCGTCATAAACTTTAATCCATTGGTCATTTGTTTATTATTTATTTATTTATTTATTTTAAGTATGTTCCACACTCAGCATGGAGCCCAACACGGGGCTTGAACTCACAACCCTGAGATCAAGATGCTTAACGACTGAATCACCCTGGTGCCCCTCCATCGGTCTTTTAAAGATGTTGAACCAGACAATATGTTTTGAAATACCTGTAAAATACAGAAATGTACCAAAAAAGTCAGCTTCTGTGCAACAATCCAGAGACAAATGCTCTTAATCTTTGTTGTATTTGTGGATTTCCCTCTCCATAAGGTTATATATTTATCAGTGTGTATCTGGATATAAAATTTATACAATAAGTATCATATTATATAGTTATATTGTTTATTTCCTTTTAAAAATTTAACATTATATTGTGAACTTTATTTTCTATGAAAACCGCTGATTTTCTTAAGGTACTAACAGTTTGCATCACTCTTCCAAATGGGACCACAGTACTTTTCAATGTTTACATTTATTATTAAAACTGAAAAAATGCTATTACTCTATTTTTCATTTTATAATCTGGGTTTATGGAAAGAATAATATATCTATTATTTCAGATGCTGCCGTGTCTTAACATACAAACATCTCAATCTCAGTGACTTGATGTGACAGAACAGGTGTCAGCAAACTTTTTCTGTAAAGAGCCAAACAGTTAATAATTTAGGCTTTGTGGGCCATATAGTCCCAACTTCCACTCTTCAGCATTGCGGCATGGATGCAGCCATAGGCAATGCATAACTCAATAGGCACGGTTCTGTATCAATAAAATTTTATTTATTTTAGATTTTATTTTTAAGTAATCTCTACACCCAACTCAGGGCTCAAACTCACAACCCAAGATACAGAGTCCCATGCTTTACTGACTGAGCCAGCCAAACAGCCCTAAAATTTTATTTATAAAAAAAATAATAATAAATCAGATTTGATGTGTGGGATATATTTATGCAATAGAAATGTATTTCTTGATTGTGTAAATTTCAAATTATTTCCAGATCAGTAAGCAGATGTCCTCTGCATAGTGATAGAGAGACCTAGGCTGCTTCCAGATTGTGACTTGTAACAATAAGAATTGTATGTTGTCATATATCATTGATAGTATGTATCATTCCTCAGAATAATTCTCAGAAGAAGAACAATTTTGAAGATAAGGCCCATATTTTATAATTTTATAGTTTTTAAATTGTCCCTTACAGTGCTAGGTACATAGTGGATGCAATGAGAAAGCATGACAGATGTCACTGGAAAGGAAGGCGACAGTATGCACAGCACATTGAGCTGTCCGTCAGCCAAACATGGTGGACACCTCCCAGAGCTAACTAACTGTGAACTTTTACCCCAAGTCTGTTGGTATAAATACAGAGTGCGGGAGGTGGAGTGGAAAGTTACATGTGTGGAAAAGAGATGTGGGGTGTGAATGAGCTAAATATACATCAGAAATTACATTTTTTTAAAAGATTTTATTTATTTATTTGACAGAGATAGAGACAGCCAGCGAGAGAGGGAACACAAGCAGGGGGAGTGGGAGAGGAAGAAGCAGGCTTATAGTGGAGGAGCCTGATGTGGGGCTCGATCCCTTAACGCCGGGATCACGCCCTGAGCCGAAGGCAGACGCTTAACCGCTGTGCCACCCAGGTGCCCCAACCGATCAGTTTTAATGATTTTGCTTTTTATTTTTTTTTATTTATTTTTTTTTTAAAGATTTTATTATTTATTCGACAGAGATAGAGACAGCCAGCGAGAGAGGGAACACAAGCAGGGGGAGTGGGAGAGGAAGAAGCAGGCTCGTAGCGGAGGAGCCTGATGTGGGGCTCGATCCCATAATGCCGGGATCACATAATGAGGGAAACAGTAATTTGCTTGGAAAAGATACTGCACTTTTCTACAGCGTTACTACACATAAGGTTTTTCTGTTTTGGTTTGTTTTGGTTTGGTTTTTAACTTAAGCTTTGGTTTGGTTTTAATTTAATGTGTTGAGCACATTAGAGATACTCTTTAGAAGTTGAGGTAATTGTATAATTCCAAGATTTTTCCTGATTGACAAAATCATAATAGGACGTTGAACTTCAGTCTGAACTGTGATGTTAGGATGGGATTACAGGGACAAGAGAAAAAATAAAAATAAAAGACTTTTTAAGCAGAGGAGGTAGTCTGAGTCAAGGTAGGAATTTTGATGTTCTTGTTTCTATCAAGTAGAAATAGAGTTTATGCAGGTAGCAGTACAAGATAAGATTGGAGAATCAGAGGAGCCAGATCGTGTCAAGAATGAAATTGGGATTAGTGTGGGTTGTTGAACCTTGCAATAGGGTTTCATGCCAATAGGGCAAGAATGGAATAATGAAGAGCTTGGCATTGAAGGTATAGGTATTGTGAATGAAACTGATGCTGTTCTAACATTATAATCACAGCGCTCAGTTTGGCTGCATTGATAGATCATGTAGACAGATGGAGGAAGGGTGCCTTATGTTCTTGACAGCAGGAGTGACTTTAGAGCAAGAATGCTGATAAAACTCCACGATGTCTTTCTGTATTTTCCATATTCTGTGACTAATCCTCAGATTGGTGTCGAACTCTCTCCACAATAAGTGACTAAGGTCACTTATTTTGGTGTTCTCAAAATACTCTATTGTTTTTAAGTTATCATTATGGTTTGCAAAACCCAGAATTTATACATATACTAACAGGTTGGTTTAACTGCCTCTCCAATAAAAGTAATGATTACAGTAATTAAATAGGCATACTCTGATCTTGTTACCATAAGGATGTGGTGCAGTTCAAGCTTTGCTAATTTTTGTCTGTAAATGAAAAGACCTTTCATACAGATGCATATAAATATATAAAAATAGCATATTAAAGGAAGTAGGAATTCTATTCAAAATAGCCTCCCAAATCCATCTATGATATATAAATATGTAGATATAGATGTAGACATAAATAGGTATCTATAGATACAGATACCTTTGAGAGTGGAAAATATACATTATATGCCCATGACTACTCTTTATCTAGGATAACTTTTAATTATTGTAATTACAGGCCATTTTCTTCATCATTCCCTGATCTAAATGGGGTTTCTGGTATGGCCTATATTTCAGAAAAGATTAAAGAGTTAAGGCAAACTTGATAATGGATCTCTTAAATCCCAATCTGGTATTATTTATTTTTACACAGGAGGCAATTTTTTTAAAAAGCTATCCTACACAAACAATGAATCATGGAACACTACATCAAAAACTAATGATATACTGTATGGTGACTAACATATCATAATAAAAAAAGAAAAAAAAGAAAAAAAGAAAAAATTTATCCTAGTTGGCATAATGAGAAAGAAATGTTGATTTCAATTTCCTCCAACATTGCGAATTTGGTTCTCATCTATTTTTGTTTTTGTTTACAACCAAATTACATTGTAATTGGTGGATTTTTTTCTCATATGGTCAAAATAGCAGTTTCTTTTCCTTAAAAGTGAAACAAATAGAATATCCACTAGATGGCAGGGTGATACCAAAATGTAAATCAAGACACTAAAATCTCTGTATTAATTGCTTTAAAGAGAGTAAGAGAAACAAATAGAAAACTTGTTCATAGCTTGAATATACTTTGAAGATTATTCATTCCACATACCTTACTTCCAGAGACAAGGGAACAAATGTTCAAAGATGGTAAATCACTTGACCACATTTAAGCACTGACTCACCTTTATCCTTTTTTTCACATTTATTAATTTTGAGCTAGAAGTAATGTGTTAGATTTGAGGACTTACACAATCACAGAGTCGGGGGAATAAAGAATATTAATAGTTTATTGCAATTTATTTGTAATGAGTAAATACACAAATCAAAAGGGTATTAAGAATATATAAGGATTTTAGCATAAAGATAAAAATCCTTACAAAAATACAAACCTTCCTAAAAATAAAAAGCAAACAAAACAAACTAAATGGTGAAAAAACATTTATCTATTTATATATACACATGAGTGTCATGTCCACATATATATGTATATGCATGAATATGATATAAATATCAAGTCTGACATACAATATTACAGAATGGAAACAGAACATATTGATTATATTAATAGATTTAATGACAAAGTTAAATCCAACACTGTTCTATATACCAGAGAAACTCATAAGCAAAGAGATTCAGCAAAGTTAAAATTAAGGAATAAATTAGTACTTTCTTAATTAGTTTCTTTGTTTTCACAGAAAATATTCTAGCTGATTTGAGTCCTTCGAAATTTGTTGTGGTTTGCTTTGTAATCCCGCAAATGCTCAATTGTGATAAATTTTCTATGTGCACTGAGAGACACGTGTGTGTTCTGTTCTTGTTGGGAGTCCTACTCTATAAAAGTTAAGTCAAATATACAAATTATGTCATTTACAACTTTCGAAGACCTATTGTTGAGTGCATGAACACTCAATTGTAATCTGTTCAATTGTACATGAGCAGTTATAAAAATTGACCAAATTTTAGCCCATCAGTAAAACACAATAAATGCAACAAAATAAGAAAGCTGTAAATAGCATTCCTTGAACACTATTAAAGTAAAGTATAAATTAATAACAGTGTTTATTTAATAAAAAAGGCGTTCCATTTAAAAATGTAAAAGCACATCATTAGAAATTGACAGCAGGATAATCTAGACCATAACTGCAAAATTACTGTATGAGATATACTTAAGGCAGTTATAAGAAGAAATTACATGGTATTGCATATTGAAATCAATAAAATGAAAATAAATAAAAGGCTTGTTCCACTCAATAAGCCTTAGAAAAAGGCATTTAAGATAATGACAATTCTTAAAGTTTTATCTTTCCATCCATTGTCCCACAAACCATTCAGACAAGGGAAAGCAAATAAATAACCCCCACGTTTTACACCACTTTGAGGACGATAATCCTTTGAAGTACAAGTTACGCGGAAGTAGGGGAATATTTATCAAAATTAACGCTCTTTGGATCTCACATTACCGTAATTCTATGTGTGTACAGCAGGGAGTCTGAACCATCAGTTTAGAACAGAAGCAAGAGAAGTGGAGGTCCTATTAGTAGGAAAAAACAAATAAAATCAATAATGAGCTCCCACTTCCATAACCAAAATTTGCAAACCGGTACAAAGCCCCATAAGAAACATCATTGGCTATAGAAGAAAGGGTAGCTATTGTATGGAACTTGAGGTGAACAATTTGTCGGAAATTCTTTCTAAGGGAAATGAGGGAAGGAAAATGAGGACAGTAACTTTAGAGTTGTAATGGTTAAGAGAAAGAAGGAGTAAGATAAATAAATTAAGAATCCTCTAAAAGCAAGATAGAAGAAATGTGAGTGTGTGCACATGCGTGCACACACACACACACACAAATCCATAAAATTGACAAACATTAGGCAGACTGACAAAAAAAAGGTAGACTGACAAAAAACATTAAGTAGATTGGCAAAAAAAGACAAAAATAACTAAAATTGGAAATGATAAAAGGGACTCAACTTTTGGGTGGTTCAGTTGGTTGAGCGTCAGACTCTTGATTTCAGCTCAGGTAATGATCTCAGGGTTGGGATATTGAGCCCCACATTGGGTTCTGTGCAGAGCATGGAGCCTACTTGAGATTCTCTCTCTCCCTGTCCCTCTGCCCACCCTATTGCTCATGCAAACGCTCTCATTAAAAAAAAAAAAATGAAATGAAAGAAGGGACAGTACTAATACCCTACAGAAATAAAAAGGATTACAAGAGAATGTAATTAACAATTATACACCAACAGTAATACAACCTAGATGAAATCGACAAATTCTTATAAACACCCCAGTTGTCTAAACTAACTTGGGAGGTAGAAAATCTGAAGACCTAATAGTGAAGAGATTGAATCCATAACCAAAACCTTTCAACAAAGAAAAGCCGTAATCATAGCTTCGATTACTATGAACTCTACTAAACATTTAAAGAATGAACACCAATCTTTCTCAAACTCTTCTGAAGAAAAGGAAAAAAAAGTAAACATTCTTCCTCATCTTAAGAAACCACCATTACTCTGATACCAAAGAGAAAGATTAAAAAATCACTAGAAAAGAAAATTACTGACCAATATTCCTTATGACTATGATGAAAAAAATTCTCAACAAAATAGTAGCAACCAAAATCAATGGCATATTAAAAGTATTAGATACCAAGGCCAAGTATGATACATCCCAGGAATTCAAGACTCCATCCAAAAATTGCTAGTACTCATACAGGAAGTCAGCAAAGCAGCAGGATATAAAAATCAATGCACAGAAGTCAGTTGCATTTCTATACACTAACACACAGACAGAAGGAAGAGAAATGAAGGAATCAATCCCATTTACAATAGCAGTAAAAACCATAAGATACCTCAGAATAAACCTAACCAAAGAGGTAAAGGATCTGTACTCTAAAAACTCCAGAACACTTATAAAAGAAATTGAGAAAGATGCAAAGAGTTGAAAAAATTTTCCATGCTCATGGATTGGAAAAATAAATATTGTTAAAAGTTCTATGCTACCAGAACAATCTACACATTCAATTTCAAGCCCTATCAAAATACCATCAACATTTTTCACAGAGCTGGAATAAATAATCCTAAAACTTGTATGGAACCAGAAAAGATACCAGAGGAATGTTGAAAAAGAAAACCAATGCTGGTGGTGTCACAATGTCAGACTTCAAACTATATCACAAAGCTCTAATCATCAAGATAGTGTGGTACTGGCACAAAAATGGACACATAGATCAATGGAACAAAATAAAGAACCTAGTAAAGGACTCCCAACTCTATGGTCAACTAATCTTAGACAAAGCAGGAAAGAATATCCAATGGAAAAAGGACAGTCTCTTCAATAAATGGTGCTGGGAACATTGGACAGCCACATATAAAAGAAGGAAACTAGACCATTTTCATAAACCATACACAAAGATAAACTCAAAATGGATGAAGGATCTAAATGTGAGAGAGGAATCTATCTAATCCTAGAGAAGAACACAGTCAGCAACCTCTGCGACCCTGGATTCAGCAACTTCTTGCTAGACATGTCTTTAAAGGCAAAGGAAACAAAAGGAAAACTGAACTATTGGGACTTCATTAAGATAAAAAGCTACTGCACAGCGAAGGAAATAGTCAAGAAAATGAAAAGGCAAACTATTGAATGGGATAATATATATGCAAATGACATATCAGACGAAGGGCTGCTATCCAAGATCTATAAAGAACTTCTCAAACTTAACATCCAAAAAATAATAATAATAATCCAGTCAAGAAATGGGCAGAAGACATGAACAGACACTTCCCCAAAGACATACAAATGTTCAACAGACACATGAAAAAATGCTCCACCTCACTTGGCATCAGGGAAATACAAAGCAAAACCACAATGAGATACCACCCCACACCAGTCAGAATGGCTAAAATTAACAAGACAGGAAACAACAAAGGTTGGCAAGGATGTAGAAAAGGGCAAACCTGTTTCACTGCTGGTGGGAATGTAAACTGGTATCTAAAAAACAGGATGGGGATTCCTCAAGACGTTAAAAATAGAGCTACCTTATTACCCAGCAATTGCACTACTAGGTATTTACCCCAAAGATACAAATGTAGTGATCTGAATGTGCACCTGCACCCCAATGTTCATAGCAGCAATGTCCACAATAGCCAAACTGTGGAAAGAGCTGAGATGTCCACTGACAGATAAATGGATAAACAAGATGTGATATACATAAACAATGGAATATTACTCAGCCATCAGAAAGGATGAATTCTTACCATCTACACAGACATGGATAGAACTAAAGGGTATTATTCTAAGTGAAATAAGTCAATCAGAGAATGACAAGTATCATATGGTTTCACTCATATGTGGAATATAAGAAACAGCACAGAGGATCCTAGAGGAAGGGAGAGAAAACTGATTGGGAAGTCATCAGAGAGGGGAAAAAAAAGACCATGAGAGGCTCTTAAGTATAGGAAACAAACTGAGGGTTGCTAGAGGGGAGGTGGGGTAATTGGATGATGGGCATTAAGGAGGGCGTGTGATATGATGATCACTGGGTGTTATATGCAACTGATAAATTATTCAATACTAGATCTGAAACTAATGACGTACTATAGGCTGGCTCATTGAATTTAAATGAATGAATGGATGAATGAATGAATGAATGAATGAATGAATGAATGAACAAACAGTAGGTAAAGGACTTGAATAGACATTTCTCCAGTGTAAATGGGGAAAAAAGCACATGAAATGGGGTTCACCATCATTATTTACTAGAGGAATGTGCATGAAAACCACAATGAGAAACCACTCCACACTCACTAAGATGGCAATAGTAATAATAATGATAATAAAAACAAACAGGTGTTGCCAAAGATGTCTAGCATTTGGAACCCTTATACAGTGCTGGTGGGAATTTAACTGGTTCAGCTACCATAGAGTAGGGTTTATTGGTTTCTCAAAATGTTGTAAGTAAAATTACCATATAACACTACTAGTGATATGCCTAAAATTATTAAAATTAGGGACTCAAATAGATATCTATATATCAATGTTCATGGAAGCATTATTCAAAATAGGCAAAAGATGAAGACAACCCGTGTCCACCCACAGACAAAGGATAACAAAATGTGCTATATGCCTACAATGGATTACTATTCTTCTGTAAAAAGGAATGAAATTCTGACACATGCCGCAACATGGATAAACCTTGAAAATGCCATGCTAAGTGAAATAAGCCATACACAAATGGACAAATATTGTATGAATCCACTTATATGAAATATCTAGATGAGACAAATTCATAGAGGCAAGTCAATCGGAGGATACCAGGGGCAGAGGGAAGGATAATGGGTACATAGTTTCTGTTTGAGATGATGAAAAAGTTTTGGAAATATACTGTAGAGGTCATTGCACAACATTGTAAATGTAATTAATGGTCCTGAATTATGCCCCGAAAGTTGCTGAACTGCCAAATTTCAAATTTGAGGAATATGGCCTATGGCTCTTGAGAAAAATTGTATCAGAGAGAATATGGTTACTGAGAAATCAATTGTAAGACAAAAATAAAGCACAAAAAGGGGGGCCTGGGTGGCTCAGTCATTAAGCATCTGCCTTCGGCTCAGGGCGTGATCCCGGAGTTATGGGATCGAGCCCCGCATCAAGCTCCTCCGTGGGAAGCCTGCTTCTTCCTCTCCCACTCCCCCTGCTTGTGTTCCCTCTCTCGCTGGCTGTCTCTCTCTCTGTCAAATGAATAAATAAAATCTTTTAAAAAAATAAATAAAGCACAAAAAAAAGACTTGGGAATATCTTGCATTCCAGGGATGTGGTGTATAAGGGGGTTGCTTGGATGAATTTTTGACAGAAAAGTCAACAGCCAAGGAAGGACCTTGAAAAGGAAAGGACAACAGATTGTGGTAACTTATCAAAAAGTTTTATTAGGGGTGCATGTGTGGCTCAGATGGTTAAGCATCTAACTTTTGCTCAGGTTATGATCTTGCGGTCCTGGGATGGAGCTCCGTATTGGGCTCCCTGCTCAGTGGGGAGTCTGCTTCTCCCTCTCCCTCTGACCCTCCCCCTACACATGCTTGCTTGCTCTCTCTCTTTATCTCAAGTGAATAATAATATCTTAAAAAAATAAAATAAAAAGTTTTTATTAGACAACAGGAGATGCCTGGTGAAATATTCAGCATCCTCTGCAAACTGTAAATTGAGGCAACATTAATGTTTTCCTTTTATCTATAACCCAGAGTTTTCTTCGCTTTCTCATTATTTCTGAAGTGCCAGGTCTTTCAGGTTATCAGATTTTCTGTATAACTATACCCATATTAGGGGGATATGAGCTGGTCTTAGTTTCCATATACACACAGGAAAAATTTGACTTGATTAACATAATAATTTTTAGGTATTGGAATAAAGTTAAAACATTTTTAAACATTAAAAAAAAAAAGTTCAGCTTCACATTGGTCAAATTATCCCAATGGGAATTTCTAACCTCACAGATACACTGCAATAAATTTCTGCAAGTTAGATATCTCCCAGGTAAAGCCGTTTTGGAATCAGACAAGAACCATGTATATTGTCTTTGTTTTCATTTCCCCCAGAGAATGCCATAAAAGTGCTATATGAGAAGCGATAAAGAGTAGTCGCCAAGATAAATGCTGAAGACATCAGTTTCTTCCTCTACTGAGTTTTAAAATATAACTGGGAAGACTCTTGAATTTGCTTTGGAAGAAAACTGGTCGCCTTACCTTAGAGAGCAGGTAAGCTGTAGTTTCAGGATTCTTTGGAACAGTCTAGAAAATGAAATTTATTAAAACACATTCATTGACTTTATTGCTTGATTCTGAGTGTGGTAGTTTTGAATCATTGTATGTACCCTAGATGTAAGCCAAATATCTGGTGACTTGGACACAAGTTAAGTTTTATTTAACCAACCCATAATTATTCACTGTCCTTAGATCAGAAAGAACTATTATTTTAGAATTTATTGTTAAAATATCAATTTAATGATTATTTATGCCTTGACTGATGTTTACTGGAAAACTTTAGCCATAATTTGTATACAATAAGCTATTGAAACTATTGCTTCCTCTATCTGGTAATACAGAGCATCTCTGTGGATACATTTTTTGTATACAATCCATATATGATAATTTATCCTCTCTGTGTTAATTGCATAAAGGAATTCAAAATATCACAGTGCTAAATGTTTTGTTTTTTATGACTTAAGATAATTTCAGGAGAAATAAATTAAACAGAAAGTTAATGATTTGTATTTTGGTGAAGGATACAGAGAAAATCTGAAAAGGAAAACTCAAGAAATACAGAGTGTAACAGATAGCCCAGATTTGGCAGAATCGGAATAGGTGGTGTTTAAATACAAAACTGAAAAACACAAACTACAAATATGACATAGACGATCAACAAGAAGTACAAATGGTCAAGTGACCATTTTTCAGTTTTGTATTTAAACACCACCTATTCCGATTCTGCCAAATCTGGGCTATCTGTTAAAGTAGGAAATGGATAAAGATGATCTTCATATGCCTCCAGCATGGGTGAAAGAGTGGGGAATAAAGCACAGCCAGGTTTATATCTGCATTTTGGGGACCACAAAGGTAGGAGACCACCACTTTTGGGGAAAGTAACATGAGTGTTAACATATAATCTACACTCAAGTGTGTCATCTCCACCATAAGCCAATGGACTAAGTAAGGAATGAGGGAATGTTACAGAGAGGAGATTTATGTGGCTACCAAATAGTTTTTACTAACAAACAGGTACTGGTAGAAATCAAAAGGACCTTTCTAAATGGCTACCTCTCTACCTTTATCATTGAGAAATAAATCTGATCATAAATATTCTGTATTTTTATATCTCTTCAATATAAGAAAAATTATAATGATAATGTTATATAATTAAAATGAACTTCCATTTCCTTCTTTTAAACGTTGAAAGTAAATTTATTCATTGATTTGGTAAATGCATACTAATTACTTAAAGTGATCAAACTATAATGTGTGGCTATAGAGAGAAAAGAAATGGAATAAATATTTTAATACATGCTGGGGCCAGCTGTCACCTAGTTGATTAAATTATGAATGATTATCTTATTCGTTGAATTCTTATTCATTGAATTCTTTACAATTCCTGATTTAATTATCTAGTTACAGTCTTACTATGGAAGAATCAGATAACTATCTTACTATTTAGAACTTGAGTAAAGCAGAGGTAATTTCAGGTTTTTGCCCATTAAGCCCAATATCTGACACATAGTAAGCATGAATTCATTCATTCATTCATTCATTCATTCATTCATTCGACTTTTTACAGTTCGACAGGAGATGAAATTTATTTTCCTTACTTGATTGATTAAAAAATGAGGCTCAGAAAGGTCACATAATTTTCCAAAAATCAGACACCCAACAGATTCAACACAGATTTGAAAGGCATACAGTTTTATTTTGTTTTGGTTTGGTTTTCCATTGGGTCCATTTATGCAGTGCACTAACACTGACCAAGATTCCGCTAGAGAGACAAGCCAAAGCATTTAACAATCAGACAAAAATATGCAATATGAAACAAAGTCGTTAGTTCTAAGTAGGAAAGATTTGGAATATTGGAGTGTAAGTTGTATGGTGGGCTGCGGGAGTCTGTAAAATCTTCTGGAAATAAGAGGAGCTGAATTGACTCTGATTGAACAGGGCCTGATTGGGAATGGTAAAGGTCCAGTCAGGGGGCTGCAGAGAACCCATAGGAGTTTCAGGGAAGAATACTTAAATTTAAGCCTATAGGCACAGCCGGAGATTTCTGCGCACCAAAGTACATAAAGGAACCAGTGTTTAGGGAGTTTAAAGTAGCAAGCTATGAAGGATCTAGGGAAAGGGATCCTGCTTCTTTTGGGAAGAAAGGCCATTTTGTTATGATTGTGCAATTAACTCAGTTGACCTTGAAGGAGATAAGAGGGACAGCAACCTGAAGTTTAGCTGAAATTTATTCTGGTGGGTTTGGAAGAAAGGAGATGAGCCATCAATAGCCCGCTGCTGACTCCTCCTAACCAAGGTCAGAATCGCAGATAGGTCAGTCCCAGAAGAAGTTTCCTTAAAGATCTAGTTTAACACCCACAGTTCCCTTAGGGTTAAACTGAATACATAAAAGGAACACAGCATATTAAAATCATCCAGTTAAGAAGTAATAGAGCCGAATGAAGGAGATAATATTTTTTCTATTTTACAAACAGCCCAGTGGTTTAAGGGGTATTTACTGATATTACTATCTATGCTTTAAAATTATGAAATGAATCTTGTCTCATATAGGAATCATCCCTTCTTAGCTTTCTACAGAAATACTTGAAAATAGGGGAAATGATACACTTTCAAGTGACTCAGGAACATAGATTATAGTGTTTGACTCATGTGCTACATAGATTTTGTATTTCAAAAAGTAAATCAGATAATAAGTCTTTTTCACATCTTTTTCTCCTCATCTTTCTAACAAAATGGATTGGGTACAATCACATGATTATACTTTTTAAAAGAATAGTGTATTTTGTCTGCAATATCTGAGTACTTGCTAAAACAAACTAATCTGCATTTTCAAAAGTCTTGTTTATTTTACTGATAATCCCTAATCATTCTATGTATTTTCCACTTTGGGTTTGAAAACATACTCTTAACAAAATTGTACTTGCACCATATTTTTCAAGTGTGATTTAATCTGCTCCCTGACAAAAAGTTCCCTGCATATTAAATCTAGCAGAATCTTAGACTGCCATTAAGGCAAAAAAATTGAGAAAAATTTAAGTTAATTGATCAGCTCTGGAGCAAGTTAATCACGAAGTAATGACTAGACTGTAATTAAAACTTTAACTTGCAGTTCCTTTTCCTAAATCACAAGAATAGAATATTTGGGAGAAGTTATACTAGAGAGCTGAATTCTTTTAAGTTATTGGGAATAATTTTAAAAGCCTAAAATGTAATTGTTACTTGAGTGAGATGGCTTATTTGACCACTATCAGTATTCCTTCTTCATTTTATGGCATAAAGGATACCAAAATACCAATTCGTGACAATTGATGCTAACTCTCATACACGGGATAGATTTCTATGTTTTTCTTTTCAAAACCCTACTTCAGGAGATTTATGTACATAAATTTGAATGATAACTCCACCGAAAGGCAAAAGGGACAGGGAAGTGTTATAGTTTTGAAAATCAATTGTGAATATATCGGTGCTGAAGTTACGAATAATTAACACAAAATGTTTTAAGTACTAAGGTTCAGTGTCCTATATAGCTGAGGCAGAACATTGATGGTATAATGTAGTGGGAAGTTGAAAGCTTATTTCTCAAAAATTCTTCCTGAGTCTATTGATGACATTTGAAATCTACCAAGTAGAAAGCTATTTCTCTGTCCTGAGGTTTAATAGTTGTTACCAAAGAGACATTAATGGAGCTGATTGTACATTACTTTATTATAGTGAAAGGGAGGTAAATTCAATGGGAATGAAAGAGAAAAGAAGGAAAGGGATGTTAAGACTGGCAATGTGCTAAGTGAAGATAGCACACACTTTCAGGATGGGTGGTTAGGAAAAAGTGAGCAATTTATGTACATCAATTAAAAAGAAGCCAATTTATGCAAGTGAGTAGGGCTTTACAGGGAGACTCTAAAATCCAAGCTCTTCCACTCTGGGAGACAAACTGAGGGCTTCAGAAGGGAGGGAGGTGGGGGAATGGGATAGGCTGGTGATGGGCATTAAGGAGGGCACGTATTGCACGGTGCACTGGGTGTTATATGCAAGTGATGAATCATGGAACATTACATCAAAAACTAAGGATGTACTGTATGGTGACTAACATAATATAAAAAAAAAAAAAGAAGAAAAAAAAATCCAAGCTCTTCCTACAACCATTGTCCTCAAATGCTTTGATTAATGTCAATGGCATTTGAGATGATAATGTTTTGATAAATAGAGATATTCATACTTTTCTTGTTATCCATTTATTGACTATGAAATACAATCAATCCTTCATTTGTAAATTAAGCATATTTACAAATAAGCACAAGAGAAATAAAACTGATTATACCCATGTATAAATACTTCACAGTTCTAAATATATTGGTTCATTTTTCTATTTATTCCCTTTCCACATGGGGCATACGGCAGGAAATTTCTCACATATAACATTATCCACCTATTATACTACATAAATTTGCATTTTTGTGTGTTTTCCCTCAATGTTTCATTTGTGTGTCTATTTCTCAATAATAAAGAATGAGAACAGCAAGGAGGTTTTTTTTTTCTTTCTCTAAAATGCCATTTTTGTAATTTTATTGAGGCCTATTATCCAGTGATGTTTTATAATACATGTTAAGAATGATTACATAAATATACTGTATTTTACAATGTTAGTCTTCATCTCAGGCACCTAAGACATTTATCACTAAATATTTTCAAGAAAGTGACAAAAAGACCTGCAGAAAAGCCTTCATTGATAACATTTAGATTTCTATTTTCTTCAACCTTTGAATGCTTTCCGTTATAATCTGCCCCTTACCAACGAAAGGTATGTCTCTTCATATTTAAATATATATCATAAGAATTCATAATTTATCTAATTTCAGGTAGCTACAAACTGCTCTGAATCATGGAAAATAGGAATAACATCACAGAATTCATTCTTTTAGGACTTTCTCAGAAAAAGGAAATAGAAATCCTCTGCTTTTTACTGTTCTTACTTTGTTACATTGCAATTTTGATTGGAAACCTGCTTGTCATGATTTCTATCACTGGCAGTCAACTCATTAACCATCCGATGTATTTCTTCCTGAGTTTCCTGTCCCTGGCAGACCTTTGCTACACCTCCACTGTAACCCCCAAGTTAATCATTGACTTATTGACAGAAAAGAAGGTCATTTCCTACAATGGCTGCATGACACAGCTCTTTACCATGCATTTCTTTGGGGGGATTGAGGTCTTCATCCTCACTGGGATGGCCTACGACCGCTACGTGGCCATCTGTAAGCCCCTGCACTACACCGTCATCATGAGCAGGTGGAAGTGTGATGCCATGATTGCAGCTTCCTGCTTTGGTGGATTCCTACATTCCTTTGGTCAGTTTCTCCTCGCCATCATTTTACCCTACTGTGGCCCCAACGAAATAGATCACTTCTTCTGCGATGTGTATCCTTTGCTGAAGCTGGCCTGCTGGGATACAAGTAGAATTGGTCTCCTAGTTGTTGCCAATTCAGGACTAATGGGTCTGGTGACTTTTGTCGTCTTGCTGGTATCGTATGCTGTGATCCTATATACTGTCAGGTCCTACTCTGCTGAGAATCGTCACAAAGCTCTTTCCACATGCAGTTCCCACATCACTGTGGTGGTTCTCTTTTTTGCTCCTTTACTCTTTATTTATATTCGACCAGCAACTACGTTACCAGAAGACAAAGTGTGTGCTCTTTTTTATACTGTCATTGCCCCCATGCTCAACCCTCTCATCTACACACTAAGAAACATGGAGATGAAGAATGCCATAAGGAAACTTTGGTGCTGTGTCATGGGAAGTAAGGACATAAATTAAAAGGCATCCCTGATTTTCACCACAGAGTTTGTTAAATACGTGACTTCTTTACTATGAAAACTTTAAAATGCATAACGCTTGCTTCTGTGTCTTGTATGTAGCAACGTGTGTAGCCCCAAATATGAACAAAAGATTGGATTTCCCAGATTTACCCAGGCTCCTCTCTGCTGAGCTTTCTTTTTTAGTTGCCTTATTTATATCTCCTCTGCCCCACTGACCCTTTGTGCAACTAACTTAGATATTTATCAGCAGACTACCCAAGGCAGTGTGCCACGCAAATCAGCCCTGCAAGCACACATAGCTCATTTTGGGGTATGGTTACATTCAATGAAGCCAATTCTAGCCACCAAACAATGCTAAAAAAATTCTGAACTTTTACTTGCACTATTAAAGAATGTTCTAACGTATCTAATTCAAGTGCCACAACAATATTTCTCGAAAAATTCTCCTTCTATTCTGATCGTTTTGTAGCCAGTGGCATTCTGGAGCACATGCCCGACACCAGCCCTTCATCCCAAGCCCCACATCGAAACCTTTTGTTTTGCTTTAAGGCACTTGCTCTCCCAGCTCTGTTCATATATAAACTAACTGCACTTCTCTGGCTAATTCTAGCACCTTTCTCTGCAGATATGGGGTATAAGGATGGGAAAAGTTGAGGACCACTCCCATATTAATGTCACATTCCTGTTACTGGTGAACTTACATTTTCCTCAGAATGAGCAAGTGGAAAATATCACTTAAACTCAATGATGTGCTTTTTTAGCCCTGTAAAAGTTAAAGGCAGGTTTTGTTTTGGTTCAGTTTTGGTTTTGGTTTTGGTGGTAATTGAAAGTCACCCTGGAGAAAATTAATATATGCCCCAAATCAGTAACACTAGGTTTAAAATCAGGTTTAATTAGAACAGAGGAGAAACTCAAAGATGCTTAGAAACTTTCAGACATGAAATCCTTGCAGAAGAATTTGTGTCAGGCTGATATAAAAGACATACTAAAAAGAGCTGGGTTACAATTTATTGTTAAGGTTTTGCTAAAATGGGTGGAGAACATAAAGAGAAAAATAGTAGAGTGCTGTGATTCAGTTTAAAATACCCAACCAATGAAAGTGAAAATATCACAAGCTAAAAATTCTTGAAAAATATACCAAAATACTTTCTTAGTTGTTCTTTGTCTAATTCTCGACAGCTATACCAAAGCTTCTAAGAAGTGATGTGGGGAGGGTGCCTGGGTGGTTCAGATGGTTAAGAATCTCCTTAGGCTCAGCTCATGATCTCCAGGTCCTGGGATTGAGCCCCATGTCAGGCTCCCAGGTCAGTGGGGAGTCTGCCTCTCCCTCTCCTTCTGCTTCTCCCCACTGCTTGTGCTCTCTGTCTCTCTCTCTCTCAAATGAATAAAAAAAATATTAAAAAAAAGAAGTGATGTGGGAAACAGAGGCAGAAGAAAAATTACTAAATTTCCTTACTACCTATAGCCCATTGACAAGTCCTTGAAACAGGCAGAGTGGCATTCCTTGTGGCACTCAGGTTCCTTGATGTAAATAGCTTGCTAAGGGCAAAAGACAATTTTTTTAAATAAGATTTATTTTGTTATATTAGTCCCCATACAGTACATACCCAGTTTTTGATGCAATGTTCCATGATTCATTATTTGCATATAACCAGTGCACCATGCAATATGTGCCCTCCTTAATACCCATCACGAGCCTATCCCAATCCCCTACCCCCCTCCCCTCCGAAACCCTCAGTTTGTTTCCCAGAGTCCATAGCTCACATGGTTCATTCCCCCTTCTGTTTACCCCTCCTTCATTCTTCCCTTCCTTCTCCTACCGATCTTCCTATTTCTTATGTTCCATAAATGAGTGAAACCATATGATAATTGTCAGGACCCTGTAAGTCTGCTGTAGCATATCAAAATTCCTTTGGAAACTTCCTTTATCTTTACCCCCACCACCCCAGATACATGTTGGCAATCATCCCCCAAGCACATGACCCACCGATATACATCTGAAGGGTCTCACAACTGAGTTTTTAATAACAGTAATAAATGGCCTTTCCCAACAATAACAAGCCCCCTAAAGATCCTGGAAACCTTGTTTCCAAAATACCTGGGAGGCTCATGCTATCCCTAACCCCCTCCCAACTTGAAAGGATACAATGGACCACTCCTCATAACCCCAGAGCAGCTCTTTCTGCCCACGGGGCCTGTCCCTGTACTTTAATAAAACCACCTTTTTGCACCAAAGATGTCTCAAGAATTATTTCTTGGCCGTTGGCTCCGGACCTCACCTATGTTCAAAACTACACCAGAAGGGCTTGAACAGGTGCATGCCAGAGGACAGCAGCAGAGCCAAAATGTAAAAGATCACTTTCTGGTGTACAATAAGCAGAGTCTCTGGCACGAAGACCAGCAAAACCTTGAACTTGGACGCTGTTTCAGAATCTCTGTCTTCCAAGCCAGCTGGACTTGTATTACTGAAAAATAAAACTTCTCACCTTCTCAAGAAAATGTCTTTGTCATCACCTCATTGATTTTCCTGTCTTTCTCTGCAAGAGCAATTATTCTCTCTCCAGTCGGATCATTGATACCTGCATGAAACTGTAGGGATAAATGATGAGATTCTTTACAATTAAGTGAATGTCCTTCTTAGCTCCCTCATTCATATGAGCCACCTTTCACTGTCTTTGACCAGAATATTTTACAACATTATAGATACAGAAGTTAACTCATAGAAAGTAATAGGAACGCCTGTTCATAGAAATGCAAATTATGTCCAATGAAATGCAATTGATTGGAGCCTTGTGAATATTTTGCTAGTTTTGCAGCCACTTATAAATTCATTTCAGCATTCTTTCCCGGACTATAAATGTGTGGAACATATTGTTGTTGTCTGAACCAGTGATAACATCTTACTGGTTTCTGCATTCAATACTGAGTTAAATAAAACCTTTGATGTGTTTGTTCATTATTTGTACAAAAGTCATGATTATATCCTCTTTTAAAATTTGTTCTTTAACAAAATAAACTTTCATCTAAAATAAAAGAGGGGCGCCTGGGTGGCTCAGTCAATTAAGCATCTGCCTTTCGCTCAGGGTCCTTGGATTGAGCCCCATATGAGCCCATGTTTGGCTCCTGGCTCAGCAGGGCGTTTGGTTCTCTCTCTCCCTCTCTCTCTGCACCTAACACCGTTCTTGCTGTCTCTTTCTCTCTCTCTCTCTCAAATAAATAAATAAATCTTTACCAAAAAAAGAAAGAAAGAAAGAAAGAAAGAAAGAAAGAAAGAAAATTACATTTACATGTTAATTCAAGAAATTGCTATTTTTATAATATAACTTCCTGATCTAAATCTTTGAGATATGATTCTATTGGTGTTTATTTTATGGCTTTAATTAAAGTTATATGATTTTATTTCTATTGATCCACAGCTTCCCTTAGTAAAATGTATTTGTAAATAACTTGTTGTTTTTTTACTATTTTAAATAGAACCTCTTATTTCCTTTTCTATGCTTTATTCCTAGATTAAATACAATCTGTTTATTTGGTGTGTACATATCGTAGATCTAAATACCTTACCAATTTTCTTACTAAATCTAGATATTTTTTACCATTTTTCCCTTTTGTAGAATTACAGTCTACCCCATTTTATAGATGAATAAAGCTGTCACACAGAATTTCAGTGTCTTTCTCACTAAGTTAATAGCTAAAAATTTATCTCTAATTCTCAGTTCAGGGCATGCTTCACCAAATCATTGCAGCCATTGGTTGATTTAAAGAAAGTCACATATGAGATAAACTGTTTCCAGGCTGCAAGCATAATATTGTAATTTTATAAGATACATTATTTATTTCTGGTGCATATAAACATTTGTAAAAAGCTCAAACAATTTTTCAGTTTGAAAGGAAAAGACCACATGCTAAATTAGGAAACAATGAAGGAGTTTTAACACTGCAACAGCTGGTAAAGTTAGGGCATTGAGATAAACTTAAATTAATTAAGGAAAAGGAGAATTTAATGCTATGGTCAAAGAACTGAGGAAATGGGGTCTGGAATAGTATAAATGTAGTCTAAGTTTACCAGACTCTGAATCAGGTCTCCTGAACACTATTTTGAAAACAGAAAAAGATGAAAAGTGAAAACAAATGTTACTTAAAAATGAACAAATTGTACTGATTTCTCTCTTCCATAAAGGATAGGGGATTGAAATTCAAGACTTTCCCAATTGCTTTGTATTCAGAATAGAGAGAGCTAGAATTGATGAAACTTAATTTAGTGAGCAAAAGTAGACCCAAAGGAGAGAAGAGGGTAAAAAGTTCATTGAAGGAAGTAGATATTGAAGAAAATAGAGCGAAATGGTAAAGATAAGGTACTTGTAAGAAATACCTCAATCCTGAAGGGCTTTAAAATATTTTACTATGATGTAAAATCTCTTTATTACTTTAAGCCTATAGGAAAGTCTCCCAGAACCAGTAGAACAGTTGGTGTTTGAAACCTAACATTCTGGGTTTAGAGCCCCCCACACCTCCCAACACACCTATTGCCTATGTAAGGTACATAATAATTAATATTTCTAATAAAGAAATTGAGATATACTATAAGAATTATAAGTCTTGATGAAGTCCCACAAGTTCATTTTATCTTTTGTTTCTCTTGCCTTCGGAGATGTGTCACGAAAAAGGTTGCTGTGGCCGCTGTCGTAGAGGTTGCTGCCTATGTTCTCCTCTAGGATTTTGATGGATTCCTATCTCACATCAAGGTCTTTCATCCATTTAGAGTTTATCTTGGTGTATGGTGTGAGTGGTCAAGTTTCATTCTTTTGCATGTAGCTGTCCAGTTTTCCCACACCATTTATTGAAGAGACTGTCTTTTTTCCACTGGATGTTTTTTCCTGCTTTGTCAATGATACTACAGATAGAAGACTGCTATCCAAGATCTACAAAGAACTTCTCAAACTCAATACACGAGAAACAAATAATCAAATCATAAAATGGGCAGAAGATATGAGCAGACACTTTTCCAATGAAGACATACAAATGGCTAACAGACACATGAAAACATGTTCAAAATCATTAGCCATCAGGGAAATTCAATTCCAAACCACACTAAGATACCACCTTACGCCAGTTAGAATGGCGAAAATTGACAAGGCAAGAAACAATTGTTGGAGAGGATGTGGAGAAAGGGGATCCCTCCTACATTGTTGGTGGGAATTCAAGTTGGTGCAGCCACTCTGGAAAACAGCGTGGAGGTCCCTTAAAAAGTTAAAAATTGAGCTACCCTGTGATCCAGCCTTTGCACTACTGGGTATTTACCCCAAAGATACAGATGTAGTGAAGAGAAGGGCCATATGCACCCCAATGTTCATAGCAGCATTGTCCACAATAGCTAAGTTGTGGAAGGAGCCGAGATGCCCTTCAACAGATGACTGGATTAAGAAGTTGTGGTCCATATATACAATGGAATATTACTCAGCTATCAGAAAGAATGAATTCTCAACATTTGCTGCAACATGGACAGCACTGGAGGAGATAATGCTAAGTGGAATAAGTCAAGCAGAGAAAGACAATCATCATATGGTTTCTCTCATCTATGGAACATAAGAACTAGGAAGATTGCTAGGGGAAGAAAGGGATAAAGAAAGGGGGGGTAATCAGGAGGGGGAATGAACCATGAAAGACTATGGACTCTGAGAAACAAACTGAGGGCTTCAGAGGGGAGGGGGTGGGGGAATGGGATAGCCTGGTGATGGGTAGTAGGGAGGGCGTGTATTGCATGGTGCACTGGGTGTTATACGCCACTAATGAATCATAGAACTTTACATCAAAAACCAGGGATGTACTGTATGGTGACTAACATAATATAATAAAAAATATTTTTAAAAAAAGAATTATAAGTCTTAGAGTTATTACGTTCAGAAAACAAACAGATTAAAGGACATTCTTACTAAAGATAACTTTCTTGAAATGAGGAATAAAACCTGAAAATTAAAAATCTGAGTATGCAGATGTCTTAAAATATTGCTGAAGTTTAGAAAGAAACTATAAAAATTGATGCATTCATAGACATCTGCTGTTTAAAACAATATCAATAATAAATGAAAAGATCTGACAAGCTTTTAGGCAGACAATAAAGACAAAGTACGTTTTTAAAAAGCTAATAAAATCAGGTAATTGCAGTTTTAGAATGAATCTAAAGACAAGATATTTTAGGTATAAAAAAGATGAGAAAATGCAAGTGTCTTGTAGAATTAATTATACACTAATTCAAGAGACAAGCAAGTAGTATGATCTCTGTAACATAAGAAAGTCAAAGACTTGCTATTTAATAAAGTTTCCATAAATTAAAAGAAAAAAGACTAACAGCACCCTGTTCTTTGCTTTTCAATATTCTGCTTATAATTATACATTTGTTTCTTTTGTTTATTTTCTGCCCCCTCTAGTCTCTATCCTCACTGAAGTTAGAGACTGTTGTTTTCCACCACCATATGCATTCTCTACATTGAATTTTATCCAACTGACACTTTTTATTTTATTTTTTAGAAGATTTATTTTTTCGGTACCTGGATTGAGTCCCAGGATGGGCTCCCTGCTCAGCAGAGAGTAGGCTTCTCCCTCTACCCCTCCTCCATGCTCATGATCCCTCTCTCTCACACACTCTCTTTCTCTCTCTCTCAAAGAAATAAATAAAACCTTAAAAAAAAACATTTATTTATTTATTTGAGAGAGAGAGAGAGTTGGGGAGAGTGGGGGAAGAGTGGAAGGAGAGAGAGTCCCAAGCAGACTCCACACAGATCTGGGATCCCCACTCAGGGTTCAGTCCATGACTCTGAGACCACAACCCTAGCAGAAACCAGGAACCAAGGCTCAAGTAACTGCACCACCCAGGCACCCCAATTGACTCTTCTTAGATGTAGGTGAAAGTAAATATTTTTTAAATGAAGGAATTGATACCATTTTATTTATTGTAATATTTTTTCTGTGAACATTAGGTACAATGTTTCCTTATAGTCCTCTGTCCTATGACTAATTTCAGTGCTTTGGATACCGATGCATTAGGGAAATATAATTATTGACTTTGGCATTGCTGTTAGGGAGAAATTTAAGTGATAGCTCATATCTTTGGCCAAGTATACTGATGGGAAATTTCTAAACCCTCAGAGATGTGAGAGCTATTCTATGTGACATGTTTTCTCAGAATTTGCTTTAAATACCAATTTGATATAAAAAAGTACATACGTACAATAGATCTCAAAGCACATCAATATATATCAATATCAATATATATAATTATAAAATCATATATATAATTTTTCGAGGCAATTGAATGTCAGAGAGATGATTCTTTTTTTTGAAATGGAAACATAATATGCTAAAAATCTCAAATTTGGGTCAGTTTACCAAATGTATCTCTATTAATGGTATATCACAAGAGTTTCTTCATAAGACTTTATGCAATTTGTGATTTATAATTGCAGAGCAATGTTAATTTTTCTTTTATTCTGAGTTTATCTTAGGTGTGAAGCCTCAGCTTACAAGAAATCTGCTGAGTTAAGCAGCTGGTAAGTTAAATCCAATTCACAAATATACCAGTAATTTTACTTCAAAAGAATATTTGAATCATCTGATTATGATTGGTACCTAATGTTTTTAAGAAACCTTTGGATGGAAAAAATCCATAATCATTAAAAATATGATTTTTTTTTGTTTGGGGAAAGCTTCTGCTTTTCTTCCATCTATAACAAGCTGTAGCTATGATGGACCTAAGATTTTTGCATTGGATGTTCGAGTCATCAGTACCATTTTCTCAAGAGCTATCAAAGTATTAGTAGATTTATTTGTTTTGCCTTATTTAGGATGCCATAAATGTCATCATCTTATTAGCCTTCTATATTCCACGATCAAGGACTGTTAAATATGAAGAAGGATGTACTGGCTCGGCAGGTCACTGGACAGTGTTTCAGTGAAGGGACTGAATACATAATGATTGAAAAGCAAAATACCAGCATGAACCTAAGACTGAAGAAACAAACTATGGAAAAATTTTCAGTCAACCTACTCAAATGCATCTACTCAAATGTATCTATGGGGTATGTTTCTTTCTTTCTAGGTTTAATATAGACATTTTATTTATTTACTTATTTTTAGGTGAAAGGGGGATATGAGCATCCAACTAATGTAGAGAGGGTTAATGAATCCAAAGGAAAGAAAACAAAAGCATTAAATGATTGTCATAAACAACACACTGACCTTCAGGTTTGTGGGTTGAAGGTCAGCTGATGAGGAGGGGAAGATTTTGTTTAAATGAGAGAATGTTAATCCTGATGTGAGAAACCCACCTCTCGGGTAAGAAAGAACAGATTATTCATGGCAGGGAAACTATGCTATGTCTTATCTACCTACCTTCATTCACCCATGTTGAAATATGATGTGTTTTTAATAAGCTATTCAAAATTTGTGATAAGAATAATGATATGGTATATTATTCTTAATTTATATTTATGTCCACTGATATGGCAAAAATCTATCATATTAATACTAAAAAGTTTATTGAGTATCTAATTTTTATATACCAGGTTCTGTACTTAGCTTCTACATAAATGAACTAAATGAATCCTTAAAATAGACCTCAGAGTTATTGTATTATTCATTTTATAAATGAAGAAAATGAGGTTACATATTTTTCCCCAAGATTTTCCCATGAATTTTGGAGCCAAGATCCTATCTTATTTTATGTAGCTCCAAAACTGAACTTCTTAATTACTAGGATCTCCTACCACTTGAATATCTTGAGTACTTCCTGCATTTATAACACTATAGGAAGTTCCAATGAGGAAACAGGAGCAACTAGTAGGTTTTTGAACATTGAGCTTCATGTGCATTATTTTATTTGAATTTCACAGTAATTCTGTAAGTTAGGCACTGCAATGTTCATTTTATGGAAAAAGAAAGGGATTGTTCAAGGAAGTAAGAATCTTGCATTTAAGTATCAGAGCTATTTTCAGAACTAAGGTCAATCTCCAAAGTTTCTGTCATTCCCAATATTATGAAGAGAGGGATAGTTAAGGTACAATTTCTGATCTGATCTACTTACATTTTCTCTAGGGCTTCGACCTTGTATTTAGTAATTGTAGAAGGTGGCTAACAGTCATTGAATGTGTAATACTTTCCAGGTACTGCTTTAAGAGATTTCACATTTATGAACTGTATTATTTCTAACATCACCCTATATGGAGATATTATTGTTACTTCAATTTTACAAAGAAGGAAACTGAAGCACAGACATGGTAATAAACTTGCTAATACTATATTTTCTATAGTTCCGATGTATCCGAAGGAGCTTGGAAGGCATGAGGGAGGCAGACAGGTGTTTCCCCAAACTAATGGGAAATCAGGAGTCACATATTCAAAATCTTCAGAGATTGTCTACTCCCAACTCCTTTATTGGATTCCCATCCAAAATCTGAGGGAATCAGCAATTAAGATCTCCTGCTATAACTGATGAATTATTGAATTCTATAACTGAAACTAATATGTAGTATATGTTGGCTAATGAATATAATTTAAAAGATACAAGCACCAAAATAAATAAATATAAATAAATAAAAATAAATTCTAGTTAGTTAAAATATAGCGTAATATTGGTTTTAGGGGTAGAATTTAGTGATTCATCATTTACATATATAAAAGCAAAAATCTATTGCTTTAGTGCATTGACCACACAATTTACTCAGAATGTAGTATAACTGCTTCTATTTGACACAATACGAAGAAATTAAATTATTTTCTAGAATCATGCCACTTGTGCAGATGGTTGTCTAAAAAGGTAAGGGAGAAAATGAAGCAAAGCAAGCTCCACTATTTTATTGTATTGTGTTTGAAGGCTCTGTTTTGAAATTAAAGGAGTCCACTTCTTTGTAGGATATTTCCAACCTAGGCAACCTAGTTGATCACTTGATAAAAATAGCCTTCAAATAACTTTTCTGAAAAATTACTTATTTTGAAAGAGTATATANTCTAAAAAGGTAAGGGAGAAAATGAAGCAAAGCAAGCTCCACTATTTTATTGTATTGTGTTTGAAGGCTCTGTTTTGAAATTAAAGGAGTCCACTTCTTTGTAGGATATTTCCAACCTAGGCAACCTAGTTGATCACTTGATAAAATAGCCTTCAAATAACTTTTCTGAAAAATTACTTATTTTGAAAGAGTATATAATTAGGAAAAAAGCAGGGAATTATTAAAAATGAATTTGCACTGATCTTCACATTATTTCTTCATTCCACACTGAGTGACAGTCTTGTGACAACAATTTTCAAAATTGTATAATGCTTTGGGATTTTCTGAGTCTTTATTTGTTTGTCTGACATTGCAAGATCTTTGGTATTATTGACACAGAAAATTGAAATATTCCTTTTATTTAACAGATTTGGACAGAATTCGCAGGTTTATCAATCATCCAACTAAAAGAAACCTGATAAAAATCANTAAAATAGCCTTCAAATAACTTTTCTGAAAAATTACTTATTTTGAAAGAGTATATAATTAGGAAAAAAGCAGGGAATTATTAAAAATGAATTTGCACTGATCTTCACATTATTTCTTCATTCCACACTGAGTGACAGTCTTGTGACAACAATTTTCAAAATTGTATAATGCTTTGGGATTTTCTGAGTCTTTATTTGTTTGTCTGACATTGCAAGATCTTTGGTATTATTGACACAGAAAATTGAAATATTCCTTTTATTTAACAGATTTGGACAGAATTCGCAGGTTTATCAATCATCCAACTAAAAGAAACCTGATAAAAATCAATGCATTTTTGTTTCTCAATAAATTCTCACTTAAGGATAAATAATTTTCAGTGTGACCCCCTGGTGTTAGTTTCCTATAAAAGTCTAAATGGGCTTCCTAGTCTAAAAGTCTAAATGGGACTCTAGTGGACATAATTCTTCAATATTTTAAACTATATTTAAAGGATAAATGGATAATCATATTTACAAAAATACCTTCAAATTAATTTAAATCATAAGCATTAGTAATGTAAAACATACTTCTATTTATAAAATATACCCTTTTCTAAAAATGNATACTTCTATTTATAAAATATACCCTCTTCTAAAAATGAATAGAAGTACATGGTAACTTTATGTTGGCTAATTGAATTTAAAAAAAAGTTTGGACAATAAAAAAAGAGTGTAAATTAGAAAATTTAAATCTCCATAGTGCAATTATCATGAAATAGCCATTGTGAACAATTTACTTAAATATTTCAATTCATTTCTCTTGGATATGACATAACTGAATATAAACTGAAGAACTTTTTCACTTGGGATATATATTTCTTATAAAGAAGCAGCACTGATTCCAACTAATAATTCTGAAGTTAAAAAAAAAGTAAAAAAAAAAATAGTTTTCAACTACATGCCTCTTACTTAACATTAAGTTTAATTTTACTTATAGTAGAATACATCCAATTTTATATAAAAGCAGAAGACATCAATAATGTATACACGTTTTAATTCATTTAAAAATTACTGAGCCAAGAATAAAATTTGGTTTTCCTATAATCCTTCAGAAGACAGAAATAGGAAACGTAGAACTGTAGATATATTATGCTACAAATAAATCTTAATATAAAAGTTTCATGGAGTAATTTCTGTAGTTATTTCTTTTTTTAAATCCAAAAATATTACAAGTCAATTTAGAAAAATAATTTCCTCTTTAGGTCTATCATGAATTACCTGATAAATGTACAAGTGGTTATTTCTAATATTGTATTATTTCTTCAAACCTATAACACAGTCTTTACTTTCTAGTTTTTTCTTTAGTTAATATTTATTTAACATCGACTATATGCCAAGAAATGTATAAATCACTCACATGTCCTCCACCATTTTTGTGATCTCATTAGAAACCATCTGTTGGTAAATTCTATGGTTACCTCCAGTTTACTTCCTAAGATGGCACACTATGTCTCCTTAATTAATTGAATTAATACTTAACATTAATATGTATACTGTGAACTTAGTATTTGAACAAATACTTAACACTGTTTTATATATATATATATATATATATATACACATATATGTTGTATAATTTCCTGCTTCTTCACACAAGAATTTAAATTACACAAAAACTAAGAGTTTGTTTAATTCATCATTGTATCAAAGTTCTTGGAAGAGTACTGGCACTAGATACTTGAAAAGATTTTATTAAATGAATGAATGATTTCAATGGATCTTAAAATGGCTAAGGTCTTAAAATATGCATTAGGTCATTTTAATTGAATATTAGATTTCCATTTTCTCATCAATGATTTGCTTTTTTTTTTTTTTTTTTTTTTTTTTTTTGTCATTTCAGATACCTTTCTGGAGCATCAGATCATGGAAAATAGAAATAATGTTACTGAATTTATTCTCTTGGGACTTTCTAAGAATAAGAAAGTCCAAATCCTGTGCTTTTTATTTTTCTTACTCTGTTACCTAGCTATCTGGTTGGGGAATTTGATTATTATGACTTCTATCACATGCAGTCAGCTAATTAATCAGCCCATGTATTTCTTCCTTAATTACCTTGCCCTCTCAGACCTCCTTTACACCTCCACTGTGACACCCAAACTAATGACAGACTTACTGACAGAGAAGAAGGTCATTTCCTATAAAAACTGCATGACACAGCTGTTTACCACACACTTCTTTGGAGGGGTCGAGGTCTTCATCATCACCGGGATGGCCTATGACCGCTATGTGGCCATCTGCAAACCACTCCATTATGCCATCCTCATGAATAGGCAAAGATGTAACTCAATTCTCAGAGCATCCTGTGCAGGGGGGTTTCTGCATTCCCTTGGCTTGTTTCTTCTTACGATATTTTTACCATTCTGTGGCCCCAATGAAATAGATCACTATTTCTGCGATGTATATCCTTTGTTGAAACTGGCCTGCATTGATACGCACAAAATTGGTTTCTTAGTCCTTGCCAATTCTGGCCTGATGGGACTGGTGATCTTCGTGGTTTTGATGGCCTCCTACTTTATGATATTATATAATGTGAGAGCATATTCTGCAGAAAACCGCCACAAAGCACTTTCCACTTGCAGCTCCCACATCACAGTAGTGATCTTGGTTTTTGCACCTGTCATCTTTGTTTGCATTAGACCTGCCACAATTTACCAGAAGATAAAGTATTTACACGCTTCTACACAATTATTGTCCCCATGCTCAATCCTCTTATCGACACATTTAGAAACACAGAGATGAAAAATGCCATAAGGAAAGTTTGGTGCACTGAAAGATTTTGGAAAAGGAAGCCAATGATTTGAAGGCTATTCATCTCTGGATGTGAATGGGTATCATTCATCACACATCCCCTTTCTTTGGTTCCTTGCTGATGGAAAAATTAGAGTATGTAAAGGCCAAGGCTTAAATATCAGTTTGTCATTGGTGGGTTCCTCTTTCCTATTCCTTTGCTAATGTGCTTCACTGGTTTTCATCCTTCACTAAGTTTTAAGTTCCATGAAAGTAGGTAGGGGTCATGTCATTGTTATTTCACTGCTAATTTCCTAGTACCCAGCAAAGTGTATAGTACATATTAGGTGCTCAATAAATATTTATTGAATGAATCTATAAATATCTTGCCACATAGCTCTGTCTCTCATCCCTCATAGGAATCACCTTCATGGTTTAATGACCTTCTTGGTCATTAGATACCACCACTGTGTGGATATGTATCCTTCTTCACATATTTCTCTCTATTTCCATATATTTTGGCTTCATATAGCCAAGAAGGGATTCTACCCCGATCCAGTCAGTCAGACAAGATACTCCAAAAGTGTATGGGTAGCAAAGATTAGTATGGCTGAAATCATACTATTTTAACTGGCTTGACATTCAATATATATGATCAAGGAGTAAACCACAGCTACCTGTCCTGTAAAAAGGAAGAAAACATGAATCCTTAAAGATTAAGGATTTTTTCAAAGTGAGAGATTTTCATTTACTATCCAAATTCAGGTTTAAAATAATCTGAAAATAATATTTGACATAAACTATAGAATGGATTTAGTGATGGGTAGATGATGATTATGATGATAGGTATATAAATAGATAATAGATAGATGAGAGAGTGAGTGACTGAGAGGAGGGGGAAAGGGAATGGAACATTTAAGCAGTTCTCTGATGGAATTTAATGGAAAGAAGTGCATCTTTTGGAGAAGTTGGATTCACTCACCCAACTATGTGGGTTTGGGTTTTGTTTTGTCTTGTGTTGTTTTTAGCAGACATTCCTCAGTTGTATCTAGTCTGAAAGTCTCATCTGACTCCATCTTCTACTCTTTCTTTTATACATGTTACTATCAAGAATGAATTCTTTGATCTGGCTTTTATGAAGGTTTCTTTCTTGCTGGCAAGCTTGAAATAAAACTTTGACATTTGCATCAATTTGTATAAAAATTATTTTTCTTTACCAAACTACTTAACTACCACTCTAGGTTCAGGTTTGATGCTTAGAGAAATGTTAAACCTCTGAATTTCAGTTTATTCATGTGTAAAATAAAGCAGATAAGTAGATCATGAATTCAAAATTGAAGCTTTAGAACTTTTTAAGAAAAAAATCCTCACAAATATCTTGCATCAATTGAAATCATGCTTTATTATAATGTTATTTAAACATGTATGGGCATAAGTCACAAAAATGCTGATCATTCTAAAATAAAAATTTCAAAGTATAAAATGAAATAGTTATGTTAAAATTTTTAATTTGGATGTTGCACAGAAATTATGTACAGATACTAGGGACAATAACAATAATAAAAATGTATTCTGAGCAGTTTCCTTTCTTAGAGCAATACTAATTTCCATTCATTTTTACAATTACCTTATGAGGTAGTTACCATTCCCTCCATTTTACAGAGGGAGAAAAAGAGGAGGAAAGCATAGTTGCCTTCCCAGGATCCCTCAAGTTGGGAGATATTTTCCATCCACTTGCTTAATTATCAGCTGTTACCAACTTCATTTTTTTTTGAGCATTAGGAGAAATCATTTGAATTCTAATTGTCACCTGGTATTAGTTTACTTTGCAATACCAGTTATATATAATCAAAATCATTTTTATTAGACAATAAATTTAAGAGCTTAACCCAAAATCAAGTGCTGATAATAAAGCATTTGTTAATAATTTTCTCACTGCTTCCAGAGTTACCTTTAATGAACTAGTACAGACTGACTGACATGTATCATGATGTTGGCTATATAATAGTTTTCTAAAGATTCAGTTAGGTAATCAACTGCTCTGGTACCAATTCTCTTAAATTTTTAATACCTTTGCAAACATGCCTTTTATAAAGACAACTCTCCAAACATATTTTTCTATTTGAACTTCTCTAAAATTTTTCATTACACACTGTGCTATGACCTTTTTTTTGCTGCTCCATTTACATATTCGGTCTAAATTAATTTTTCCCTGTAACCTTTGCAATATAATGCCTCACTCCATTCCATCATATTTGTTTCATGATGTCCAGTGAGTCCAATTTCATTAAATAATTAGACCAAAACAGTTATTTACTTCAATTATTTGAAAAACTTTTTCAATTCTACCAACAGGTATAAATACCCAGATGTACGGAAGTTCTATAGAAAATGGAAATTTGTGGTTTTCATCTTGATGGCAACGGAAAAAATAAATTTAAGCATAGTCTAGATCAAGTAGTTCCAACATTGGCATTAATATTTGTTTTTACAATTGCATTGGCTAAAAGTAATAGTAATCTAACTGCCACTAGCCTTTGTACTAGGGCATCCGTACTTCTCAGACATTTAAAAGTAGCCAAACTTCCTACTCTCCTGACACAATTTCCTTTTATGTCTGTTGTGTCAGCACAATTGTCAGTACACCCTCATTTTACACTCAAATGAGGCTCAGTTGGAGAATGAATTATATGGATACCCTATTTATTACCAACACTACTTTTTCATTACTATTTTATAGCAAATATTTCTATAATTTTTAAAATGCTGTGATTTTGAAATGATCTAAGTAAGCCATTTGAGAAAAACGCATCCAGTTTTATACAACCATTATTTCATACATAGTGTTTTTATTGCTTAGACCCTGTTTAAACAATTTTTGCTTTTTAAATTGTTGCAGTGAATATGGAAACTTGTGAGCTGAGTGAAAAACATGAATCTAAGTTTCTGATGCTCCTTTCTGTTGAGAAAGCAGGGAGGACCCTTTATGTCTGGGACGATCAAAACGGATACAGCCTATGTACATATAAAGATTCATTCATGAATCCAAACCATAGGGAGATTAGAAAGGGGACCTACAGTTAGCAACTTATGGATAAAATCCAAAGGAAAAATAGATCAAAGAAAATTGTAACAGAACTTCAACAAGAAAATGATGACTCAGATTACTAGGGGAAAACATGAATAAGAAACAAATCAATAAAGAAAGAAGAAAGTAATTCAATACAAATTATCATATTAATGGAGTAACACTAAAGTCTGAGATTATTTTTCTTACAGCAAAGTTCATGGTTTTTCAAGTACAGTAACTATCACTTAAGTAGGTTACATAATGATTTGCCTTCCAATGAAACAGGGTTTCTGACACCACATTTTCCTGATGGCATTCTTCATCTCCATGTTTCTGAATGTGTAGATCAGAGGGTTGAACATGGGGGCAATGATGGTGTAGAGAAGAGCAAACACTTTGTCTTCTGGAAAAGTTGTGGCTGGTCGAATGTAGATGAAGAGAACAGGCACAAAGAACAAAACCACAACTGTGACGTGGGAACTGCAAGTGGAAAGAGCTTTGGTGCGGCTCTCTGTGGGATAAGCCCTGATGGTGTATAATATCAGTAGGTAAGACAGCACCAAGACCACGAAGGTCACCAAGCCCATCATGCCTGAATTGGCAACCACTAGGATTCCAACTCTGTATGTATCTGTGCAGGCCAGTTTCAGCAAGGGATACACATCACAAAAGTAGTGATCTATTTCATTGGGGCCACAGAAAGGTAAACTGATGGTAAGGAGACATTGGGCAAAAGAATGCAGAAACGCCCCAGTGCAGCTAGCAAGGACTATGGCATAACACTTCTGCCTATTCATGATGACGGTGTAGTGCAGGGGCTTACAGATGGCCACGTAGCGGTCATAGGCCATCCCGGTGAGGATAAAGACTTCAATCCCCCCAAAGAAATGCATGACGAAAAGCTGTGCCATACAACTGGTATAAGAAACCATGTTCCTTTCTGCCAGCAATTCGGTGACCAGCTTGGGTGTCATCGTTGAGGTATAACACAGATCTGAGAGGGCAAGTTTATTGAGGAAGAAATACATGGGTTGGTCAATTAGCTGACTGCATGTGATAGAAATCATTATGAGCAAGTTTCCCATCCAAATAGCTATGTAACAAAATAAAAAGAGTAGAAAGCACAAGTTTTTAATTTTCTTATTCTGGGAAAGTCCCAACAGAACAAATTCAGTGACGTTGTTAATATTTTCCATGGTGTAATGCAGTTAAGTGTTAAAGGTTTGCCTGGGGGAAAAAATGACAAGTCAGCATGAGAAATATTGAACTAAGCATGGTGTAAATTAGAGGGAGTGCTGTAAAAATAAATTCATTTATTAAATTGGTTTCCTACAGTACATTTTAAAGTAATTCTAAGCTTCATATGGATAAATGACCATATAATTTAACAGATCAGGTTATTTTGTAGAGTGAAAAGGAATAGTATTAGTAGTTCCACTTATTCAAGTCATAAAGATGTGTGGTCATCTTACGTAAGGATTGCAAAAGTGAGCTTAGGGAGGAAGCATTTATTCTCCTGGAGTAGCTCATCTGTTTGATAGGTTGAAATAGCCAGACTTAAATCCAAGTAAGTGAAAGGAATTGTGAAATTACAAGGTAGAATCCTGTCTTTATTTAAAATTCCAGTTTTTGTTGTTGTTGCTGTTGAAGCACTGAATTCTATACCTGAAACTAATATTACAGTGTGTATTAACTAACTGAGATTTTTAAAAAAAAAACTTGGAAAAATAAATAAATAGAATTCTATTTTTATGGTGAAAATTGCATTTTTTGAAAATATTGCATAAAAATTTTATTGTTTTCATTATTGAATTGTTTGCACACAAGGTGAGTAATTCATTTGCCTCACTGTAGTCCTGACCCTGGGTTGAAACTATTTAATATTTACCAACATTATAGAGAGCAATAATGAAAATATGGTATCAGTTAAAGCCTAAGTGGCTGTGACGTTTCTTTTGACTTAAACAGATGTATGAAATAATAATAATTAAATACTTAATATTGAGAGTCAAAGACATTCTACAAGACTAAGCTAGAACAACACATAGAGGCACAAATGGCACTTGTTTGACACATTTTGGACTTCAATCATTGTTTTTTTTAAATAAATAAAGGATTGCATTAACTAAAAAATTATGATTTCATCATTTCTTTTATTTTTTAAAGGTGACAATTATTTCTTGTAGAACTAATATGAATTTCATAAATGGTGAATCCCAAGGACTATTTTTCAGGCTATCACAATATTCTCAGTATTTCCATTATCAGAAAATATATATAGAAGTTACTTTAAAAAAAGAGCTTTACTTTAGACTGTAGGTATGTCCATTTTCAATTAATTTGCCAATATACTTCTATAGTCGTAGCATACCTTTCATCCTTTCCAAGAATTGAAGCTCATTTCTAATACTTTTCTTCATATAACCATTGAAGAAAAACATGATTCACATAGGAAAAAAAAATACAGGTAGCAAAATTTCATTAATTAACAAGTAGGATAGTTTCAAACTCTTTCTTTCTCTGGCACTCTTTCTCTCATGTTAAGTAGATCCCATACTGGCAAGATGGACAAATAATTCAATGACTTCCCTTGCTTCCCTCAACTGGATATTTCTTCTTGACAATTCTCCAAAGTATCATCAGATACCCAAAGAATTCGTAATTATGCTATTTAAATTAGAACTTACATTTCCAACACCTTCACATTATTTACAATGTCTCCTTTGTTAATATTAAAGTCACTGAATTTTAGATTTACAAGATCCTGATTTTATGTTTATGTGATTTAAAAAGAGAACTTGGGGCGCCTGGGTAGCGTAGTCGTTAAGCGTCTGCCTTCGGCTCAGGGCGTGATCCCAACGTTACAGGATCGAGTCCCACTTTGGGCTCCTCCGCTGGGAGCCTGCTTCTTCCTCTCCTACTCCCCCTGCTTGTGTTCCCTCTCTCGCTGGCTGTCTCTCTGTCACATAAATAAATAAAATCTTTAAAAAAATAAAATAAAAAAAATAAAAAGAGAACTTTGTATCAGAAGCTACGAGGAGTAATTCTGGCACAAGGCAAATTCACGAGCTGTAACTATAGTCTGGTTTCTTTACTTTCTCTAATCTTGTAGCTAAAATAACACTTTCTTTCTCTGTACCACATGGGACTTTTCAAAGTTTCAAATCAATTGCATGAATAAGGGTTTCAAGATGCTGAGGACAGAAAGTGAAATGAATAATTTCTTTATTTAACAAACGTTTTTTGAGTTCCTACTATGTAACAGGTACCATCCCAGGCACTGTAAGGACTTTAAAACTAGATATGGAAGCCACTGACACGGTGTTGACATGGAGAAAAGCAAAATAAATTTCAGAATGAAAATGGAATCCTAACACTTAAATTTAGGTTTAAATATGGAAACATCACGTAAGTATTCTCTACTTTTACAAATACCCACACGATAAATATATGAAATACAAGTAGAAAAATTAAAACTGGCACTTCCTAGTTGATTCAGTGAATTCTGCAACACCTATCAAAATCGTGGAAGGTAGAGCCCACATGCTTTTGTAGGAAGCATTAGCCTTAACAGACTTTCTCAAATAGGAACAGTGATATGTCTTTTATTTTTTTAATATTTATTTATTTATTTTGGAGAGTGGAAGAGCACAAGAGCAAGTGGGGGGGATGGAGGAGAAGGAGAATCTCTAGTAGATTTGCCACTGAGCGAGGAGCCCAATGTGGGGCTTGATCCCACAACCCTGAGATCATGACCTGAGCTGAAACCAAGAGTTGGACGCTTAACTAACTGAGCTACCCAGGTGCCCCAGGAGCAATGATATTTCAACCTTAATTTTATGTGCAGTCAAAGAGCTACCTAGTTTATGAGCTAAAAAACTTTTTTTTTATTTGAATTTACTTTGCTGTATTAATTCATATACCATAAGATCCAGTCCTTCCTAGACTCTTTGGCTTTCCCCCCCCTTTTTTTTTCTTTAGAATGTAAGAACTAAACCAATGTTTTTAAGAACTTGAAGTTCTGATGCTAATTGATTCCTTGATTTTAGAAAAAGAATGTATCNATTGATTCCTTGATTTTGGAAAAAGAATGTATCATTTTTTTTTTTTTTGAAGGATGGAAGGGGTAACAGACTGTTCTCTGGCCATCCTAATTTGCAACTACTAGATACTTTAAGGTACGATTGGGGTGATATTTCAGGCTCCCTCCTGCTGTTAGTCCTCTCTCCTTTCTGATAGCAAAGGGTCATATAACAGCACCCAGCTAGTCCCCTGGTGTATGACAGAGATACTCCACATCTATTTTAATAACTCCGTGTTTCTTTGTAGTTCACTCAATACACCATGCTAGATTAACCTCTAAAGTTTTGGTTTCCTAAGTTATACCCACAGCTAAAAGCCACTCTTGAAAATATGTGCACTCTTACATTTATTGCCAAATTATTTACAATAGCCAAATATTGGAAACAACTCAAGTGTCCATCAATAGATGAATGGATAAAGAATACACACACACACACACACACACACACACACACACACAAATGGAATAGTACTCAGCCATAAAAAAGAATAATCTTGCCCTTTACAACAACATGGAGGGACCTAGAGGGCATAATGTTAAGTGAAATAAGTCACTCAGAGAAAAGCAAATACTATATGATTTCACTCGTATATGGAATTTAAGAAACCAAACAAACAAAGGAAAAAAGATACAAACAAACAAAAACTCTTAAATACAGTGAACAAAGGAGTGTTGCCCAAAGGGTGGTGAATGAGGGGATGGGTGAAATAGGTGAAGGGGATTAAAGAGTACACTTACCTTGATGAGCACTGAAAAATGTTGAATAAATAAATTTAAAAAGCCACCTCTTCTTGTCTACTTCCAGGAAGACATTTTTTGGCTCTTTAAACCTATGGAAATCTTTCTCATTTAACCCTCCCTGAAATACTTCCATTTATCTCATTAACATTTAAATTTGAGCATCCAGGAAATTAATATTCATTTAATTTGTTCAAGGCAGCTCATGAGACAGTGATTGTGCCTTGTATTCTTGTCCTTGATGACTGGGTATTATAGTCAGTAAATTAACTTTGGATTCACACAAAAGACCTGGATAGCAATCCGGCCATATGGTCTGGAGTAAGGTAATTAACTTGTCTGACAATCAGTTTCTCCCATTTTAACATGGGCCTTCCTAACATTGATATTCCATAGTTGTGCGGATTGAATAATCTTGTACAAAGTATACAATAGGCACTAATTAGTTTCTCTTTCACACTCCTTTTGCTCATATCATTATGTATAAATTAGGTCCCCATATATAATGGAAAAAATAAGCAAATGTACACTAAAATTTTAATGAATAAAAATACAACCTATTACGATTTATATCAAATAGGTTGCTTTTATCAGCAGTCTTGCACAGATATAAGATAGAAATAATGATAATATGTAATATTATTTAGTGCTTACCATACTCTGCAGGCAATTCTAAACATGCATTAAATTGTGAACCCTAAAGGGCCCAATGATTCTTTATTATCTTTATTTTGGAAAAAATAAACCAAGTCTCTTTACAATTTGGATAAAATACTGATAGTTCTAAACACTAATTTTAGGCATATTTTAATTATTTTTTATTATCTGGATACTGATAAATTTGGTTATCAAGTTCAAATTATTCTTAGAATTATTCTAGGCTCATATTACCATTATTTTGCTATTTCTTTCTGTAACCAAGTTGCCTCTCCCAAAATCAAGGTTGAGCTAAATTTTTGCCAACAACATCAAAGTTTTCTCCCAGTGCCAGTATCCAAGCTTGACTGAACTAATTCTATTTCCTTTCTTTCTTATTGTTCACCCTTTTCTCATTCCCCCTCTTCAGATTTGCCCCACATTGATGTGCAAGATCCTGTGATATTAAAGTTTTCCAAATCACAACACATCATACTCTTAATCACTCACTGTCCATAAAGAGTAGCAAAAGAGGCGAGGGGGGTACGTGTCTCCACTCTAGTGCATTCCTTTCATTATATTTAATTTGTACCTCTTTCCTCTTTATTTTGCTTTCTTCTGCTTAAAATTCAAGTTGCTCACTTGATTTACTATCAATCCTTTTTCAGATACACCCCATATATACCATGAATAGCATTATTATTTCTTTCATGAATTTCCCAAAATCATACTAAAAAATGGTCTGCTACATTTCGACATCTGCTAAGGGACATAATATTAATCATTCTTTGAATTGTACTAATGTAATGGAAAGTTATGTTATAAAATATTTGCAAAACTTGAAGAGGGAAATGCACCTATAAAATCAGTATACTTATAGATAAAAATTTAATTTTTATTATATACTATATATATATACAAGCTATTTTTAATTTGAAAGTCATGTTTCTTTACTATATGTTGGTTGGATTTTTACTTACCAGGTGATTATCTCATTAGATACATTTCATTATCTCTGAGGAAAAGGTGGGATCTGGTGTTTTCAATACAGTCAAAATAAATGCTTAATTTTGCTGCTGAAGATTAACAAATTTCATCATGCAAGCAGCCCATGTAGGTCCTGGTTCTGAGACTTTCCTATTTCCCTTATAAAGGGAAGCATTCTCTCCTGATTTTTGAAACTAAAAGGAAATAAAATCATCATTGGCATTTATGTTGAAAAGCGCTTTTGTTTGTTTTCTACCCAAAAGTTGCACATCCATTGGTTTTAGTATTGGAAATATATACAAGTTTTCTGTTTAATTTCCAAGTGTCACTTAAAGTAGATTACCTGGGAGAATATAACCCCAAACCTCCCTATCACTTTTTCTATGGGATGAGACATTTCCCAAAAGAAAAGTTGGCCGATGTACAACTGAAAATAGCTTATGTCCTTTCCAGTCCTCAAAAAATGGTTACTCCATAGTTAATAACTGTTTATACTCTGAGGAGTTTGAGCACAAACTAAGAGTTCACTTCTATTCACTGTTGATAGGTCATAAATCACGTGCTTTCTGTTGAAACATATTCTGAGGAGCAGTACGGAATAATGTCTCAGCAAGGGTTAAATTGGAAAATGCCCAAGACGCCTAAGGCCAGGTTGTGAGTCGGCTTTAGCGCAGAATAAATTAATTGAACAGTGGGTGGCAAACTTCTGTGTGCTATTTCACATCCCAGTGGCCCTACTTCCTCCAGCCCCCATGTTGGCAGCCAGGGTCCACAGACCTAACTCAGAGAGCAGGTGTAAATTTATAGCACTTCCTCCTACAGATACCACCATGAGGATTTGTGTTCAATAAAATGTAGAAAATGTTCCCCTAAAATAAATAAGATGTTTTTGTACCATTGACCCTTGAACAACATGAGCTTGACCTGTGTGAGTTGTGTTATATGAGGAGTTTTTTCAATAAATACAGTATTGCGTTATAATATATTTTCTCTTCCTTATGATCTTCCTAATAACTAGCTTATTTTACTGTAAGAATACAGTATATAACACATATATCATGTATGACCTACAGAATATATGTTAATTGACTGTTCATGTTATCAGTAAGGCTTCCAGTCAACAGTAGGGGATTGGCAGTTAAGTTTGGGACAGGGGTCAAAAGTTATACACTCCCCTAACCCTCATATTGTTCAAGAGCCAACTGTAGATTATGAAAGGCATAACTGAGGGACTTTCTGATCTGGATGAACAATATGAACAGACTTGAGGCATACTGAGCATGTCTGAAAATGATGCATAGGTTATGATAAGACCAGATAAGGAGAGTATGCTGACTTATGCAGGAGAGAAGTGAGGAATTTGGTTGTTATCAGGGCAACCATAGTCTAAATAACATTGAAAACCATAGAGCTGGTTATTCCTTTCTGTGGAAAAAAAATTGTTAAGTGCACAAACATTTAAGTTAGTAATTTGAGAGAAAACTCTAATAATGCTTATGCTATAAAAATTTTGATCTTATGTTTGAAAGAACATTTTTCTAATTTTCCACACAAAAAATTTACTGATTTTCCACAAACAGCATTGACGTGTTGGGATTTACAATGACTGTGGAGCTTGAATGGTGTGTGGGCAATACAGAATTATAAGGATTGTGAAGTGGCCTGCCTTCTGTTAATGGCATGGGCAACCTAACATAAAAGTAGGGTAGTTATTGCTTGGCCTACACAACTCCAGGTATACCATCATGATGAGAGGTCTTCTGTTGCAGTTCAGTCTCCAGGAGCCAAAACACAGACCCTGAGGAAAATGAAGCCATGGGTTTGATCATAGGCATGGCGGGGCTGTAAAGGGAACAGAAAGCACAGCCTCCATTGTCTCTTATGTCAAAAACAGAACACTAAAAAGAAAAAAGGAAACTGAAATTGGAGATAATGATGTCTAGGATTGAATCTGAGAATTCTGAGCACCCAAATGCCCTGAAACCTCTGCACAACAGAATCCACTTCCTGCATCTTTCTAGAGGAGAACAGAGTTTTTTCCTAGCAAAATGATGCTTATTTTTTTAAGGTCTGATAGGCTCAAGAAATTTTGATAAAATTCCTGTGAAGTTGTCTCCTTTCTCTGAGTCAACACCTGTAGCTTTACGGGAAGTTGGCCAAAAAGGAAATATATGATTGTATCTGTTTATGCTTAGTCCTATTTGGTACCAATTGAAACGGAATGTTGTAGCATTAAAGCCCCAAATACGAAAGTCCTAAAAAATATAGGTGTTAAGGAAAATCTTCTTAGTTAACAAATCCTCAACCAGTGCATTTGGTTGAATACTTTGTACAGACCAAGAGATAACTAGAGGCATGGATCTATTCCAATTCACGGCAGTTGCTAAAGGTTTCACTTATGTTTAGGGATTTAGAAAGTATGCGTAGAAGGTGTGATTATATGGGTAGACCTCATGGACAAAATTTAAGACATACAAATGCTCACTACATGGTGTACACGGCAGAGGAAATCCTCAGTCGTGGTAGATAAGATGATATGTTTCATGGATCCCAGCCATCATCTTTACCCAACTACCCACGTCCTAACTCATTGGTCTAGGTCTAAAGCAACCGTGGGTAGGGCACCTGGGTGGCTCCGTCGGTTAAGCTTGAAACTCTTGGTTTCAGTTCATATCATGATCTCAGGGTTGTGAGATTGAGCCTGGTGTTGGGCTGCACTCTCAGCATGGAGTCTACTTGAGACTCTCTATCCCTCTGCCCCTCCCCCTGCTCTCTCTAAAATAAATAAATAAATAATCTTTAAAAACATTTTAAAAAATAAAGTGGTCAAGATGTTTTAGGAGGCATCCCTATGAAGGCTATTGCTAGGTCTGAACAATATGAAATTTATCTGAAGGTTCATCTGGCTTGTGACTACTGAGTACCAAATGTTTGTAGTTATTATGACTGTGTAAGATAACCCCGAATTTAGTGTGTAAAACAACCAATTTACTATGCACTTGGACTCTGTGGATCAGGAATTTAGACATAGTGAAGATGACTTCTCTATGCCTCATGATGTCTGACGTCTCAGCTGAGAAAACTCAAAGACTGGGAGTGCTCACTAGCTAGCAGGTGAAATCATCTGGAGTCATCTTGACTTACATGACTGGCAGTTGCCACTGGCCAAGGGCCCAGACATCGGATGAACTGTTGGCCCTAAAATTCTACACCTGGCCTCTACATATGGTATTTCCATATGGACTAGTTAAGAAATATTGCTGTGGCCATCTTTGGAAGCTACTCTCTGTCACACCAATATTGAATGCCCAGTATGCACACTGCTCAGGGTGACTACTCAGTCCTGTGGTGGCAAGTTGATTACACTGAAAACCATCCATAATGGAGGAAACATAATTTGTCTGCACAGAAATAGACACTGATTCCGGGCATAGATTTGTCTTTCCTGCTTATAATACTTGCACGAGCATCATAATGAATTGACTTATGGAATGTCTTATTCACCATCATGTTATTTCACTTAGAATTGATTCCAAACAAGTAATGTATTTCATAGTAAAAGAAGCATGATAGTGGACATACACACAGGAATTCATTGATCCTACCATATACTCTGTTGTAGACTGAATTGAGTTCCTGAAAATTCGTATATTGAATGCCTAAATCCAAGTAACTCAGAAGGTGACTATTTAGAGATAGGGTCTTTAAAGACGGAATTAAGTTAAAATGAGGCCTTTAGGGTGGGCCCTAATCCAATGTGACAGGCATCCTCATAAGAGAAAATTCGGACACACAGAAAAAACACCAGGAACATGTGTGCACAGAAAGAAGACCATGTTAGGACACATGGAGAAGGCAGTCATCTATTTGGCCAAGGAGACAGAACTTTGAAGAAACTAAACCTGTCAGTACTTTGACCTTGGACTTTCAAACTCCAGAACTGATGGAAAATACATTTTTCTTGTTTAAGCCATGCTGTCTATGGTATTCCCTTATGGTAGCTCTAGTAAACTTATTTATACCCCATTTCTCTTAAGTAACTGGTTAACTACAATGAGGAAATGGCTTACTGAACAGAATGCCAATTGAGAAACAGCACCCTGAAAAGTTTGAGTTATATCTTCAAGGATGTGTTGACCAACAGATGATTATATTTCTCCCATAGCCATGATAAACAGTTATAGAATCCTATGGAATCAAATAATGTATATGCAAGTACCTCCTTTATTATTATACTAAAATCCTTTAGAGAATTTTTGCTTCATGTGCCAACATTTTTCAGCTCATCTGGCTAATAGATTTTAGTTATAGATGTTATGCTTTCATGAGGGAACACAGCAATTATTTTATTGAACTGGAAATTGAAGTTATCACTTGGACACCTTTTGGGCTCCTCATGCCTCTACTAAACCAAAGACAAAAGGGGCTGGAGCAATTGGTATTGACGATGAGATCAGATCTGTTTGACACAATGGGCATGAATGATCAATATCTGGAACCCAGGGCATCTGTTAAAATTTCTAAAACAATAGTACAAGTTAATTTTAAAAATGGCAGGACCATTAAAGATTCGGAATTTCAGGAATGACGATTTGGTTCATACTAGTAGATAATGAACCCAAATCAGAGGGAAGAGTGAGTAGGCAGTGCAAGAAAGAAAGGTATAAATGTTAACTAAAATCTCATGACCAATTATAGAAACAAGGACACTTGTTCTAATGTATCAATGTATTGAGTAATTTTACAGCCTGTTCTTAATGTTACAGATTTTTCAGGAAGGATTATAACCTGAACTAGAAGAGAAACTAACATTAAAATTAACGTTGTCCAGAATGTTGAGGATGTTATGTTTCCTTTCTGGAAGGGAGAGAGTGAGACTAGGTTCAAGTATCATACAGAAGAGTGTTTATGAATGCTGAATAGCTCATGTACCTCTTCACCTCAGCTCAAAAACCTACCTTTATATGCTCTCCTCTGAAATGCTGGGAGTAAAATCTACCTATGTTTCTAATCTTCCAGATGACTTCCTATTGTTTCTGTTAATAGGAGCGCACAATCTAGTGATAGTGCAACTCAAGAGGACATGGGAAAAGACTTCCTTATACGTTCAAAATAAAGTATCGAATTATGGAGGACTTGGGACTGGTATGCGAGGAGAATAGAGGAAGAATGAACTGAAAAAATAAATGAAAATTGTCCAGTCATCAATAATAATGTAATTACTTTGTGTGGTGACAGATGGTAATTAGACTTGTTGTGGGGATCATTTCAAAATGTATCAAAATATTGAATCACTGTGATGTACACCTGAAATGAACAGAATATTGTATGTCAATAACACTTCAATAAAAAAGAAGAAAAAAAATTTTTAAAGTAAATTATCCAGGCAGGACAACCTGTGGTTGGCTTTTGCAATCACTATGCACTCTTTATATATCATTTCTTATTAATTCTAGGGCTCAGGATAGAATCCTAAAGTGAAATTCGGGAATGCTTTTAATACCAGTTACTTCCCTTCCAAAAACAAATTATGACACCACATTTTCCTCATGGCGTTCTTCATCTCCATGTTTCTCAGTGTGTAGATCAGTGGGTTGAACATGGGCGCAATGATGGTGTAGAAAAGAGCAAACACTTTGTCTTCTGGGAAAGTTGTGGCTGGTCGAATGTAAATGAAAAGAATAGGCACAAAGAACAGAACCACAACTGTGACGTGGGAACTGCAAGTGGAAAGAGCTTTGGTGCGGCTCTCTGCGGGGTAAGCCCTGATGGTGTATAATATCAGAAAATAGGACACCATCAAAATCACAAAAGTCATCAGAGCAATCAGTCCTGAATTAACAATTACCAAGAGACCGATTCTGTATGTGTCGGTGCAGGCCAGCTTCAGTAAAGGATACACGTCACAGAAGTAGTGATCTATCTCATTGGGGCCACAGAAGGGCAGGAAGACGGTGAGGAGGGACTGACTGGCAGAGTGGATCAATGCGCCGGTGCAGCAGGCTGTGACGATTGCGTGACACCTCTGTCTGCTCATGATGACGGTGTAGTGCAGGGGCTTGCAGATGGCCACGTAGCGGTCGTAGGCCATCCCTGTGAGGATGAAAACCTCGATGCCTCCAAATAAATGTGTAGTAAAGAGTTGTGTCATGCAGTTACTGTAGGAAATGGTCTTCCTTTCTGCCAGTAAATCAGTCATTAGTTTGGGTGTCACTGTTGACGTGTAGCAAAGGTCAGAGAGTGAGAGGCAGTTAAGGAAGAAATACATGGGTTGGTTCATTAGGTGGACTGCACGTGATAGAAATCATTATGAGCAGGTTTCCCACCCAAATAGCAATGTAGCAAAATAAAAATAATACAAAACAGAGGATTTCAATGCTCTTGTTTTGAGACAGTCCCGAGAGAATAAACACAGTGACGTTATTCCTACTGTCCATGATCCAGTGCAGTAAAAATGCATAACAGTCCCCTGAAAAGACATAATGCGCAAGTCAGTGTCAGACATATGCTTGGAGAATATGGATGATGACACCGCTATCATGAAGCTATATTGAATGGATATAATCCCAGCGTTCTAGAAAATAAGATCTGATATTTAATTTTTTTTTTTTTTTTCTGATTAGTCTCATGGTGAATTCCATGTTAGTTTTTCAGGACATTATGTTTGATCTTGACATTATGTTTCATGAATGAATTCAATCAGTAAGTTTAAAAAAATGTTTAAAAATTATGATTAGTTGCCAAATGTTTTGCAATTCTAGAGGAATATACAACAAAGCCCTTGGAAAGGACATTTCTCCAGGTCCTTGTAAACTCAAATTTGTTAAAGATGCAAGTATAAGTCATTAAAGTTGCTGTTAAATGATATAGAAGAAATTTTAAGCTTGAGTGGCCACTAGTGGGATATATGCTTCCTCAAAATAGTTTCAGGATGAGGTAGAGAATAAAACTAAAGATTTATATGATATGTATATATTTACAAGGTGTAAGATGAAAAATCTCTGCAGGGGGCCCCTGAGTTGGTTTGAATAATTTTTTGATTGCTTATCCATCTTTTACTTAGTGTTTTGGGACAGTAAAATGATGACATTTTATAGCAAAAGTTTATTTTTATAGGCACATCAGTACAAATCATGTACTTAAAATGAACCACAGAATAAAGTGATAGTTAAAACTAAAAAGAAGAGCAGAAGACATTTTTACCTTAGTGGTTTTGCTCTTGACTCTGCAAGTCAATTTCTTCACAGTGGTTTGAATTATAGTATGAATTTCTTTTTGATATTCATCCAATGCATGCCTTTTGCCAAACCCTTAAAGAATCTTGGTGCTGCATAATTCAAAGAAAAAACTTACAGGAAAGGTTTATATGAAGACAAACAGTTGGAACCCAGGCTCCATTACTAATGGTACCAGTGTGTGAATTTGGATACTAATCAATTTTTTTTAATTTAAATTATCTCATTTGTAATATAAGAAAATCTGACTGAACTTTGCCACAAAATGGTTAAGAAACTAAAAAAAAAAAATTAAGAAATGACTCTTGCTTTATTAACCATAGGAGTACTAATTGCTAATTTAATTTTCTTAGTTCTAGTGCTACCAAATCAGTAAAGTTGTCAATAATGAAGTCTAGTAAATATGATTCTCATGTAGAAAATGAAATTTTAATGTCATAAAATTATTTTGAGCAGGAAGGTAACTTTGAGATCTGCACTAACCAAATCTCCTAGTTTTAAATAGAAGGGATTTTAGTTAAAAGTATATAGAAAATACCGGGACACCTGCCTGGCTTAGTCAGTGGAGCATGTAACTCTTGTTCTCGGGGTTGTGAGTTTGAGCCCCATGTTGGTCATAGAGATTACTTAAAGAAAATCTTCAAAAAAAAAAAAAAACAACTAAATAACAGTATATAGAAAATACACAGAATGAATGAGGATAGATTCAATCTCTTCATCATTCACCAATTATATTAAACCTACAGGCAATTTAGTTGGTGTTGACCATAGCTTCTGCTAACTTAGTTGGAGCCTCAGTGCCAGTGAATGAAATAACATTGAATTGGTAACCCATGATCCAATTGTTTTTCTTAAATTTTGACCTCAAAATGCGTCGCTAATATTTACCATCTTTCTTTAGAAATTTTGATATTCCTTCTTCCCTAATCTTGTAGCTACAATAGTTTCTCACCAATTAATTTTTAAATTCTCCCCTCATCACTCTCTTTTAGAGATTAAGGTAACTGTATCACACACCAAATATAAAATTCCTTTGCAATGGGGCCTTAAAACAAATGAATTTATTTTTTTTTGGTACAATTTTAAGATTTAGAATTAGCATAGAGAGAACCATTGAAAAGTTAGGTTTGGTGCCTCCAATGATACCATGAAAATTTCTTCTTACCTATAAATAAATGCACACTATTTTAAAAAATAATATTTGAAATACTTGTTTAGTCATTTTTTAAAGTAATTGCTTGTTCCTTTTGGATGGACCTAAATAAAACCTTTATCTTAATCGTGCACAGAAATAAACAACCCCTTGAACTGGTTTTCTTCTACCCCTGCCCCAAAATTAAACAACAAAATTTTACTTCATACCTGAAATTAATCCTCGGTAGAAATTAGTTGCTAGAATATTCAGGCAAAGCCCATTGTTCTGTCTTCATTTGATAGAAAATTAATTTTCCAATGATTAAATGTGGTCTAACCTTATAATAAAACAATATTGCTAAATATGTGGTCCAATTTCCTATTTTCTCTATTCTTGAGTCCACAAAAAATGCTTCATTTCCATTCTTCTTTTTTTTTTTTTTTTCATTTCAGTATTCCCCAAACTTATGTGGTTCATCAAGTATAAACTACCACCTATGTTTCTAACTTCTCAATATTATTTTATTTTATTAAAGATTTATTATTTATTTATTTATTTATTTGAGAGGGGGAGAGAGCACAGAAGCAGGGGGAGGGGCAAAGACAGAGGGAGAGAATCCTCAAGCTGACTTCCCACTGAGCACAGACCTGATCCCAGAAGCTGAGATCATGTCCTCAGCCAAAATGAAGGAGTTGATGCTTAACTGTCTGAACCCCCCAGGCGCCCCTCTAGCTTCTCAATTTTAGAGTGCAAGACGATCTCTAATTTCTATTTTCAACTCAGTCATCAATTTTAAGTGTGAACTCCAAACTGTATTTCCCTCACCACTTTTGCTTGTACAAAATACAGACAAATTACTCGTTCCCTAAATAAATCAGGGAGTTATGAGTTTCAAATTTAGAAATTGATGTATGAGAACTGTGAAAAAAATACATCTAAACGAATATGGTGTTAAGTGCAGTTTGATGCACATACGAGAGTAATAATACCTTACAGAGATAAAAATTAGTTGAAGCTTTCCTGATAAAGTATACATAGAATGCCTAACTAGTATTTTGCAAAACAGAACTTGAAACCAGAGTTTTCTGAACCAGAGCCTGAGTCCATATATAAAAGATATAGAATAAAAGCAACAGAATAAATTTAATGTCAAAAACCCTTTCTTCCAATTACCTAATCACATCATTCCAAACCACATAACCTCCAAAATCGTGGTTCTTAAACCATTTCAGCCATTCTAATTTTGTTATGCACGTGACAAAATGAGATAATAAATTAAAACAAAGTCTTTTAGTCTATAAAAGTTCGAAGATACTCAAACCAAACTACAATTTCACTCTGTTCCTCTCCCCTCCATATGTAATCCAATTGCAAAGGTAAAAAAGTTCTGCTCCCATAATGAATAAAATGCACTGAATCTTGCCATGCTCTCGGACACGCTATTCCAGCCACAGATAGTCCCCTTGTAAGATCAGTGGTTAGAAAAAAGAGATTGTAATTTATTCTCTGCTATGGTACTTCACTCACTTGAGGAACTTGTATTCACTTATTCTAGAGTCCCCATCTTTAAAAGGATAAATCTAGTCTTGATACTTTATATGTTTCACTTAAGATTTTGCATAACCCTTGGGTTCTCTGCTATTATTAAAGTTTTGAAAAACCTTGAACACAATGAGGTGAACTTGGTTGGGTTTATATTCTGGTTTTGCTATGAATGAGCGCATGGCCTCATTCCATTACTTTACTACACTATGAGAAGGTCGAATAATTCGTATATTAGCTTATGATTTTAGCATTCCCACATGCCTAACATAAGCTTTTTAAATTCTCACAATAATTCTAAGAAATAAATATTACTAATAAGCTCATTTTATAAAAAAGGAAACTGAGTCATAGAGAAATTAAGTAATTAGCCCAAGACAATAGACCTAATTAGGAGAGTCTGAAAATCTGAAATAACATGTCTCATTTAGCAGTACACTAAACAAAATGCTGTGTACTTACCATAGTTACTGATACTTAGTATATACTCAATAGGTATTTGATACTATAACTACTTAAAATAGTACCTCACTTGACTAATATTTCCATTTTTAATTTATGCCAAAATAAACCCAATATATTCTTAAGTTTTGTGATCTTAAATTCCTGAATGATGGAGAGACTGTCTTCCTTTCTGCCTTGAAATACTAAGAAGTGCTTGCACAAGTTTAACTTTGAATTCTAGCCATGTCTCCCTGATCTGTACGATCCTTGGCATGTACTGTTTTTTTCTCAGATCATCATATTGGCAATGGATGAATACATCGGTGGTGGGTACGTCTATATCCTGACACTGGTGTGAGAATTAATTTGATAAAATGTCTAAGTCACCTAGTACATGATAGGGACTTGATAAATATTTCTAATTATTTTATCTTTGTTCTATCTCTTGTCAAATACAAGCTACTATTTATTTAACCAATACTCAGTAAAGTTTGTAAATGATTAAAAGAAATAACTTCACTGATTTCAAATGGTCTATAAAGAAGATACTCCATAATTGAAATTATTGCCTTAATACTTATTCTCAGAAACAAGGGCAGAGGACAAAATAAACAGAGATAAGGTAAACAGAGACTTGAGTTTTGAGATACTTTCCTTTGATATTTTTGTTGACCTGAGTAGGGTCTTAGGTTATGTTAATTCTTGGGGCTTTTTTTGGAGGCATGGGGAGGGAAGTATCAGTAATCATGATAATGGTTACTGCAGGGAGCTTTTTTGTCCTCTGAATTTGGGCTTTATCACTTTCCTAGTAACCTGTGAATCACATTTTTCTTAATCAATACTTTTTCAGCTTTCCCCCAAAAGTTCTAAAAGTATTTTTTTTTTAATTTGAAATTTGTTATCCACTTAAGCACTATTTCCTGTTCACTGTCTGCCTGTCTCTTTAGAACGTTGTATGGCCCTCTCAATGGGCAGCTCTTTGAATTTATTGCTGCCCCAACCTCAAAACAAACTAATCTATAAAATTCAGAGAAGATGCCTGTATTTAACTTTAACTGAAAGTCAGTCTGCTAGCTATACAATGGAGGCAAAAATATATTTAGTGGATATCACATAGTCAGGCAGGAAAACGGGAAGGGAGGAGAAATAATTCACCACATGTTCTTTCACTCTGTTGTGGATCCATTCCCACTTCTTCCTTCTGGTGTCCTCTCTTTCTTCACTGAAATTCTGGTCATTTCCCTACTGTTCAGAGCATTTCATTTCATCTTCTTGAATTCACACTTCTCTCAGCGTAACTCATTAGCCATTCTCAGAGAGAAAGCTGGTATCATTTTAGAGACAACTGACACCACTCAACCAACATCTCCAATGAGAAGTCATACATTCAGAGTGACAGTTTGAAGTCAAGTGGGATAATTTTGTATCCAAAGGGATCAAATCACAATCTATATTTTCATCATTAAAGTTGCTCCTAGAGATGCCCAAGCTCACATGGATAATTCATACTTAATAGAGAATACATTCTGAAACTACGTTTCTTTTATTCTAGAGCACTGACTCTTCTTTCCAAGTAGTTTGGATTTACCTTCCCAAATATAAGTTCACCAGGTGGATTTCCTTTAGGTCTAAGTTATCAGACAAAGTGCAGCTAGGATAGCATCTGGATTATAAACTGTATGCAAGCTGCAATTACCATTGCATGTGTTTGAGGAATTTGTCATTAGAAATTCCTCCTGGGTCCCAGTGACTGCACTTAAGGAATTTTGTGTTGAAAACAAACTTGAGGGACTTTCTCTTTAAGGGCCTTATCCTTCCTCTAGTCTCTATAAATTGACAGGAGTACAGACAGCCATGGCCCTCAAGGTAGCTAATGGTCTTCATCTCTCCTCAAAAACTGTCTTATTGTATTCTCTAAGAGAATTACAGTGGGTTATAGTATATTTTCAAGTATATAGGTAAATTTCTGGAAAAAATACAAACTAATAAAGTTTAGTATTATTTTGTATTATTTTCAGTTTAGAAAAAAATTTTAGGGGCTCCTGGGTGGCACAGCGGTTAAGCGTCTGCCTTCGGCTCAGGGCGTGATCCCAGCATTCTGGGATCGAGCCCCACATCAGGCTCCTCCGCTATGAGCCTGCTTCTTCTTCTCCCACTCCCCCTGCTTGTGTTCACTCTCTCACTGGCTGTCTCTATCTCTGTGGAATAGGTAAATAAAATCTTTTAAAAAAATTTTTTAAAGATTTATTTTTAGAGAGAGACCAAGAAAGAACGTGAGCAGGGGGGAGGGGCAGAGGGAGTGGGAGAAAAACCTCAAGTCGACTCCCCACGGACACGGGCTTGATCCCACCACCCTGAGATCATGAGCTGAGTTAAAATCAAGAGTTGGACGCTTAACGGACTAAACCACCCAGGTGCCCCTGGTTTAGAACATTTTTAAAAAGTAATTTGAAAAACAAAGTTTGCATTTCAACAAAATTTGCATTTGAAAAACTTTAAAGGAGGGTTTGCAGTGTATCATACACCAAGCACTGCTGTTTAAACTTCACAAGGACCCACTGTGTTCTTATTTTACCCACAAGAAAATCCTATAAAAGCTAAGATAAATACTTGGCTAACTAAGGTCGCTGGGCAAGGAGGAGATTATCCATAAATGCCAAGAGAATAGTTAGTACTGGGGAAGGGGAGGAGTGAGGACTGGATGGTTGACTCTGGAGATGATGGCAGTGTTCTGCTTTTTGATTCATATGGAGATTACAGGGATATTTCCTGTCCAGTTCTCTCCCCCAGCCCGAGCCCCCATCTCTCTCTCTCATAAGTTTCTTTGTGTGTTTTATTTCATAAGTGAAATATGGGAAAGATGCATAGCAAGACAACCCTAAAACCATATCCAAGGCACTGAAGGTACCTGGGGTAGAGTTTGAAGTTGGATTTGCCTTCAAATAATTAACTTGAAAGCAAGTCTAGGTATTTCATTTTGGTCCAGTCTATTCCCCACCCTCCTAAGGAAATCTGGTGGTGTTGTGTTGTTTTGTTTTGTTTTTTTTAACTTTATTGAAGAATCATTAACAAATATATTGTTTATATTTAAAGTGTACAATGTGATGATTTTATATGCATATACACTGTGGAAGTATTACTAATACATTATTACCATCATTTTACATAGTTAACCACTATTTGTGTGTGTGGTAAGAATGCTTACCATCCACTCTCAGCAACTTTGAAGTATACAAATCTGTATTATTAACTGCGGTCACCATATTATAGTTACATCCTCAGAACTGATCTTCTCATAACTGAAAGTTTTTACCCTTTGTCCTAGGTCACCCCACTGAAACCTGATTTAAGATATTCTAACACTTTACTTAAAGATGCCTTCAAAAGTCTAGGTCATGTTTTCACCATTATTCCTATTCTCAGCTCAGAACTTCCATGGGATCCCCTCTCAGCTTCCAGTTTCCCAAGCAGTCATCTCCAGGCTCTCCTCCCTAGCTCCTACCCTGGAATCTTTCTAGCTTTACTTCCTCACCAGGGAAGATCCTTTGCTCCCATAGACTCACCATCCTCCAAAATGAAAACATCCAAGTATGTCTTGCTATACTGGCTTTTTAGAAAATATCAATTTAAAAAGTATATAAACTATAGTATCCCTATATTTAGATAGAAACACCATTAATACATATCATACATATATACATATACATTTTTTCAAACCACGTTTTCAGTCCTTATAGTATCACTATAGTATCACTAACTCTTGAAATAAGCATAAAGGCAAAATAAAACCTATGGCTCTCTTTCTTCTTCCAGCAATAATTACATTCAATTTTTGGGAATATTTTAATATGACTTTTGGTCTTTGCTTTTTGCTTTTTTATTTTTACATATTTGAACATTGTGTGTGTTTTATGACTTCTTATCATAAATTTCTTGTTCCTTAATTTTATTAATGTTATAATATTTTCTCAAGGTGCATTAAATTCTTTTTTTAAAAAAGATTTTATTTATTTATTTGACAGAGACACAGCCAGCTAGAGAGGGAACACAAGCAGGGGGGTGGGAGAGGAAGAAGCAGGCTCATAGTGGAGGAGCCTGATGTGGGGCTCGATCCCATAATGCCGGGATCTCGCCCTGAGCCAAAGGCACACGCTTTACCACTGTGCCACCCAGGTGCCCCAAGGTGCATTAAATTCTTAATGGAAAACACCTTAGTGGAAAATTTCAGTTTCTTTGGTGATACAATACAAACGTTTAATAAAAATTCTTTATATTGACATTAGAGAGAAATACAGTTAATAATACCTTTGTTTCTTGCTCAAATTATGAGTCAAAATGGGAATTAAAGGCGTTTCATTACAAAAGTCTTAATACTTATAGTAGCATTTAAGAAGTCAATGTAACATAAATAAGCTATCACTTAAAAATGATGAATGAGTTAATATTAACTAATAAAGCACAACAGGAGGAAAGTTGTTGAAAGAGGAATATGCTCTTCATAAAGGCTGCTGTGATGTATTAGTAAAAAGTCTAGATGGCTTTATTAAAAAATATATTTTGGATAGGTTAAGTTTGGATAGAATCTGGGCAACTCTGAAAGTTAATCAAACATATTTGCTAGCTGCCTGTCTTGTATAGTTACACCTCAATTTTAGCAGTTTGGGAGAATTTATTATAACTTATGTTTCTCTAAATAACATGCTGTCTTCTCTGTGGGTTCATTTCTTCAAGAAGAAGGTCAAGAAGAAAGCATCATGAAGACAGAGCCATTGAGGGAGACATATGGAAATAGTTATATGACTTCTTTTGTTGATGATTATGTCTTAAGTAATAACTACTCCATGTATCTTAGCCACTAATCAATTTCTCAGATGCAATTTCAATTTATCATTTCATATTTAAGTGACATGAATAATTTTACTTATCAGTTTTATATTGTAAATGAAGAATACAAGATGCATAGATGTTTGTTGATTTGACCAGAGTCATGACATTAACAAAATGGTATGCCATGCAAATCAAAGTATAAGGACTTCTGGTTTGATGCTCATTCTTTTCCCTAAGTGTTATTAACCATGGCTTTTGAGGATGAAGAAAAATATATCAATTATTTATATTTTGACTTTCCTTTAAGTTTTTTATATGGATTCAACACTTATGGTGTTATGAAATTTTCGGTAATGTAAAACATTTGATAAGGTGAACATGTGGGTAGTATATATTAGGCTGATATGAAGGTGTCTTTTTATGTTTTGCATAAATGAAAGGAAATAGGACTAGGAATAAGACTTCTCACTCTCATCTTTTTCTCTCAAAACCTGTAGGCTTTGCTACTCTTTGGTATTAGTGATGTGTTTTAAGCCAGCACAATATTTATTTTTTATTAGTAATTTGTCTAAATTGTAATTTATATAATTCTTCTCTCACATAAATTTTGTACAATTTGCATTTCTTATCATTTTCTCTCCCTTTCCTTCTCCTTCATTTTTTTAAAAGATTTGTTTGTTTATTTTAGAGAGAAAGAGACCACAAATGGGAGGGGCGGAGGGAAAGGGAAAGAAGGTCTCAAGCAGACTCCACACTGAGTGTGGAGCCTGACACTGGGGTCGATCTCATGACCCTGAGATCATGACTTGAGCCAAAACCAAGAATCAGATGCATAACCCACTGTGTCACACAAGTGCCCCACCTTCCCTTTCATTTTATGTTACAGTTGAAATTGTTTTTTTTTGAAATTCTATTGCATTTTGTTTTCAAATATTCTTCATGTTTTTAAAATAACGCCCCTTACCCTATTACCCACCTTCTTATGAATGTCAATTCTTTTTCATAAAGATCTTAATTATTTGCATTCTATTGATGATAAAAAATATTTTCTTACATTGTTTTCTTTTTCTCTTGGGAAATCTTTCTCTAAAATACCTACAGATAATATATTCTATTCATGGACAATGGTAGTATATTTTTGAATATCACAAATAACTGTGTTTTGTTATTATTACTTCTTTTCACACCTTAAGAAGAAAAAAATATATACAATAATTATGTTAAAGGAAAATTTCTATCTCAAAAAAAGTTCAGGTGGCCCTATTCCTTGTCCATTAGGATAGAAATGGAATTCATTTCTTATGTCTACATATCAAGGCAAGCTGATGTGTGCAGTTTCTCCCAAATGCACAGTCTTGAGGTCACTCAACTAATTGAGCTCTATGGAAGGGGATATGATCTATTAATTTTCTCATCTTGTCTTTCCACATTCTGAGTATCTGTGATGTAATAAACACTACAACAGAAACATAAATTTCCACCTGTCCCTTTATCCCTGCCTATGACACTTTAAGGGAGATGGTGTGGGGGTGGGTGTTGCAGCTCCCAGCAGGAAAGTATAACCACCCCTTTTTCTTTGCTTTTTCTTTGGTTTAGAACCAAATTATCTACATGGATTTTTTTCATCATGTACATTATTTCACATAAGATTTAGATGAATATCCTACAGGAAATGAAGTTCAAAACAACAAAAAAATCTTTTCTTAATTTCTGAAAACCCCTCTTAATCTCCATTTCTACAGAATGTCAAAATGTTGTCAAATTTTCATGTATAAATTTCATATGCAAATTAATATTAAAATTCACAATCAGTCTCGCAGCTTTAGAACTGCTTACTGTATATGACATAGCCACCATTTTTTTGGCTTAGAATATTTTTTATATACATATGCTCCTACCCAATCTCAGTTCCACTAGTAAAATTGTCACCTTACTCATAATTCCTCAGCTTATCATGTCCGACATCCATAAAGTGAAAGATCTGGTTTCAATGATCTGAAAGCTAATAGAGAGCTCTCTGATTCCAGGTCCACTTTTGCACCTGCATAAAGTTTTTAGCATATTGAGTAGGACAAGTCAATTGTGTTTTTCTTCTTAAAATATCCTTTGACACCAAACCCTTCTCATGGCTTTTTTCATCTCTGTATTTCTCAGAGTATAGATTAGGGGATTGAACATAGGAGCAATGATGGTATAAAATAAAGCAAATATTTTGTCCTCAGGGAAAGTGGTAGGAGGTCTAAGGTAAGCAAAGATTGAAGGCCCGAAAAATAAGATGACCACTGTGATATGAGACCCACAGGTAGAGAGGGCTTTGTGTCTTCCCTCAGCTGAGTGATTTCTTAAACTGAATAATATAACAATATAAGACCCAAACAAGAGAACAAAGGTTACTAAAGCGACCATTCCTGAATTGGCAACCACAAGGACCCCGGTAATGTAGGTATCAGTGCAGGCGACTTTCAGCAAAGGGAAAATATCACAATAGTAGTGATTGATTTCATTGGGGCCACAGAAGGGCAACAAGATTATCATAGAAAACTGCGAAAAAGAATGGACGGCCCCACCGGCCCAAGCAGCCAAGACTAGGAGATGGCACCTTGTCTTGTTCATGATAAGCAGGTAGTGGAGAGGTTTGCAGATGGCAGCATAGCGATCAAAGGCCATGACTGTAAGGATGAAGATTTCAATTATTCCTAAGAAGTGCAAGAAAAAGACCTGTAACATGCAGTTATCATAAGAGATGGTTTTTCTAGCCAATAGCAGGTCACCAATCAGTTTGGGTGTCACACAGGAGGTGTAGCAAATGTCCATAAAGGATAAATGGCTGAGGAAATAGTACATCGGTTGGTAAAAAAGGCCACTGCATCGAATGGAGACAAGAATTAGGAGATTTCCGACCAGGATGGAAACATAACAAAATAAGAAGAAAACAAAGCAAAATATTTGTACATTCTGGTTATATGAAAGTCCCAAAAGGATAAATTCTGAGATGTTCCTCTGACTTTCCATAAATTGTGTGTTATGCACAATAACTGAGTTCCTGAAAAGAAAAATAATTTGGATGAAAATGTTGACAATATTAACACAATCATATAAAATTTGCTAACAAAACATAAGCCTAATTCAACAATTTACAATAGCTAATTTATAAATCAATATTATGTTTTTTTTCCTTAGGAATCATAACTGATTTTGCTATGATTTTTAAAATTTTTTCAAATATTCTATTATTTTGAAAAGCAAAAAATACTTTTGATTAAATTTTGAAAATATAGTGATTGAAAATTTACTGTTTTCTAACAAGAAATTGTACCACTGTTATTTATAACATTTAGATGGTAGTGGGATTAATTTAATGCAAGAAATTTATTTTACTCAAAATATTCCATTGTGTTGTTTATTCATAACAGACTTTTCATTCTAGGTAATGTTTCATTTCCCCAGCATGATATGGAGCATTCTCCTAAATTGGCTGTAGACATATGATCAAGGAATGTAGTTGCATTTAAAAAAAAAACAGAAACAAAAATACATCTGCCTAAATTGTGAGTTCGGTGATTAGGATTGCAATAATTCTTTGAAATACAAGGGTGGGTGTGGGGTGGGTACTATACATTGAGCTTAAGAAACCAATCTTACTAGCTACGATCTAAGGCAAAAATAGTTGAAAATACAACAAAAAGTAGATTTTCTTTTTTGGTCAGTGAAATTTTGAACAATAATTAGAAAAAATAAGTATATCTTTTACTTTAATTTTAGTGTAAAAGAATGTTTTAAGGTAAACTCCATAGCCATTAAACTTAATAATGTTAATAAATAAAGACAAAAAACACTAATGGAAATGGAAGACATTCTAGTCTCCCTTTTTAACATGAAGGCATTAGATCTTATCCTCAAAATTATATACAAGTTATAGTTCTTTCATAAAATTAAAGTTTTTCTTATATCTTTATGTACATTGTTACAATTACTGTTGCAAATAATAGTTTATGAAAATATTATATTGCATTCCTTTAAATAAGTATGCATAAAAACTGAAACTGGGAGAGTTTTGAAAACAATTATTAAATAATAAGTCTAGTTATGAGAATGATTTAAATATTCAAATACTCATCTAATCCCACCATATTCTTTTCAGTGTGAAAGGAACAGATTAAGAGAAACTAAATGAATTTCCCAAATCAAAAAGCCAATAAAATGAAGTATTTATAAGTTATATCTCCTAATTCTTATTCTTTTAGTGTGCCTTCCCACAGGAAAGGAGCATGCATCAGAGAAGATAGCAGTGGAAGAATTATAATTTGCATCTCATGAGAGATGACAGACTCCCAGATCACTGTAAAATATAGCACAATAGTTCTAAGGGTAAATGTGTGGTGTTTTAGCATCTCTGTTTTGAAATCCCTTCACAGCGTTGGGCTTTCAATTTTACCACTACAGCTGTTACTATTCCAATCTGCATACTCATGGAAATATCATCACTCTTGGAGGTGCTAGTAGAATGACAATGTGACCAACTTCCTGAGAAAGAAATATTAGCGAGGGAAATACATGACATTTTTTTTAAATCTTCAAAGCATTAAACATAAAAATGAAGAAAAGGAGACATTTTCAAGTAAAAGAATTAGTGATGTTACAAAAGCAATACAGACAGAATTAGAAATGATGAAGAAGATAAAGTAGGGTGGAGGACAAACCACTTGTGTTCAAGCATTGTGTATATTATCACTTAATTTCTGATGCTATTGGTCACCTAGAAGCTTTCAACATTCAGCTGTTTGAAATCAATTGGAATAACGTGAACTGAAATGTGGTGACTTTTGGGTTTCAATTTTTTTTTTTAATATTTNTTTAAGATTTCATTTATTTATTTGACAGAGAGAGAGATAGCCAGCGAGACAGGGAACACAAGCAGGGGTAGTGGGAGAGGAAGAAGCAGACTCCCAGCAGAGGAGACTGACCTGGGGCTCCAACCCAGAACGCCGGGATCACGCCCTGAGCTGAAGACAGACGCTTAACGACTGAGCCACCCAGGCGCCCCTGGGTTTCAATCTTAATAAGTAAGCTTTATTTGGAAGCTGACATCCAAATCTAAGCAGACTAGAGGAGATAATCAAGCATGAATTTGGATAATTGCCACACCTTATTCCCAAAGTTTTATACATTTGACATTCTGTTTCCATTTATAATGAAATTTTACCAAAAATAAGTAAAACTGCTTTGGATTTCTCTGTTCACATAAGCAGTTCTCAGTGGTACAAAACACTGAACTTTTCTAATCTTGAGCTTCAAACTTTGTAACTCTGATCTAGACACATCACCTGAAGAAACAATGATGAATTTATGAAACAAAATTGCCAGGGAAAATTGAGAATATGTAACAATTTTCCTTTGTTCAACAAGTTTCCTTTGTTAAGAATATGTAACAGGGGCGTCTGGGTGGCTCAGTCATTAAGTGTCTGCCTTTGGCTCAGGGCCTGATCCTGGCAATCTGGGATCGAGCCCCACATCAGGCTCCTCCGAGGGGAGCCTGCTTCTTCCTCTCCCACTCCCCCTGACTGTGTTCCCTCTCTCGCTGGCTGTTTCTCTCTATGTCAAATAAATAAATAAAATCTTAA